>NC_057808.1:75811216-76157836 GCF_018294505.1 Triticum aestivum | reverse complement strand
AAGAGATAAAAAACTACCAACTAAGCAGCAAAAACCGAAGAGGGGGAGAGGGAGAGTTACAGGGCCGAAAGAAAAAAAGCACGCGTCTCCAGGAACAGCGCGCGATCAGGAGCGTTGTAACGGTGGCTCCAGAGCATGATGTCGTCCGCAGTTCTGGAGAGGATGTCGCCAACGTCGCAGTCGACGCCGTTGAACGTGGCGTTGTTCCGGGCTTTCCAGATCTGCCAAAGCAGCACTAGGAGCCCGTCCTTCCAGAGCGGAGGTGAGGTCGAAGCACCCGGGGGCGAGGAGAGAATCCCGCCAACCGAGTCGAAGGGGCCCAGTCCAAGGCGGCGCCAGGTGGAGGCTGCGCGCGCGCACGAGGTGAAAATATGCACAGCAGTCTCCGCGGAGCAGGAGGCACACATACTAGAGGGGGCGCAGTTCTTCGCGAACAGGTTCACGCGCGTGCTGAGGCGGTCACGAGCCAGCAAGCAAGCGAAGATCTTGATCTTCCTGGGAAGTTTGGAGCACCAAATGTCGATGGAGGTCTGACAGAGCACTCCATTGGAGGAGAGAACCCGAAACGCAGCGCGTGAGCTGAATGCTAGGTCCTCGCCCCAAGCCATGAACCGGCGGTCCGGAGTGTCACCAAGCTGCAGGGCACGGATGAGAGCCCGGACCTCTCCCAGCTGAGAAGCAGCTACAGAGGAGAGGCGTGTCTGAAGATGAAGACCGTCGAGGGCGACCGCCGCCACTGAGGCGTTGGGGCGCGTGGAGTGGGAGAAGAGCGCCGCGTACTCGAAGCAGAGGGCACCACCGGGGCACCAGCGGTCATGCCAGAACGAGGTAGTGCGCCCGTCCCCAAGCGCCACACGGGTGATGGCCCTGTACGTGGGGAGCCCCCGGCGGACGATGACCTCGAGGAAGGAAGGAGCCGAAGAGCAGTCGCCAACGTCCCCCCTGATGCTGCGGAGGAACCAACTCTTCCAAGGGGGACAGTCCGGTTGGTGAAGCTTGTGGACGAAGTTGAGGAGCAGGCACATGTTCTGTCGTCGTAGATCGCGGATCCCGAAGCCACCCTCCTGCACATCTGCACACACATTATCCCAAGCAACAAGACAGCGAGCGCCAGAGCACGTATCCTTGCCGGTACAAAAAAAGGCACGACGTCTACGGTCGATCATCTCAATCACACCAGAGGGAAGCAGATAGGAGCACATAAAATAAGTAGAGAGGTTATTAAGGACGGCATTACAAAGTACCATTCGGCCACCAGAGGAAAGGAGCAGGGCACGCCAGCCCGAAAGGTAACGGTTGAAAGAACGGATGAGGGGGTCATAGGCGGAGATGGGGAGCTTATGGGGAGACAGGGGGAGTCCTAAGTAGGGTTGAGGAAAAGAAGAGATAGGGCAGCCCAGGATCCCAGCCAAGGCCGCCGACAGTTCACCACTGCAGTGCATCGGGATGAACCCAGATTTGTGGAAGTTTATGGCGAGGCCGGTAGCGAGGGCAAAAGCGTCCAGCAAGGTTTTGAGAACCGAGGGAATGTCAGCGCGGCAGAGGATAAGGGTATCGTCGGCGTATTGCAGAACGGGGCACGGGAGGGTTAGCCCAATTATCTTATCGTATTAGGATCGTTTGCTTAGGAGTCAAGTAAACCTCTCTATATAAGAAGAGGAGATGTATCAATCTAATCAAGCAAGAAGTAATCATAATTTGCTCGGCTTCCTTTAGGGAGCCGGGAGACCTAAACCCTAGCCGCCTCCTGCCTTCGCCGCCGCTGCTTCCGTCGCAAGGACGGCGCAACGCCACCGGTCGCCGCGCACCAGCCCTCGTCCTTCCCCCTCCTTCCCCTACAACCTACGCCCTAGATCCGGTAGGGCCCTAGCTCCTACCAATTTGGTATCCAGAGACTCGGGTTTGATCATGTTGTCATCAACACCCACGCCGCCGCTGCCCATCATCACCACCGTCCCGATGACCACTGCCGGGTCCCCAACGCCGCCGGCCCCGGTCACCTCCGTTGCACCGACAACCGCCGTTTTCACGCCGGAAGAAGTCACCAGCATCTTGCGGGATCTCGTGACGGCCGTCCAGGGCATCCATCGGTACCTGGCCGGGCCGCCCGCACCTCCGCCGGTTGCGACTACCGCCGCCTACGGCCACCCCGCGCTGCCGTGGCCGTCCCAGGGGGCGCCTGCATTGGGCGGGCCACCGCTGCCGCCGTTCCAGGAGGGGCACCCCAGCGGGCCGCCTCCGCCGCTGCTGCACCTGCCCTGGTCCTCGGTACCCGCGGCGATCGCCGGGGCCCATCCGTCGTTCCAGCCGCCGCCCACCCCAATGCCGTCCTGGCCGCAGTGGCCCGTGCCGGTTCTCGCGGCGCCATCCGCGCCTTCCGTGCCCGCCCCAGAGCCGCAGTGGCCGCACTGGCCCGCGCCAGCCCCAGCCGCGCCGTCCGCGCCGGTCCAGCTCCCGCCGCCGCCGCCTAGCTCCGGACTGGGCCAGTCCACACCGGGAGACCTCCCGATCCAGCAGGTCCGATTTCCGCCGTCACCGGCCCAAATCCCGGCCTGGCTAACCGGGACGTCGCCACCGCCAGTTTACATGGAGGCCGGGAACCCACCGGTACCCACGCTGCAGTCTGGGGCCTCGTCCGGCTCCGCGGGGACCTATGACGGTCTCCCCACCATTGACCGGGCGCCGTCGTCATCACTGCTCCGCACCGCCGAGCCGGTCGGCCATGGCGCGCCGACCCAAACGCCGCCACGGTTTGCCAAGATCGACTTCGCCACTTATGACGACACGGAGGACCCGCTTAACTGGCTCAACCAGTGTGAGCAGTTTTTCCGTGGACAGCGCACGCTCGCGTCGGAGCGCACTTGGCTGGCATCCTACCACCTCCGCGGTGCAGCCCAGACCCGATACTACGCCCTCGAGCAGGACAAGGGCAGCATGCCCCCTTGGGAGTGCTTCCGCGAGCTCTGACTCCTTCGTTTTGGGCCCCCGATCCGCGGGAGCCGCCTGGCGGAGCTAGGCCGCCTTCCCTTCACCTCCACGGTTCAGGACTTCGCCGACCGTTTCCAGGCCCTGGCATGCCACGCGTCGGGCGTGACGGCGCAGCAGCGGGCCGACCTCTTTGTCGGTGGACTTCCGGATGACATCCGCGTGGACGTGGAGCTTCAGGAACCCCAGGATATCCAGACGGCCATGTACTACACCCGCGCGTTCGAGCGCCGCGCGGTGGCCGTCCAGCAGGAGTCACCGTCCCGGGCCACTGGGTCGCCACCCTGGCTAGATCCTACTCCGTGTCGGCCTATTCAGGCTTTCGCGGCACCCCTCGCCGCGACCGCGGCGCGCCCGTTCCGCCGGCTCACCTCGGCCGAGCTACTCGAGCGTCGCCGCCAAGGGTTGTGCTTCAACTGCGACGAGCCCTACACGCCTGCCCGCGACTCTTCTACCTGGAGGTTGCAGACTACATTCCGGAGGACGCCGTCGCCGCCGACCTTGCCGCCCCAGCTATTGTGTGACACCCAAGTTTTTATTTGGATTTTTTTTCAAATGATTTTATTTGACTTGAGGGGAGTGATTAAAATTTTTCTTCAAGAGAACTCTCACTCTCAAATATTTTTTCTTTATGGCAAAAGTTTTATTTGGATTCAACCAAGATCTGTCTTTGGTCTTGGAGGTTCTTGCTTTTCACTTGGACTCAAGACAAAATATTTTCACTTGGGAAATGACTTTTGAAAATCTCCTTGAAATTTGCACTATGGCTTTTGGAAAATCCTTTGCCACTTTCAACAATTCCTTCTTGCCATGGCCTTAGTGCAAATCCCCTCCCCTAACCCTTCCCTCACCTTTGGATCATGTTTTACACCTAATCCAGCAAGTTGAACCTCCCCATGTATCTATTTCCATTTAAATCTTATTCAAACAAATTTCTGCCTTCTCTTCTAGCACTTGGAGAGTTACAAAGGAACTCCATTTTCTGTTTTGATTTTTGCCACCAAACCAACTCTCCTCCCTAGTCCTTTGAACCCTCAACCAAGATCCATGAAGATCCACTGGTCTTCAGTTCAAAATTTTCAAACTACACCTGCTGCAAGTTTGGACCAGATTTGTCAAATTTGGTGAAATTCATTCAAAACCTTCTCCAAAAATTCCAAGTAAAATCAGGCAGCCTCTGGGTGCATTGAGTGGTCACCTCACCAAGTTACAGCTCCAGAAAAATTTATCTCATTGCAAAATCCTCCTGTCGAACACCTGCAGTGCACTGTCTGTATCAAGTTCAGAAAAATTCAGAGATTCAGTCAGTGGCTTGCTGTCGTTTTCTTCAGAGAAGGACATCGATCTCGCCAGTACCACCGCGTCGCCTTGCTCCTCGTCCCCGCCCTCTTGTTCCTGCACCGCACGAACGCCTGGCGCCTTGCGGGCGTCGGCGACGAGCAGCAGAAGGTGCACCGCCCCGTGACCGACGCCGGCGGCGGCTTTGCGGACGCCAGCAGGAGACACGGCGCCGACGACGCCACCCAGCGCCGCCCAAACCACCGGAGCTCGCCGCGTGGCCTTCCACTCCCCCGAACGCGCTGCCGCTCTCGTCGTGAACCGCATGGCGCGGAGCGCGCTCTCTGCCGCCGTTGAGCCCGTGCGGTTACCTCACCGTGGACCGACGCCATTACGCCAAGGCCATCTCCGTTTAGCTGTGAAACGACTCCAGTAACCTCCACTGACGCTACCTGGCCGCTCAAACCACCTGCCAATCCACTGCTCCGCCGTAATCGCTCGCCGGAGATTCTCCGTTCACGGCCACCCCGTCGATCTGCCTATAAGTAGAGGCCTCGAGCTTCAACTCGAGCACCCACCATCCCTGCACTCCCCCTAGAGCAAGCCTAGCCACTGGTAGAGCCCCGAGGAGGTCTCCTTCCTCGACTCCGGCCGCCGCGACCCGCCACGGGATCCAGCCCGATTCGCCCCCGTGTGCGCTCCTCCGCCTCCATTCTCTTGCCAGTAGCTTCACCTTGCATCCCTCGTTCTGACCCGCGCCTCAATTCGTAGTTTGCAGCCCTCCACCGGAGCTCCCCATCCTCACCCGAGCCGCCGTCCGCCGGAGATAGTGTCGCCGTCGACGTGGTGCTCCCCGTTGGACGAGTCCACCACCCACCGGCGCGGAAGAAGACGCTGAAGCTCTTGGTACCCTCCGTTTCTCCTAACTCGCCGTAGTTCGACGCCGGCGTCCACCGCAGTCTTCGGGCGCCGGCGAGCTTTTTAAACCTGACAGGTGGACCCCGCCTGTCAGCCTCTATTCTATTCTCCCCCGAACCGTTTTCTGTTGGCGCCTTCGGGCAAATACGTTTTCTCCTTTGCGCTTACGCATTCCCAACCGAAGCATTTTCTGTTTTCTCAGTTAAAACCTTGGAACTTTTCTGTTTCATTACAGATAAGTCCCTGGACAGAAACCTTTATAACTCTTTAATAAAAAGGTATTTTTGAGTGATTCTTTTTCTGACAATCTTCAAATTTTGTCTAGTTTTTTATGGGATTTATTTGAAAATTATTTGGAAAAGTTTCTGTGCAAGTGTTGGTTTTCACGTTAGTACCCGTTTCGTGATTGCCGTAGGTTCCGGAAGAGGTGAAGGAGCCGCAAACTTCGCTGAGCTAGACTCCGACTTCTCCGAACCAGGCAAGCACGTTTTGAACATTTGATATGACAGGTGTTTTGCATGTTCGCGTGAAAGTTTGTGCGTGGCATATGAGTATTGGTAAATACCTCGTTGCTTGTAAGGCAACGACCCGGTTGTTCCAAAGTCGCGATGATCTCTGATGAGAGATAGCCTAATCATGTGGTGACATGAAGGGCAGCAAGGTGGTACTGTTGTAGCATACCAGCCTTGCGTCATCTGACTTTCTCCGACGTTAACGTGGTTGGAGCCACGTTATCGTTCCTTTCCCGCATGTTCCAAAGTTGCGATGATCTCTGATGAGAGATGGCCTAATCATGTGGTGACATGAAGGGCAGCAAGGTGGTACTGTTGTAGCATACCAGCCTTGCGTCACCCGACTTTCTCCGACGTTAACATGGTTGGAGCCACGTTATCGTTCTTTCCCCCTTCCGTGCTACCACATGTCTCATTGCCAGGATGCGGTTTAGTAAGTTGGTAACCTCTTTCCGTGTACACACCAAACAGAGAGGCCGGGATGATGGTACCTTGGCCCAGGATTAAAGCCAGTCATCCGGTCAGGGGGCATGGGTGTTTCCGGTTGGGACCGAGAGGGGGGGCACCCCTTAGAGCGCGCGTATAGAAACTTGATCCCATGCTACGCGAGGTTGTAGCCTCCCCGTCTCATGATTTTTCTTGAATGTTGCCGAGGGTGATCCCTGGCTTCGGATGGTTGAATTGGGTGTGTACTGGTTAGACGTGTTTCTTCCAAAACACCGTAGACGGAACTAGTCCCCGTGACTACTGAAATCCGTTGGCTGTGGTTAAGTACAAACTCTGCAGAGTCAATTCTTTCCAAATCATCGTATCCATGATCAAGTAGTGTAAACATTATATACATATCTATCCGTGTGAAAAACTTGTCCCCGGTGAACAAGCTCAAGTGGTAAA
The DNA here is from genome assembly GCF_018294505.1 of Triticum aestivum. Lineage (NCBI taxonomy): Eukaryota > Viridiplantae > Streptophyta > Magnoliopsida > Poales > Poaceae > Triticum > Triticum aestivum. The sequence goes on along the minus strand of NC_057808.1, from coordinate 76,151,249 downwards.
TCCAGTTTTATTGTTATTCCTGTGGATGGACTAACTTTATATTTGTCGCATGCTTGTGATAATTTATGTTCCCGAACGATTGTATTATTGAGCTGTGATATAAGCCCTTTATGTGACGTCGCGCAGACGTCTGAGTATGGCGTGTACTTGTTTCTTACTTTAAATATAAGCCCTTTATGTGATGTCGCACAGACGTCCGACTGTGGCATGCACTGTCTTTATTTTCTGTTACAAGCCCTTTATGTGGTGTCGCCTCAACGCCCGACTGTGGCATTATTATTCCGCATTTTCCGCTCGAGGAGTCTTTCAGACACTCGTTTGGCACCCGCATTATTATTCCGCATTTTCCGCTCGAGGAGTCTTTCAGACACTCGTTTGGCACCCGCATTATTATTCCGCATTTTACGCTCGAGGAGTCTTTCAGACACTCGTTTGGCACCTGTATTATTATTCCGCATTTTCCGCTCGAGGAGTCTTTCAGACACTCGTTTGGCACCAGTATTACTATTCTGCAGTTTCCGCTCGAGGCGTCATTCAGACCCTCGCTTGGCACCCAGTATTTATTATCTCTATGTCTGATCGCACTGGTTAACTTGTTCATGTGCTTCATGATTACATTTGTTATACCTTATGTCCGAACTGTCTTGCGAGTACTTTCATAGTACTCACCTGGCTTGTTGATTTGGCCAGATGTTGACGAAGGCGATCTCTTGGATGAAGAGTTTGATAGCGCGTCCGATGCCTAGAGGAGTCCCAGTCAGTCCTGCGCGATCCCGGATATTGGTCACTTGTTTTGTATACGCTTCCGCCACCCGCAATAAGTCTTCTCGAGCCTCACTCCGACGCTCGAAGAGTTGTAGTCTTCTGGAATCATATCACTCGCTTCGCGGTGATATTTCCACCACCGTTATTATCGTGAGTTAGTAGTTTGCCACCCTATCCGCCGTCTTGTTTTAGCGGCGTGCATGTAATAAATTGTTGGGCAGTCTCTGCTCAACCTTGTATTATATTTAGTACTCCTGGTATTTTTCTTTTGTGACCAAGATATTGTCTACCAGTGAGAAGGAATTCTTCCTCGCTGGTCCGTAAAAGGGATTGGTCTCTCAATAATTATTTTATTGAAAAACCGGTCGTGACAAGCTTGGTATCAGAGCCAGGCTGACTGTAGGAAGCCACTAGGTGCGATCGCAAATCGGTTATTAGCGTCTTTTGTGCTTTTTCAGCATTTTGCAATTGTAGCTATTTTCTGTTGGTCATCATAAATTTATGACATGACTACTCAGAATTTTTGCCTACTTTTGTAGATGGCTGGCAGCAGCTGTGAGACCGAGTGTTCACCAACGTGCCCGAGGGGTTTGTCAAGCTCCTCGTCTCCATCACCAAGCTCGCGATCGGGCCAGCAGCTCGCCCGGAGTTCACACTCTACCAGCACAAGCTCAGTGATGACATGTCTATGCACCAGGCTGTTGTGTAATTCAAGGGAGGACGTTCTGCTGCTCGCCACTTCCGTTTTGTGGGAAGGGCCATGCCTACGGAGAGGCATGCCATGCAGATGGCTGCCCGTGAGGCGATAGCTTGCCTTCGGGACATCCTTCCTACGATGAAGACTCGTCGCTACCGCTACCTCCCATGCCATGTGCCTTACACCAGCCACTATGCGTTCGCCTGCCATCGGGGAGAGCGAGATGAAGCCATCGAGATGGTTGTGGAGTATCTCAAGGCTCTGGAGGAATCTTTCGACAACCTCGTAGATGATCTTGTGGCTGCCCGCATGGACTTAGTCCGGGGCGGTCCTGCCAGCAGGAAGGAGCTTCTCCACACGGCGCCGCCCCTGACATTCGTCTCGTCTTTAGCCTCTTATGCACCGGCCATTTTGGCCACTGGTTGCCGTCTGCCTACCACTGAGGAGTTCGACCGAGTCATCGCTCCTACTCCAGTCAGAGCCGCACCACCTGCCGCACACGCTCTACCACCAGTCGCCCCTGCACCATCACCGCAGCGCAGCGTCACGCGCCAGGAGCCAGCTAGAGAGGAGGTGGAGGTTGACTCTCCTGGACCGCTGAGCCTTGCCACGGCAAGGGGAAGGAGATCTTCACCATCTCCGACTGAGAGCACCGAGTAGCCGCGTGTTATGTCTGCCTGTATGATGTGCTGTTTATTCCTGTATGATAGTTTGTATTGGTGTGTTTGCTGCCTTCCGGAGTAGTACGCTAGTTTTAATAACATGTCAGGATGTGTACGCGCATCCTGAGTGCTGTATCACGTGTTTGCTTTTCGCATGTAAGATTTATGTTAAGCACTTCTTCTCCATAAAAAAATCATTTGTGTTTCTTTGAAAACCTTGAAGCCTTTTGATTATTGCCTTTGCGAGATTTTTCTTGTGCTACACAGTTTTTCTCATGGGTTTTGCAATAATACCCCAGTCTGGAAAAATGTCTCGCCCGTGGACTCGCTCCATGCCCAATCAGCCAGAAGAGGTTTACGGGACACAGACCAGCAACAATTTCACTCAGGGTCAGTCCAGCCAACAAGACAGCGAAGCAGCACTGTCTCAAGTATGCCGTCTCTTCGAGCAAAGCCAGCAACAGCACCAAGAGATGATGAACCATGTCATCAACATGGGAAACCACCGTGAACCCTATCAACCCCATTCCAAGTTATCCGAGTTACAGAAGACTCGCCCCTCAACTTTTGCTCACACCGATAGGCCGCTGGAAGCCGATGATTGGCTTCGTGAGATTGAAAGGAAACTGATTATTGCTCAGTGCTCAGATCATGAGAAGGTGCTTTATGCACCACACTACCTTACTGGAGCAGCCGCGGCATGGTGGGAAAACTTCCTACACATGCACCCCAGGGAACACAACATCACCTGGGAAGAGTTCAAGGAAGGCTTCCGTGGGGCACACATCCCCAGGAGCATCCTAAAGATCAAGAAGAGAGAGTTCGATGACCTGAAGCAGAGAGGCATGTCAGTCATAGAATACAACGGTCAGTTCACCCAGCTGTCTCGTTATGCCTACGACGAGCACATGACAGAAAGCAAGAAGATGGAAAAATTCCTGGACGGCCTGGCACCAGCACTGAGATGCCAACTGATTGTGCACACCTTTCCGGATTTTAAGACGCTGGTGGACAAGGCCATCACCTTGGAGAATGAGCGCCGTAGTCTGGAAGATATCCGTAAGCGGAAGAGGGACAAGACGACTCTTGCCCGCAGCAACTGAGGCAAGACTGAGGTCCCAAGGACAGACGCAAGGAAATCCACGACTACTGAGCCAAGGCCCGTCGGACAGTTTCATGCCAGGGACAAGGAGTTCACATACCGTCCAGGGGTCACCTGCTATGCTTGTGGTCAACAAGGGCATTATGCTAAACAGTGCCCGAAGCCAAGAGACTCGGCACCCAAGCCAAACAATGGTGGAAAAAATCCCGCCCCCAAGCGCAACAACTTCAACCCCAACAACAACCCCAGGAAGGGTCACCTGAACCATGTGACCAGGGAAGAAGCGCAGAATGCCCCAGACATCGTGCTCGGTACGTTCCCTGTCAACACAGTACCTGCCACGGTTTTGTTTGATTCTGGAGCTTCCCATTCGTTCATTTCGAAGAGTTTTGTTTCGCAACATGATTTTCCGATACTCCCCTTGGAAAAATCTATGATCATCAAGTCCCCCGGAAATAAACAAATCGCTCAGGGTTACTGCCAAGGAGTGGTCATTGAGTTCGAAGGACTACAATTCCACGCGAATCTCATTGTGTTGGAAAGTAAAGGACTGGATGTCATTTTAGGGATGGACTGGTTGACCACCAACAAAGGATTCATTGACTGCTTCAATCGGACAGTGATTCTCACTCACCATCACGGCAAGACTATAAGAGTTTCCGCTCAAGAAAGGCCACGATCACAGAAACCAAAACTGAACAAAATGGACATTGCAGAACTGAGAAAAGTTCCAGTGGTATGCGAGTTTTCTGATGTATTCCCTGAAGAACTACCAGGCATGCCACCAGACCGAGAGATCGAATTCAGCATTGAACTAGCACCTGGCACCGCTCCCATCTATAAGAAGCCTTATAGAATGGCACCCTCAGAATTGGTGGAATTGAAGAAGCAGATAAAGGAGTTGTTGGACAAAGGATTTATTCGAGCCAGCTCCTCACCTTGGGGTTCGCCTGTGTTGTTCGCCAAAAAGAAAGATGGGATACTGAGGCTGTGCATAGACTATCGAGCCCTCAATATGGTCACCATCAAAAACAAATATCCGATGCCACGAATAAATGATTTGTTTGACCAGCTCGCACAGGCCAAGGTATTCTCAAAAATTGATTTGAGATCGGGATATCACCAATTGAAGGTACGGACGGAAGATATCCCCAAGACAGCTTTCACTTCCAGATATGGGTTATACGAGTTCACAATGATGCCTTTTGGACTAACGAACGCCCCCGCATATTTCGTCCACCTCATGAACAAAGTGTTCATGAAATTCATGGACAAATTTGTGGTGGTATTCATTGACGACATTCTGGTTTACTCAAGGACACCAGAAGAGCATGCTGAGCACCTCAGAATTGTTTTGGGAGAATTGAGGAAACATCAGTTGTACGCCAAATTTAGCAAGTGCGAATTTTGGCTAAGACAAGTTGGCTTCTTGGGCCATATACTGAACCAAGAAGGCATGGCCGTAGACCCAGAAAAAGTCAAGGCCATACTGGACTGGAAGCCACCCGCCAATGTTACTGATGTGCGGAGTTTCCTGGGAATGGCCGGATATTACAGAAGATTTATTGAAGGTTTCTCCACTGTGGCAAAACCTATAACACAGTTACTCAAGAAGGACAAGAAATTTGTATGGACGGAAGCATGCGAGCAGAGCTTCCAAGAACTCAAGAAGAAGCTGACAACCGCACCGGTCTTAACTGTGCCAGACATACACAAGAGCTTTGAGGTGTATTGTGACGCATCCCGGAAAGGACTCGGATGCGTACTAATGCAGGATGGCAAGGTTGTCGCATATGCCTCCAGGCAGCTGCGAAAACATGAGGAAAATTACCCAACACATGACTTGGAGCTAGCAGCAGTCATACATGCACTCAAGGAGTGGAGGCACTTTCTGTTGGGAAATCGTTGTGAAATATATACAGACCATAAGAGCCTCAAATATATTTTCACACAGCCAGAGCTGAATTTACGCCAACGACGCTGGTTGGAACTGGTCAAAGACTATGACGTCGGCATTCACTACCACCCAGGGAAAGCAAATGTAGTGGCCGATGCCCTTAGTCGAAACCCCAGCCCGGACAGTGACGGTCAGCAAAATTTGAGGCCTGAGTTTCAGCGAGAGTTCACTAGGCTCAACATGATGTTAGTCTCCGAGGGCACCGTATCGAACCTGGAGATACAACCCACCCTGGTGAAACAAATCAAGAAGGCTCAACAGGGACATCCCAGCATCGAAGGCATAAAGAAGAAAATGAATCTTCGTAAGACTTCCGAGTTCGTCATCGACAGTGAAGGAACATTATGGTACCGAGACAGACTTTGCGTGCCTAACATTGAGGAACTCAAGCAACAGATCTTGACGGAAAGCCACACCGCTCCATACTCGATTCATCCTGGAGGAACCAAAATGTACAAGGACATTCAGGAAAGATTTTGGTGGCACGGTATGAAAAGAGATATAGCCACATTCATTGCTTGTTGCGATTCATGTCAGCGCATCAAGGCCGAGCATCAAAAGCCAGCAGGGCTACTCCAACCAAATAGAATACCGGAGTGGAAATGGGATGAAATAGGAATGGATTTCATCGTCGGACTACCCCGATCACAGCGTGGGAATGACGCCATATGGGTCATCACAGACCGACTAACCAAAGTTGCTCATTTCATTCCCGTGAAGACTACCTACTCCACACAAAGACTGGCAAAACTTTATCTCTCCCGTATAGTTTGTTTGCACGGAGTCCCAAAGACTATAATATCAGACCGAGGCACCCAATTCGTCTCCAAATTTTGGGATCACCTACAACAAGCTCTAGGCACGCAACTAGCTTTCAGTACAGCATACCACCCTCAGACTGATGGACAGACGGAACGTGTGAACCAGATCCTAGAGGATATGCTAAGAGCCTGTGTGCTCACCTATGGATCCAGTTGGGAAGAGAGTTTGCCGTATGCCGAATTTGCTTACAACAACAGTTACCAAGCCAACTTGCAAATGGCACCCTTTGAAGCATTGTACGGACGGAGGTGTCGTACCCCACCGAATTGGTCAGAAACAGGTGACAGCCGTATCTTCGGCCCAGACATGCTTAAAGAGGCCGAGGAGAAAGTTAAACAAATCCGGGACAGACTCAAGACAGCACAGAGCCGCCAAAAGAGCTACTATGATCAGAAGCACCGTGAGGTCAGCTTTGAACCCGGTGATTCCGTATACCTCCGAGTATCTCCTATGAGGGGTCTACAACGGTTCAAAATAAAGGGGAAGCTAGCCCCAAGATTTATTGGACCATTTTGTGTAAAGGCACGAAGAGGCACGGTAGCCTACCAACTAGACCTACCCAAGGAGCTGTCAGACGTCCATGACGTGTTCCACGTCTCACAGTTAAGAAAATGTGTGAGCAACCCAGAAAAGCATGTACCTCATGAGGACATTGATATGCAACCAGATCTCACCTACAGAGAAAGGCCAGTAAAGATTTTAGAAGAGTCTGAATGGAGGACCCGTCAGAAAACGACAAGGTTTTTCAGGGTTCAGTGGAGCAACCACACTGAGGATGAAGCTACATGGGAAAGGGAAGATTTCCTTCGAGCAGAACATCCATATCTATTTGAGGATCAGCAGAAATCTCGAGGACGAGATTTTTCCTAAGGGGGTAGGTGTTGTGACACCCAAGTTTTTATTTGGATTTTTTTTCAAATGATTTTATTTGACTTGAGGGGAGTGATTAAAATTTTTCTTCAAGAGAACTCTCACTCTCAAATATTTTTTCTTTATGGCAAAAGTTTTATTTGGATTCAACCAAGATCTGTCTTTGGTCTTGGAGGTTCTTGCTTTTCACTTGGACTCAAGACAAAATATTTTCACTTGGGAAATGACTTTTGAAAATCTCCTTGAAATTTGCACTATGGCTTTTGGAAAATCCTTTGCCACTTTCAACAATTCCTTCTTGCCATGGCCTTAGTGCAAATCCCCTCCCCTAACCCTTCCCTCACCTTTGGATCATGTTTTACACCTAATCCAGCAAGTTGAACCTCCCCATGTATCTATTTCCATTTAAATCTTATTCAAACAAATTTCTGCCTTCTCTTCTAGCACTTGGAGAGTTACAAAGGAACTCCATTTTCTATTTTGATTTTTGCCACCAAACCAACTCTCCTCCCTAGTCCTTTGAACCCTCAACCAAGATCCATGAAGATCCACTGGTCTTCAGTTCAAAATTTTCAAACTACACCTGCTGCAAGTTTGGACCAGATTTGTCAAATTTGGTGAAATTCATTCAAAACCTTCTCCAAAAATTCCAAGTAAAATCAGGCAGCCTCTGGGTGCATTGAGTGGTCACCTCACCAAGTTACAGCTCCAGAAAAATTTATCTCATTGCAAAATCCTCCTGTCGAACACCTGCAGTGCACTGTCTGTATCAAGTTCAGAAAAATTCAGAGATTCAGTCAGTGGCTTGCTGTCGTTTTCTTCAGAGAAGGACATCGATCTCGCCAGTACCACCGCGTCGCCTTGCTCCTCGTCCCTGCCCTCTTGTTCCTGCACCGCACGAACGCCTGGCGCCTTGCGGGCGTCGGCGACGAGCAGCAGAAGGTGCGCCGCCCCGTGACCGACGCCGGCGGCGGCTTTGCGGACGCCAGCGGGAGACACGGCGCCGACGACGCCACCCAGCGCCGCCCAAACCACCGGAGCTCGCCGCGTGGCCTTCCACTCCCCCGAACGCGCTGCCGCTCTCGTCGTGAACCGCAGGGCGCGGAGCACGCTCTCTGCCGCCATTGAGCCCGTGCGGTCACCTCACCGTGGACCGACGCCATTACGCCAAGGCCATCTTCGTTTAGCTGTGAAACGACTCCAGTAACCTCCACTGATGCTACCTGGCCGCTCAAACCACCTGCCAATCCACTGCTCCGCCGTAATCGCTCGCCGGAGATTCTCCGTTCACGGCCACCCCGTCGATCTGCCTATAAATAGAGGCCCCGAGCTTCAACTCGAGCACCCACCATCCCTGCACTCCCCCTAGAGCAAGCCTAGCCACTGGTAGAGCCCCGAGGAGGTCTCCTTCCTCGACTCCGGCCGCCGCGACCCGCCACGGGATCCAGCCCGATTCGCCCCCGTGTGCGCTCCTCCGCCTCCATTCTCTTGCCAGTAGTTTCACCTTGCATCCCTCGTTCTGACCCGCGCCTCAATTCGTAGTTTGCAGCCCTCCACCGGAGCTCCCCATCCTCACCCGAGCCGCCGTCCGCCGGAGATAGTGTCGCCGTCGACTTGGTGCTCCCCGTTGGACGAGTCCACCACCCACCGACGCGGAAGAAGACGCTGAAGCTCTTGGTACCCTCCGTTTCTCCTAACTCGCCGTGGTTCGACGCCGGCGTCCACCGCAGTCTTCGGGCGCCGGCGAGCTTTTTAAACCTGACAGGTGGACCCCGCCTGTCAGCCTCTATTCTATTCTCCTCCGAACCGTTTTCTGTTGGCGCCTTCGGGCAAATACGTTTTCTCCTTTGCGCTTACGCATTCCCAACCGAAGCGTTTTCTGTTTTCTCAGTTAAAACCCTGGAACTTTTCTGTTTCATTACAGATAAGTCCCTGGACAGAAACCTTTATAACTCTTTAATAAAAAGGTATTGTTGAGTGATTCTTTTTCTGACAATCTTCAAATTTTGTCTAGTTTTTTATGGGATTTATTTGAAAATTATTTGGAAAAGTTTCTGTGCAAGTGTTGGTTTTCACGTTAGTACCCGTTTCGTGATTGCCGTAGGTTCCGGAAGAGGTGAAGGAGCCGCGAACTTCGCCGAGCTAGACTCCGACTTCTCCGAACCAGGCAAGCACGTTTTGAACATTTGATATGACAGGTGTTTTGCATGTTCGCGTGAAAGTTTGTGCGTGGCATATGAGTATTGGTAAATACCTCGTTGCTTGTAAGGCAACGACCCGGTTGTTCCAAAGTCGCGATGATCTCTGATGAGAGATGGCCTAATCATGTGGTGACATGAAGGGCAGCAAGGTGGTACTGTTGTAGCATACCAGCCTTGCGTCATCCGACTTTCTCCGACGTTAACGTGGTTGGAGCCATGTTATCGTTCCTTTCCCGCATGTTCCAAAGTTGCGATGATCTCTGATGAGAGATGGCCTAATCATGTGGTGACATGAAGGGCAGCAAGGTGGTACTTTTGTAGCATACCAGCCTTGCGTCATCCGACTTTCTCCGACGTTAACATGGTTGGAGCCACGTTATCGCTCTTTCCCCCTTCCGTGCTACCACATGTCTCATTGCCAGGATGCGGTTTAGTAAGTTGGTACCTCTTTCCGTGTACACACCAAACAGAGAGGCCGGGATGATGGTACCTTGGCCCAGGATTAAAGCCAGTCATCCGGTCAGGGGGCATGGGTGTTTCCGGTTGGGACCGAGAGGGGGGGCACCCCCTTAGAGCGCGTGTATAGAAATTTGATCCCATGCTACGCGAGGTTGTAGCCTCCCCGTCTCAAGGTTTTTCTTGAATGTTGCCGAGGGTGATCCCTGGCTTCGGATGGTTGAATTGGGTGTGTACTGGTTAGACGTGTTTCTTCCAAAACACCGTAGACGGAACTAGTCTCCGTGACTACTGAAATCCGTTGGCTGTGGTTAAGTACAAACTCTGTAGAGTCAATTCTTTCCAAATCATCGTATCCATGATCAAGTAGTGTAAACATTATATCCATATCTATCCGTGTGAAAAACTTGTCCCCGGTGAACAAGCTCAAGTGGTAAATCCAGTTTTATTGTTATTCCTGTGGATGGACTAACTTTATATTTGTCGCATGCTTGTGATAATTTATGTTCCCGAACGATTGTATTATTGAGCTGTGATATAAGCCCTTTATGTGACGTCGCGCAGACGTCCGACTGTGGCGTGTACTTGTTTCTTACTTTAAATATAAGCCCTTTATGTGATGTCGCACAGACGTCCGACTGTGGCATGCACTGTCTTTATTTTCTGTTACAAGCCTTTTATGTGTTGTCGCCTCGACGCCCGACTGTGGCATTATTATTCCGCATTTTCTGCTCGAGGAGTCTTTCAGACACTCGTTTGGCACCCGCATTATTATTCCGCATTTTCCGCTCGAGGAGTCTTTCAGACACTCGTTTGGCACCCGCATTATTATTCCGCATTTTCCGCTGGAGGAGTATTTCAACACTCGTTTGGCACCTGTATTATTATTCCGCATTTTCCGGTCGAGGAGTCTTTCAGACACTCGTTTGGCACCAGTATTACTATTCTGCAGTTTCCGCTCGAGGCGTCATTCAGACCCTCGCTTGGCACCCAGTATTTATTATCTCTATGTCTGATCGCACTGGTTAACTTGTTCATGTGCTTCATGATTACATTTGTTATACCTTATGTCCGAACTGTCTTGCGAGTACTTTCATAGTACTCACCTGGCTTGTTGATTTGGCCAGATGTTGACGAAGGCGATCTCTTGGATGAAGAGTTTGATAGCGCGTCCGACGCCTAGAGGAGTCCCAGTCAGTCCTGCGCGACCCCGGATATTGGTCACTTGTTTTGTATACGCTTCCGCCACCCGCAATAAGTCTTCTCGAGCCTCACTCCGACGCTCGAAGAGTTGTAGTCTTCTGGAATCATATCACTCGCTTCGCGGTGATATTTTCACCACCGTTATTATCGTGAGTTAGTAGTTTGCCACCCTATCCGCCGTCTTGTTTTAGCGGCGTGCATGTAATAAATTGTTGGGCAGTCTCTGCTCAACCTTGTATTATATTTAGTACTCCTGGTATTTTTCTTCTGTGACCAAGATATTGTCTACAAGTGAGAAGGAATTCTTCCTCGCCGGTCCGTAAAAGGGATTGGTCTCTCAATAATTATTTTATTGAAAAACCGGTCGTGACATATTGCGAAGGTGTTTGACGCTGGTTGATCACCTCGAGGAGTTCAGCAAGCGATTCCCCACCTTACAGCTCGAGGGCGAGCTGTTTGTGAAGGCAGGGAGAAGTGTTATGATCGGCATAGGGGCTTAGCCCAGTAGGTTATGGCCCAAGTATCTTAATTAGGGGCTTAGCCCAATTATCTTATCGTATTAGGATCGTTTGCTTAGGAGTCAAGTAAACCTCTCTATATAAGGAGAGGAGATGTATCAATCTAATCAAGCAAGAAGTAATCATAATTTGCTCGGCTTCCCTTAGGGAGCCGGGAGACCTAAACCCTAGCCGCCTCCTGCCTTCGCCGCCGCTGCTTCCGTCGCAAGGACGGCGCCACGCCGCCGGCCGCCACGCACCAGCCCTCGTCCTTCCCCCTCCTTCCCCTACAACCTACGCCCTAGATCCGGTAGGGCCCTAGCTCCTACCAGTTTTTGACACTTTTACTTCAAAGCATGGAACTTACATCTTACCGTGAAACGCAAACAAGCAGGAGCATGGGAAACTTGCTACAGCATTTGCTGCAAGATACACAGACAAACAATATGCTGGTCGCATAGGCTACATTCTACTGCGAGCTCAACTTCAATGCTACGTGCATTATTACCAAAATCAACTACTCCAGATAAGAAGACACCATGATGAAATGAAATTGTCCTGATCAGTTCTTAGCTGTGAGAGCATTGTTCTCCTTGATCCGAGTCCGGTTGTCCAGCTTGACGAAACGCTTCTGGTCTTCATAGGGCAGCGCCTTGGCATCTTTCCTCCGTAGCTCGCTCAGCACTGGACGCTTGTCGATCATGTGCCACAGCCAGCCAGGGTACTCAGAGTCTGGTTGGATCTTCGGGTCAGAACCCTCCTTCAGGATATCCGCCCCAAACACACTTGTGCTCTTCATTTCTTTGCTGAGCACAGGTTTAGCATCAGCCGCGCCACCTTTTCCGCCTTTCTTGCCCTTGGCCGCAACGGCAAAGCCTCTTGTCCCAACCAATTGAGCTGCGTCTCTTGGAATAACTCCACGCTTCAATACTCGTGTCCAAGACACTGCCATTCCTGGGTCGATATTTTAGCTGCACATGTCAATCATCACAACTAAGAAGTGTTAACTCTGCTAAAAAAAGAATCAAGTGTCTACTGATATAACATTAGAAAACCACCAGTGCTGACAGAAAAAAGAAGGTTCAAAATCCGCAACAAATCAAGGCATTTGAACAGAAGGTCGTATAATTAGTACACAGATGTACAAGGAGTATGCTGACTCTGGAATATCAGATCTGGGGCCATGTTATCGCAGCCTGCTTCTGCCACAAGGTCTTTATTTATATACTGTAATATGGGGAACTAAAGCTCGAAAGCTAACATGTTTTATTTAAGACTTGTTATTCTGCTTTCGAAGATGTTCACTGCAATTTATTTCCAAATTCTTATGTTGTTCAATTGAATACATGAATTACACATGGTTAAAGATGACAATCAGATATAACCATCATCTAAAGGTTCTTGCAAAAGTAAAAAACAAATAAAACAACATTTAGACCGGATCAGACCAAAGTCCTGAAGAACATCAATGCTATTTCCAGCATCAAGCCCCAACCAAAGCAAAATCTGAACTATAATAATCCCAGATTCCCCGCGTAAGGCCATAGTGCATGATTGGCAGTATGGCATCATTCACAAGATGTCAGGCAATGAGCGCCACAATATGATTAGCAAATTTCTCTAGGAGTTTAGCAAAACCATGAGAAAGGTGCAGACCAGAAATGCCCAGTTAACACCGGTCTGTTTCTTGTTGAAGCAAAATCAATTGGAACATCAGACACACCTTCCAGCATCAAGCATTAGCCGACCCAAAATCAGAACTACAATTCCGCCTTTAGACCATTTATTTATTATGCACAATTCACAATCAGCTATATGCAGCACTACATGGGTAGCGAATTTAATTCACCGTTAAACCATCGGAGGGTTGCACCTATCACAGGATGAACAACTTTGGCAGGGGCGGATGCAGTTTTTTTTTAACCTAAAGCAGTAGTTAGTCCAATCCTACGTGAAATGTAGATGTTAAAATGCTAAACCCATAATTGTTTTTGGTCCAATAGATGGACCAACCACAAAGAAGCACAGTACAATCTGTGTCAACATTGGACTGGGATCAGGTGACATTGCTTCACGCAGTCACGCCGTAACATGCGGCTGTGCATCTACCATTCAAGGAAAATCTAACGTCTCACAATGACCCAACCGAAAAAACGATTCGGACTTGGCTTTTTCAGTCATTCGACAGTAGCAACACAGGGATCGGTTTGCCAAATACTAGAAACTACATTCCTACATTTCAACGCATCCGCCCATTAGAAACTGAAAAAAAAAATCATACTTAGAGTATCTATAGTCGGGGGCCTTAAACCCTCTCAAACGTCCAGGCGGGCGGCCCGGTCAAAAAAAAAAACCCGACCCATCCGGACACCTCAAACCGGCCTCAGATGCTCGGACTGACCGGCACATCTCATATCCAGCCCATATTTAGGGCGACCCGAGCGTGCTGGGGCGCGTCCTATGTCGCATCCAATCCACGTCCTACTCCACCGCGTCATCCGCCATGGCCACATCGGTATTCTCCTCTGCTGCGTCCACCATGGTCGCGTCGGCCTCCTCCTCCTCCTGCTGCTCCACCACCACCTCCGCGCCGGCCTCTTCCTCCTCCTCGTCCTGCTCTGGCGATTCCTGGGAGCAGTCTGGCTACGATCCTGGCTCCAAGCAGAGACCTAATCTCCTTGAGTAGCTCGAGGCGCCGCTCCGACGTCCGCATCGTGTACGTGGTCACCCACTTCCCGGCCATGGTTGTCGTGACCGGCGAGCGAAGAGGGAGATGCGGGGCCGGCTGGCGGCGCGGAGAGGGAGGCGGAAAGGGAGATAAGTGGAGTATCAAGGGCTGGGGGTCACCATTCGGCTTACATAGCGAGACTTAGCCCTAGGGCGGCGAGCCGGAGTGGCGCAACGCGGTGTTCACGCCCTTGGAGAAGATGCCCACCGGACTGTTGGGTTTCCGAACGATTTCGCGTGGGACCGCAACGTCAGTCCGATGTGGCGGACACGTCCGGGCGCGCCCATATCCGCCCCACATATGGGCTGAATATGATGGGTGCCAGTCGCCCAGGGCGTTTGAGCCTAGTTTGAGACGTCCGGATGGGTCACGACAGCCATGGCCGGGCAGTGGGTGACCACGTACGCCTTGTGGACGCCGGAGCGGCACCTCGAGCTACTCAAGGAGATTAGGGCTCTGCTTGGAGCCAGGATCGTAGCCAGACTGCTCCCAGGAATCGCCAGAGCAGGACGAGGAGGAGGAAGAGGCCGACGCGGAGGTGGTGGTGGAGCAGCAGGAGAAGGAGGAGGCCGATGCGACCATGGTGGACGCAACGGAGGAGAACACCGATGCGGCCATGGCGGATGACGCGGCGGAGGAGGACGTGGATTGGATGCGACATAGGACGCGCCCTGGCACGCTCGGGCCGCCCCAGATATGGGCTGGATATGAGATGTGCCGGTCAGCCCGAGCGTCTGAGGCCGGTTTGAGGTGTCTGGATGGGTCGGGCTTTTTTTCTTTACCGGGCCGTCCGGGCGGACGTTTGAGAGGGTTTGAGGCCCTCGACTATAGATGCTCTAAGTATGATTTATTTTTTCAGATTCTAATGGGTGGATGCGTTGATGAATTGGCTGATGCAAGTTTGATCGGTCCAAGTTCTCAATTTCAATGTATAAATATTTATTTTCCAAAACAAATGTATATACTCCCTCCGTTTCTAAATGTAAGTCTTTTTAGAGATTCTAATATGGAGCAGAATAAGTGAATCTACACTCTAAACTACGTCTACATATATCCGCTGTAGTCCATATTGAAATCTCTAAAAAGACATAAATTTAGGAACTGAGGGAGTAGATTTTTTTTGATTAGTTTGAATTGCTAACCACATATATCACGTGGTAACAGAGGTTGGTACAACGTGTAAGAATATAGTTTCTAGTACTCCCTCCGTCCCAAAATTCTTGTCTTAAATTTGTCTAAATACGGATGTACCTAATACTTAAACGTGATTTGATACATCCGTATTTAGACAAATCTAAGACAAGAATTTTGAGACGGAGGGAGTATTTGGCAAACCGATCCCTGTGTTGCTACTGTCGAATGACGGAAAAAGCCAAGTCCGAATCGTTTTTTCGGTTGGGTCATTGTGAGACTTTAGATTTTGCTTGAATGGTAGATGCACAGCCGCATGTTACGGCGTGACTGCGTGAAGCAATGTCACCTGATCCCAGTCCGTCAACATTATACCAAGAGATGTACAATATATCTGAAATTACTAGTGTCGGCACAATTACAACAGAGAAGTACAACCTGAAATTACAATGTCGGAAATTAGTCATCTCTCAAACTACCACAAGAGAGAGGAACGAGGATAATACTGTAGTAGTATTTGGTTTCAGAGAAATATGCAGTCTGAAATCGCCATTTCTGAAATTACTCATCTTTGCAGAAGAGAAAAGAGAGAGGGAGAGAAGCCTAGGCTGCTGAGTACCTTGGGTGGTGGCTGCGCAGGAGGAGCCGGAGCGCACGCTGGGTGGCGTCCGTTGAAGATGCGGAAGAGGAGGAGGCGGTCGGTAGAGTTGAAGATGGGGAGGAGCCGGCCGCGGTCGGTGGTAGCAGGAGGTCGTAGGGGAGGAGACTGCGGCGGGCGGCGGGGAAGTTCGGCGACGAACCCGGGGAGGGAAGGGGCGTGACACCGGCTGCGGCGACGCGTGGGATCTAGGCGGCGGCGGCGCGAGGTGGTGGAGACAGCCCAGATTCGAGGACCCTTTTTCAGCGAGTGCAGTTGATCAGCA
Source organism: Triticum aestivum (assembly GCF_018294505.1). Classification (NCBI taxonomy): domain Eukaryota; kingdom Viridiplantae; phylum Streptophyta; class Magnoliopsida; order Poales; family Poaceae; genus Triticum; species Triticum aestivum. The sequence continues at coordinate 76,135,235 of NC_057808.1, read as the reverse complement.
GAGCTGTATCATTTCATTTCAGGCCTTCTCTGATTGTGAATCTTACTATATACTTCAGCTCATGGTTAATGGCTATAAGGAGTTCTCATATCCTCTAGAGCCAATCTTATAGCCTGCTTCACCTTATTGTACTTGCTCTAGAGCATCTTTCACGTCGAGCCGCCGGCAACCGTCTGACCTTGACGTGTTTTGCCATCATCGATCTGTCAACCGGTCCAGGCGTATTTTTTTAGACAATCTGGAGAGGGGATGCAGGCGTATGAATCACTATCACGCATGCTTCAGACTAACTTGGCCCACCAAAAAATCCTCTCGTTCGCCTGTACGTTTTCCCGCCCGAAGTCAGTTGCTCGCATTCATGCCGGCCCATATCAGATGTGACCACTCACTGAAGTCAGCATCAAAGCAGCTTGCCACCCGTTGCTTGTTTGCTGTGCACGCCTTCTCTCCGCATTGAAACAACATCAGTCTACCCGCCTACCTCCATTAAATCGGCGCATGTGCTGAGGAACCTACTCTAACGCCATGAGTCCCAGAAGGTCACCACCACCGCGTATCTGGGTTACACAGCCAATGTAGTTTCTCAGTTGAGCCGTATCATTTCAGTTCAGGCCTTCCATGCAAAACTTATTTTGAACAGTTTCCCCATAAATATGATTGACCTTGTGAATCTTACTAGACTTAGTAGACTATATATAGCAGACAACGAAAATGCTGAATGGAGGTCGGCCTCCATGGAAGCCGAATTTAAGATGACCAAGATTCATATTTGTACGTTTCAGATTTTTATTTAAAAAATACACATATACTTAGAGACATTAATGTACAACTGTGTAAATTTTCAAGATAAAATATGTTAAAATGAGTGCTGCAAAAGAATTATGCGCCTTTTTATTATATGCACCATTCATCCTTATAATCCATGATTTTGTTTTTATTTGTACAGCTCGCATTCAAGGTATTTCAGCCAAAAGTAACACACACATACACATCATATCCTTGCATACATACTTGTACAATTTTTTTCAGATTTTTTTGCAACTGATAAGTTTAATCTTTTTTTTCAGAAAATTCGGCCTCCATGGAGGCCAAGCTCCAAAACGCCCTACTCTTCTTACAAACGTATTGTTACATGTGGCACTCTTAGCATACAACATTTGGCTAGAAAACTTTGGCCATGCACAAAGTTTGGATGCCATTTCTTTGATCTGTGATTTCACATTTCATTTCAGGCCTCGCACAAAGTGCTATGGATGTCTGTTTTTTTACTTCTTCTTTCTCATTTCCTGTTTTGGCTTGGAAGGATCCATTACTTTGCATATATTATGTGGGTGTGCTGATGATGATATTGAATTCCTGTTTTGCTTCTTCCGTACCTTCTATAACTAAGTGCATTCTTTTTTTTATTGGTACACAATGCTTAATTAATCAGTATTTATTTTACAGGTCGTGTACGGCTAATTAGTTAATCTACATCTTGTTCAACGATGTAACAAGATGTTCAACATTCTTCAGTCGAATAATATTAACAAGTGTTGTTCTCACCAAGCCAGCTCACCCCCAAAGCAATGCCGGTGCACTTGTTTAACAAAAGATTAGAACTAATCTTCCGTTCGCCCTCTCACGGCACGCAGCAATCACTGCCCCAGAATCAAATTAAGCAGTTCACTGCAGACGAACCATCTCATGTCATATCTATATATAATCCTCATTACACCCACATGTATCATCACAGAAACAAGATCCAGCACAACTTTCTCCATCGATCTTCCCCCCCTACTGACCATGGCTAGTTATCACTGGGTAGTTCTCGTTTTGGCGTGCACCTGCGCGCTCAGTGGCGCACTGGCGGCACGTGACCTCGCCGACGATCCGTCCATGGCCGCGAGACACGAGCAATGGATGGGCAAGTATGGCCGCGTGTACAGTGACGCCCCCGAGAAAGCAAGGCGGCTGGAGGTGTTCAAGGCCAATGTCGCGTTCATCGAGTCCACGAACGCCGGGAATAGCAAGTTCTGGCTGGAGGCCAACCAGTTCGCCGACATCACCGAGGACGAGTTCAGGGCTATCCACACTGGATACAAGCCAGCTGCTGCAGCTGACAAGGGCCGGAGCACCGGGTTCAGGTATGCGAACGCCAGCCTCGACGACCTCCCGGCCTCCGTCGACTGGAGGACCAATGGTGCCGTCACTCCCGTCAAAGACCAAGGCCAATGTGGTACGCACTACGCACTACGCAGCACAAACCTACATTATGTTTGCCTGAACCTATGGACACTGGAGTATGCTTACTCGTTTGTACACTTCAGGGTGCTGCTGGGCGTTCTCCACGGTGGCCTCCATGGAGGGCATCGTGAAGCTGAGCACGGGCAAGCTGGTCTCCCTCTCGGAGCAGGAGCTGGTGGACTGCGACGGCACGGACAAGGGCTGCGAGGGCGGGCTCATGGACAACGCCTTCGAGTTCGTCGTAAAAAACAGGGGCCTCGCCACCGAGGCCGACTACCCCTACACCGGCGCTGACGGCAGCACCTGCGACTCCAGCACGGCCGCGGCGACCATCACGGGGCACGAGGACGTGCCGGCCAACGGCGAGGCGTCTCTGCTTAAGGCCGTGGCGGCGCAGCCCGTGTCCCTGGCCGTCGACGGCGGGGACAACCTCTTCCGGTTCTACAAGGAGGCGTGCTCTCCGGCGCGTGCGGCACGCAGCTCGACCACGGCATCGCGGCCGTCGGGTACGGCGTGTCCGGAGACGGGACCGAGTTCTGGGTGATGAAGAACTCGTGGGGCACGGGGTGGGGCGAGGACGGCTTTATCAGGATGGAGAGGGACGTCGCCGACGAGCAGGGCCTCTGCGGGCTCGCCATGCAGCCTTCCTACCCCATGGCGTAGCCAGCTGCTTCATTCCTGTCCTACTAGCTTGTAAATTGATCCACCTTTGAAGCGTTTGTGGTGTATATATATGGATGTACAACCTGCATTATTCTTCTATCACCCTTTTCGAAAAATGATTCTTCAATCAGAAATCTACTATTCACGCACCTCTCGTCCTCACATGAGTACTAGTGCACTACCATAATCGAATATATTATTTCTCCTAGTAAGCAGCAGTTATTAGAAACCACTCGGTTTTACAACAAAAGAGACTCAAATGTTTAGTGTAGGCTTAGCAACTTAGAATTGTCTCTCTAATGAAAAAAAGGTCTTAATTTGATATACTCCCTTCGTCCCTACATACATGGCGTATAAACCGAGTCAAAAAAGTCAACGGTTTCTAAGTTTGAGGAAGCGTATATACAAATATGTGAAGGTAAACAATACCAAATCTTTTCGCAAAAAAAATACCAAATCAATATAAATATACTTACCATTAAATATATTTTATAGTGTATTCATTTAATATTATTGTTGGTGCTATTTACTCTTATATATTTGGTCAAACATAGGAAGCATTGAATTTTTGACTAAATTTATACGCCATATATTTGGGGATAGAGGGATCAATTTGGCTGCAAAATCTGTAATGTTCTTGTGAGAGTTCCCTCCTTCCTGCATTGCCTCTTTGGCCTTCAACATCCCCTTGAAAGATCAATTTGAGGACAAATATTTGGGACTTCCAACACCAGACAGTCGTATGCATAAAGGCAAGTTCCAAAATTTGCAAGTGAAGTTAATGAAACGCATCTGTATATGCGAAGATGTCTACATGGCCGAAGCTGGGAGAGAAGTATTGATCAAGGCGGTGGCGCAATCCATCCCTACGTACATCATGGGAGTATTTAAACTGTTGTTCTCTGTATGTGATGATCTTACTCGGATGGTCCGGAATTATTGGTGGGGTGCGGAGAAAGGGAAACGGAAAACCCATTGGATGGCTTGGGATGAGATCATCAAACCCAAAGCGATGGGTGGTCTGGGGTTCCGGGATTATAGGTTGTTCAATCAGGCGCTTTTGGCACGGCAGGCATGGCGATTACTCATCAATCCGGATAGCTTATGTGCAAGGGTTTTGAAAGCTAAATATTATCCTAATGGGCGGTTGGAGGATACTGTTTTTGCAGGTAACACGCCCTCTACTTGGAAGGCCATAACATATGGCTTGGAGCTCCTCAAGAGAGGGCTTGTATGGCGGATCAGTGACGGTCAAAATGTTCGTATCTGGCGCGACCCTTGGCTCGAACGGCCGGCATCATACCGGCCCATATCACAGGCTGGAAGGTGCCGATTACGCCGGGTGGCAGAACTGCTTGATGATCGTGGTGCATGGAACACTGAGCTACTTCAACAACACTTCTTGCCATCTGATGTTGATGAAATACTAAAGTTGCATCCCTCGCCAAGGATGCATGATGTCTTGGCTTGGGGTCCAGACCCAAAAGGCATCTTTTCTGTCAAGTCGGCCTACAAGATTGGTCTTGATGATAAATTTCGCACGTCTTCATGCGCCACGAGCAGGGCACCGGATGGAAACCATGCTATCTGGAGAGCATTGTGGAGGTGCCCTGCTCCACCTAAGGTACGCGTCTTCGGCTGGCGAATTGCGATTAACTCATTGGCTACGATGGAGAATAAGCATAAGAGAACCTTGAAAAAATCGGATGTGTGTGGCCTACGTGGCGTTGAGCGGGAGGACACCTTCCACGCTGTTTGCAGGTGCCCCATGGCGTGTGCACTATGGGAGGCCATGAGGGAGTCATGGCCACTCCCGGACCTAGCGACGGTCATGAACACCGGCAAGGAATGGCTACTTCACCTCCTAGATAACTGCACCGAGTTGCAACGGCTGGTCATCCTCATGACCTTTTGGCGTGCGTGGCATTGTAGGAACGAGGTCACACATTACAAGCCGGCACCACCTATCGAGTGTTCGCGGAGATTCTTGAATAGCTACATCGAGTCCCTACTGTGCACCAAGCAGCATCCACAAGGAGATTTGGTGAAAGGCAAGATGGTTCAGAGTGTAGCGCATATGGTCAAGCAAATAGTAGCATCACCGAGAGGTATAGTAGCTAACACAACTTGGGAGAAACCTCCGGCGGGATGGGCGAAGCTCAACGTGGATGGATCATACGTCCATGGCGAGAATACAGGGGGTGCCGACATGGTACTAAGGGACGACACCGGGGCCATCATCTTCTCTTCGTGTCTCTTTCTTCGATCATGTCGCTCCCCGATGGAGGCGGAAGCGTGTCTTGAGGGCACGTCCCTAGCGCTGCAGCGAACGGAGAAGCCATTAATCATTGAGTTAGATTGCAAGGAGGGAGTGGACGCCCTGATGGATAGCAGCGTCAACAGATCTTCACTGGCGAGCTGGGTGGAGGAGACAAAGAGGGCCCTGCATGGGATCCGGAGGCATTGTTTTGGCCATGTCCGGAGATCAGCCAACAGTGCCGCCCATTGTCTAGCTCATAGGGGACGCACCACCCACCGTACGATGGTTTAGCTAGGCTCCGGGCCTGAGGATCTTTCTCTTATTTGTGAAAATGAGTGTAACACCTTTTCTTAATTAATACAATCTCGTTTCACCCGCAAAAAAAACATCCCCTTAGAAGCATTCCTTTGTACTCCTCCACACCCATCACCTCTTTGATGCACCTCTCCACCTCTTCCCTTCTCACTAGGCACTTCTTATCTCGACGTGCACACAAACCGAGCCCACGCGCACTCTCTACATACTTTCGAGTGGTCGGTTGGTCCGTCCATTGCCCTATTGCGATCGTAGGTATAACAATGGCAATTGCTTCAGTGGTCTAATTCCATCCACAATGCGTCACGAAACGACATGCATCACAGCGAACAAGCTTAACTTTTATTCATCGACTAATTCCACTAGCAATTATCATCAACCTTGTGAGCCACTACTTCTAGCAGAGGGCAAAATGGAACAATTATGCCTTTATTTTGCATTTGTCATGGAGTTCTTGGGGCAACTTTGTCTACCTCTTGGGACCTCAACACCCAGACAAAAGGTTGCCAAAGTTGCAAACTCCATAGCCTAGCTCCTCTAGTTGTGTCATGTCGAGGTTGGCGACTGTGCCGTAGCATGCAAGGAGCACAAAGCAGGGAGTTTGCTTGTTGAGGTTGGCAACTCTGTCGTAGGATGCCAATTCTGGACATAAGAGAAATGATGATGATGTGCTCAATACATGCATTGTGCGTAGCCAGTAAAAAGCATAGTCTTCTTGAGCAATGAGAGAGAGAGAGGGAGGGAAGGAGAGGGAGAGGGAGAGGGAGAGATAGCCTGGTTGAAAGCCGGACTCATCTGTATGTTGCAAATGGTTTCTCTATTGCTATGAGGCAAGGGCGAAAAAACGACACGTAAATTTGTGCAAGAACCGAATAGAGGTATGTTTCTTCATTCCTAAGGTTTATCCACACATGCCGAGCTAGTTTTACAAAAATCTTAAAAAATACAGAGAGTATGTAGGAAGAAGAAAAAAGGAGTGTGATACAAGGCTTTAAAAAAGCGGGCGCTGTGTCCCATGTTTTCCCTACCGCACGTCTGCGCCTCCGTGCTGTTGATCAACACTTCCTTGTCTAATCCAAGGTTGGTAAATAGTGCCGGCTATTCCGCATAGGCTATTCTAGACGCATTTGAGGAGCGGAGCCCCTGACAAGGCTAAAGCCATAGTGTGACAACTTTATGCTGCCGAGATGTACTTTCTGGTGGGCCTTTTATAGTGCTGAAGAGACACCCGGTTTTGAGTGATTGCGTGTACGGGCCGGGTGACCCGAGATAACACACCCCTTTTATAAAGTTATGCTCCCCAATCTCCCATGGAATTTTAAGTGCAAAGTTATGTACTCGAGGCACGTGGTCTGCTATTAGACGAGAGGAGTTGGGGACCGTGTGCCCCTATTTAGGGTTCACACAAGTTTTGCCAGGGGTTGAAGTGATAGTACAGGCGTGCTTTGAGGATCCTGATGGGTCCTGTCGAGCTGTATGTCAGGCCGCTTCCTCGGCCGCCTGGAGATCAGTTGCAAAGGCAGCTGTTTGCTCCTCTGTACGGAGGGAGCGCTTCGTGTTTCCATTAATGGTAATGACACCATTGTGCCCCGGCATCTTGAGGTTCAAGTAAGCGTAGTGCAGCACTACGTTGAAGCGGACAAACGCAATACGACCGTGCAAAGCATGGTATCCGCTGCGGAAGGGGACTATATCGAAAATTAAGTACTCGCCGCGGAAGTTCTCGGGCAAGCCAAAAACAACTTCCAGTGTTACGGTGCGAGTGCATTGGGCCTCCATGCCGGGTATGACACCCTTGAATGTGGTGCTACTAGGCTTGATTCGTGACGAATCGGTACCCATTTTTCTAACCGTATCGACATAGATCAGGTTCAGACTACTCCCGTCGTCCATAAGGACGCAGTATAAGTGGAATCCATTGGTAATGGGGTCTAGGACCAGGGCAGCTGACCCGCCATGACGGATACTGGTCGGGTGATCCTTTTGTCAAAAGTGATCGGGCAAGCCGACCATGGGTTGAATTTCAGGGCTACAGGCTCTAAGGCGTAGACGTCCCGAAGTGCGTGTTTTACTCCTTCTTAGGAATGTGCGTGACAAAGATCATGCTCACATCCTTGACATCGGAAGGGAACTTCTTTTGGTCACCGCTATTTGGCTTGCGAGGTTCATCCTCATCATTGCTCCGAGACTGGTCGTTGGCCCCTCAGCTACTGATTTGCCGGCCTGCTTGAACACCCAACAATTTCGATTGTTGTGGTTGGCGGGCTTATCCGAGGTGCCATGAATCTGGCAAGTCCTGTCAAGTATTTTATCCAGAGCATTTGAGCCGTCCTTGTTCCCTTTAAAGGGCCAATTTTTGGGTCCAGCCCGTGAGCCCCTAAACCCTGCATTGGCTGCTGGGTCCCCGGGATCGCTACCACTGTTATTGTCCCAGCACTTATTTCGGTTGCACCTGGATTTCCATTCCCATCGCGTGCTTCTATGGTGCCGGAGTCGCTCCATGTGAGAGCTATGGGCCAGCCAACTATCCTCGTCCGCACAAAAGCGAGTCATTAGACAGAGAGAGGGGGGAGAGAGAGGGAGGGAGGGAGGGAGGGAGAGAGGGAGAGAGGGAGAGAGAGAGGAAGCTCCATGACTTACTTCATGAATTTTATACGTTTTTATAGGGAAACTTGGAACCCTACTTTTGAGTAGATGTTGTTTGATTATTGTTTGATCAGTACTTTACTGTGACCATGTGATGAAGGTCTGGTGGGATATTCAAAATGATGAAATAAGGCTGGGGGTAATACTATTGGAATTTTTGGAGAAAAATAAACATTTTAAGCACTTAAAGGCCATCTCTGGCCTTTCAAAAAGGAAATGGACAAAAAACTTAAATAACTTCACAAATAATATGCCTCATAAATAACTTTTAATGAATTAATGTTTTGTGAAAAATAAATACTTTTAGTTCAAACCTTCTTTTTTATGGTATAGAAAACAAAAAATGATTTATTTGATTTTTGGCAAAAATAATTTATTATATAGATACTTTGGGGCTCTACCCACATGACATGATCATTGGGAAATGTTAGGGCTAAAGTACCAAAGGAGGGTAGGTTTAGCATATCATTGAAATCAAGATTCAATGAAGATACACGAGAGAGTCATTGAGCACCGCTTAAGAAGAATGACAAGCATGACCAAAATCAGTTTGGTTTCATGCCTAGGAGATCGACCATGGAAGCCATTTTCTTAGTATGACAACTTATATAGAGATACAGGAAGTAAAAGAAGGACTTGCATATTGTGTTCACTGACTTGGAGAAGGCCTACGATAAGATGTCGTGGAATGAGTCTTGGAGAAACACAAGTCCCTACAAAGTACATTACCCTCATCAAGGAAATGTACAATAATGTTGTGACAAGTATTCGAACAAGTGATATCAACATTGATGACTTTTCTATTAAAATAGGACTTCATCAAGAGTTAACTTTGAGCCCTTATCTTTTTTGCTTTGGTGATGGATGAGGTCACAAGGGATATACAAGGAGATATCCCATGGTGTATGCTCTTTGCGGACGATGTGGTGCTAGTCGATGATAGTCGGGCGGGGGTTAATAGAAAGTTAGAGCGACAGAGACAAACTTTGAAATTCAAAGATTTTAGGCCTAGTGGATCTAAAATGGAGTAGATGAAATGTAGTTTCAGTACTACTTGGCACGAGGAGGTGGTTAGCCTTTATGTGCAGGTGGTACCTCGGCAGAACACCTTTCGATATTTGGGATCAATGTTGCAGAAGGATTGATACGTCTCCAACGTATCTATAATTTTTGATTGTTCCATGCTATTATATTATCTGTTTTGGATGTTTAATGGGCTTTATTATGCACTTTTATATTATTTTTGGGACTAACCTATTAACCGAAGGCCCAGTGCAAATTGCTATTTTTTTTGCCTATTTCAGTGTTTCGCGGAAAAGGAATATCAAAGGAATCCAAACGGAATGAAACCTTCGCGAGGATCGTTTTTGGAACAAACGCAATCCAGGAGACTTGGAGTGGACGTCAAGGGAGCAACGAGGCGGCCACGAGGTAGGGAGGCGCGCCCAGGGGGTAGGCGCGCCCCCACCCTCGTGGGCCCCTCGTGGCTCCACCGACCTACTTCCTTCGCCTATATATACTCATATACCCTGAAAACATCCAGGAGCACTACGAAACCCTATTTCCACCGCCGCAACCTTCTGTACCCGTGAGATCCCATCTTGGGGCCTTTTCCGGCGCTCCGCCGGAGGGGGAATCGATCACAGAGGGCTTCTACATCAACACCATGGCCTCTCTGATGATGCGTGAGTAGTTTACCACAGACCTTCGGGCCCATAGTTATTAGCTAGATTGCTTCTTCTCTCTCTTTGGATCTCAATACAAAGTTCTCCTTGATTCTCTTGGAGATCTATTCGATGTAATTCTTTTTGCGGTGTGTTTGTCGAGATCCGATGAATTGTGGGTTTATGATCAAGATTATCTATGAACAATATTTGATTCTTCTCTGAATTCTTATATGCATGATTTAATATCTTTGCAAGTCTCTTCGAATTATCAGTTTGGTTTGGCCTACTAGATTGATCTTTCTTGCAATGGGAGAAGTGCTTGGCTTTGGGTTCAATCTTGCGGTGTCCTTTCCCAGTGACACCAGGGGCAGCAAGGCATGTATAGTATTGTTGCCATCAAGGATAAAAAGGCGGGGTTTATATCATATTTCTTGAGTTTATCCCTCTACATCATGTCATCTTGCCTAATGCGTTACACTGTTCTTATGAACTTAATACTCTAGATGCATGCTGGATAGCGGTCGATGTGTGGAGTAATAGTAGTAGATGCAGAATCGTTGTGGTCTACTTGTCACGGACGTGATGCCTATATACATGATCATGCCTAGATATTCTCATAACTATGCGCTTTTCTATCAGCTCGACAGTAATTTGTTCACCCACCATAGAATATGCTATCTTGAGAGAAGCCACTAGTGAAACCTATGGCCCCCGGGTCTATCTTCCATCATATTAATCTTCCGTTAATTTGCTATTTCTGTCACCATTTGTTTTGCAATCTTTACTTTCCAATCTATACAACAAAAATACCAAAAATATTTATCTTATTATCTTTATTAGATCTCACTTTTGCAAGTGGTCGTGAAGGGATTGACAACCACTTTATCGCGTTGGTTGCAAGGTTCTTATTTGTTTGTGCAGGTACGAGGGATTTGTGTGTAGTCTCCTACTGGATTGATACCTTGGTTCTCAAAAACTGAGGGAAATACTTACGCTACTTTGCTGCATTACCCTTTCCTCTTCAAGGGAAAACCAACGCATGCTCAAGAGGTAGTAAGAAGGATTTCTGGCGCCGTTGCCGGGGAGGCTTACGCCAAGTCAAGTCAAGATTTGAGCTCCCGTCAACTAGCCATTTCTGACGCCGTTGCCGGGGAGATCTACGCACAAGATAAGACATACCAAGTACCCATCACAAACTCTTCTCCCTCGCATTACATTATTTGCCATTTGCCTCTCGTTTTCCTCTCCCCCACTTCACCTTTGCCTTTTCTTTGCCCTCCTTCCGTTCGATCTTGTGTTACCATGTGCCTTCCTTTTGCTTGCATCTTCTCTTGCTAGAAGTTTATTGATCCTCGTCCCCTTGCTAATATTTTTAATAGATCCAATTATGATGAACCAATTTTTTGTGATTTGAGTGCACTAGATTATCTTTATGAGGTTTTGCTTGAAATTCGTGAATCTGAAAATTGTGATGAAGAAATTTATGAAGAGATTCACGATAGCTCCTTGAATAAAAAGCATGATTGCAATGATTTACTATAAATTCTCTTGATTTCAATTGTGCTAATAATATGCAAAACCCTAAGCTTGGGGATGCTAGTTTTGTTATGTCTAGTGCTTGTTGCAATGATCATGATTGGGGTGATTCTTCTTATGATCTTGAAAATTTATTTAAGCCCCATGATGAATATGAGATTGATAATACTGTTTGCAATAATACTAAAAGTGGGTTTGGAAGAGTGTCAACTTTAGATCCCACATATTTGGAGAATGTTCAATCTTATGGTATTTTTTATAAAAGTGGGTTTGGAGAGGTCATGACTTTAGTTAATGATAATCCCACTATTTTGGAAGAGCGTCAACTTCGCATGCATGTGGATCGTGTTGAGAATATGTTATGTGATAGCTATTTTGTTGAATTTGCCTATGATCCTACATGTAATTATTATGAGAGAGGAAAATATGGTTGTAGAAATTTTTATTTTACTAAATTACCTCTCATCATGTTGAGAGTGCTGTCGTCTCTTTCTTCTTCCTTGCATATGCTAATTTTTGCTTGCAATGATAATTTGTTTGCTTATAAAATGCCTATGCATAGGAAGTATGTTAGACTTAGATGTGTTTATCACGTGTTCTATGATGCTCTCTTTGTGCTTTAATTCTTGTCTTTGATGTGAGCATCATTAAAATTATCAATGTCTAGCTCGGGGCGTTAAACGATAGCGCTTGTTGGGAGGCAACCCAATTTTTTTTGTTCCTTGCTTTTTGTTCCTGTTTAGTAATAAATAATTCATCTAGCCTCTGTTTAGATGTGGTTTTATGTTTTAATTAGTGTTTGTGCCAAGTAGAACCAATAGGATCTTCTTGGGTGATAGTTGTTTGATCTTGCTGAGAAAGACAAAAACTTTGCGCTCACGAATATAATTGTTAAAATTCACCAGAACGTGATAAATTGCCAATTCTTTTTGCAGTAGATTAATATACAAATTATCCAGGTTGTCCTAGTTTGTCAGAATTTTTGGAGTTCCATAAGTATTCGAACAAATCAGATTGCTACAGACTGTTCTGTTTTTGACAGATTCTGTTTTCGTGTGTTGTTTGCTTATTTTGATGAATCCATGGCTAGTATCGGGGGGTATGAACCATAGAGAAGTTGGAATACAGTAGGTTTAACACCAATATAAATAAAGAATGAGTTCATTACAGTACCTTAAAGTGGTGGTTTGTTTTCTTATACTAACGGAGCTCATGAGATTCTCTGTTGAGTTTTGTGTTGTGAAGTTTTCAAGTTTTTGGGTAAAGATTTGATGGATTATGGAATAAGGAGTGGCAAGAGCTTAAGCTTGGGGGTGCCCAAGGCACTCCAAGGTAAAATTCAAGGACAACCAAAAGCCTAAGCTTGGGGATGCTCCGGAAGGAATCCCCTCTTTCGTCTTCGTCTATCGGTAACTTTACTTGAGGCTATATTTTTATTCACCACATGATGTGTGTTTTGCTTGGAGCGTCTTGTATGATTTGAGTCTTTGATTTTTAGTTTACCACAATCATCCTTGCTGTACACACCTTTTGAGAGAGACACACATGAATCAGAATTTATTAGAATACTCTATGTGCTTCACTTATATCTTTTGAGCTAGATAATTTTGCTCTAGTGCTTCACTTATATTTTTTAGAGCATGGTGGTGGTTTTATTTTATAGAAATTATTAATCTCTCATGCTTCACTTATATTATTTTGAGAGTCTTTTAGAACAGCATGGTAATTTTCTTTGGCTATAAAATTAGTCCTAATATGATAGGCATTCAAGATGGGTATGATAAAAACTTTCATATAGAGTGCATTGAATACTATGATGAATTTGATACTTGATAATGGTTTTGAGATATAAAGGTGGTAATGTTAGAGTCATGCTAGTTGGGTGATTGTGAAATTGAGAAATACTTGTGTTAAAGTTGGCAAGTCCCGTAGCATGCACGTATGGTAAATGTTGCGTGACAAATTTGAAGGATGTGGTGTTCTTTGAGTGCTTTCCTTATGAGTGGCGGTCGGGGACAAGCGATGGTCTTTTCCTACCAATCTATCCCTCTAGGGGCATGCGTAGTAGTACTTTGCTTCGAGGGCTAATAAACTTTTGCAATAAGTATATGAGTTCTTTATGACTAATGTGAGTCCATGGATCATACGCACCCTTACCTTTCCACAATTTGCTAGCCTCTACGGTACCGTGCATTGCCCTTTCTCACCTTGAGAGTTGGTGCAAACTTCGCCGGTGCATCCAAACCCCGTGATACGATACACTCTATCACACATAAGCCTCCTTATATCTTCCTCAAAACAGCCACCATACCTACCTATTATGGCATTTCCATAGCCATTCTGAGATATATTGCCATGCAACTTTCCACCGTTCCATTTATTATGACACACTCCATCATTGTCATATTGCTTTGCATGATCATTTAGTTGACATTGTATTTGTGGCAAAGCCACTTTCATAAATTCTTTCATACATGTCGCTCTTGATTCATCGCATATCCCGGTACACCACTGGAGGCATTCACATAGAGTCATATTTTTGTCCTAGTATCGAGTTGTAACATTGAGTTATGAGTAAATAAAAGTGTGATGATCATCATTATTAGAGCATTGTCCCATGTGAGGAAAGAAAATAAAAAAAGAGAGGCCAAAGAAGCCCAAATAAAAAAAGAGGTCAAAGAAGCCCAAACCAAAAAAAACGAGAGAAAAAGAGAGAAGGGACAATGTTACTATCCTTTTTCCACACTTGTGCTTCAAAATAGCACCATGATCTTCATGATAGAGAGTCTCTTGTTTTGTCACTTTCATATACTAGTGGGAATTTTTCATTATAGAACTTGGCTTGTATATTCCAACGATGGGCTTCCTCAAATGCCCTAGGTCTTCGTGAGCAAGCAAGTTGGATGCACACCCACTTAGTTTTCAGTTTGAGCTTTCATACACTTATAGCTCTAGTGCATCCGTTGTATGGCAATCCCTACTCCTCGCATTGGCATCAATTGATGGGCATCTCCATAGCCCGTTGATTAGCCGCGTCAATGTGAGACTTTCTCCTTTTTTTGACTTCTCTCATAACCCCCATCATCATATGCTATTCCACCTATAGTGCTATATCCATGGCTTGCGCTCATGTATTGCGTAAGGGTTGAAAAGGCTGAATCGCGTTAAAAAGTATGAACCAATTGCTCGGCTTGTCATCGGGGTTATGCATAATGGGAGCATTTTGTGTGGCGAAAATGAAGCATGGCCAAACTATATGATTTTGTAGGGACGAGCTTTCTTTGGCTATGTTATTTTGATAAGACACAATTGCTTGGTTAGTATGCTTGAAGCATTACTATTTTTATGTCAATATTGAACTTTTATCTTGAATCTTTTGGATCTGAACATTCATGCCACAATAAAGAGATTACATTGAAAATTATGTTAGGTAGCATTCCACATCAAAAATTCTGTTTTTATCATTTACCTACTCGAGGACGAGCAGGAATTAAGCTTGGGGATGCTTGATACGTCTCCAACATATCTATAATTTTTTATTGTTCCATGCTATTATATTATCTGTTTTGGATGTTTAATGGGCTTTATTATGCACTTTTATATTATTTTTGGGACTAACCTATTAACCGAAGGCCCAGTGCAAATTGCTGTTTTTTTGCCTATTTCAGTGTTTCGCAGAAAAGGAATATCAAACGGAATGAAACCTTCGTGAGGATCATTTTTGGAACAAACGCAATCCAGGAGACTTGGAGTGGACGTCAAGGAAGCAACAAGGCGGCCACGAGGTAGGGAGGCGCGCCCAGGGGGGTAGGTGCGCCCCCACCCTCGTGGGCCCCTCGTGGCTCCACCGACCTACTTCCTTCGCCTATATATACTCATATACCCTGAAAACATCTAAGAGCACCACGAAACCCTATTTCCACTGCCACAACCTTCTGTACCCATGAGATCCCATCTTGGGGCATTTTCCGGCGCTCCGCCGAAGGGGGAATCGATCACGGAGGGCTTCTACATCAACACCATGGTCTCTCCGATGATGCGTGAGTAGTTTACAACAGACCTTCGGGTCCATAGTTATTAGCTAGATGGCTTCTTCTCTCTCTTTGGATCTCAAGACAAAGTTCTCCTCGATTCTCTTGGAGATCTATTCGATGTAATTCTTTTTGCGGTGTGTTTGTCGAGATCCGATGAATTGTGGGTTTATGGTCAAGATTATCTATGAACAATATTTGATTCTTCTCTGAATTCTTATATGCATGATTTAATATCTTTGCAAGTCTCTTCGAATTATCGGTTTGGTTTGGCCTACTAGATTGATCTTTCTTGCAATGGGAGAAGTGCTTGGCTTTGGGTTCAATCTTGCGGTGTCCTTTCCCAGTGACAGCAGGGGTAGCAAGGCACGTATAGTATTGTTGCCATCGAGGATAAAAAGATGGGGTTTATATCATATTGCTTGAGTTTATCCCTCTACATCATGTGATCTTGCCTAATGCGTTACTCTGTTCTTATGAACTTAATACTCTAGATGCTGGATAGCGGTCGATGTGTGGAGTAATAGTAGTAGATGAAGAATCATTTCGGTCTACTTGTCACGGGCGTGATGCCTATATACATGATCATGCCTAGATATTCTCATAACTATGCGCTTTTTTATCAATTGCTCGACAGTAATTTGTTCACCCACCATAGAATATGCTATCTTGAGAGAAGCCACTAGTGAAACCTATGGCCCCGGGTCTATCTTCCATCATATTAATCTTCTGTTAATTTGCTATTTATGTCGTCGTTTATTTTGCAATCTTTACTTTCCAATCTATACAACAAAAATACCAAAAATATTTATCTTATTATCTTTATCAGATCTCACTTTTGCAAGTGGCCGTGAAGGGATTGACAACCCCTTTATCGCGTTGGTTGCAAGGTTCTTATTTGTTTGTGCAGGTACGAGGGATTTGTGCGTAGTCTCGTACTGGATTGATACCTTGGTTCCCAAAAACTGAGGGAAATACTTATGCTACTTTGCTGCATCACCCTTTTCTCTTCAAGGGAAAACCAACGCATGCTCAAGAGGTAGCAAGGATGGTGATATCGATGAAGTTGTCAGCCATTCAATCAAAGCTAGAAGGATGAAGTGGCGCCAAGCTTCTGAATTTCTCTTTGACAAGAGAGTACCGTAAAAGCTAAAAGGAAGGTTCTATAGGACAGTTGTAGGATCAAAAGTATGTCTAGAGGGTGGTGATTAGACTACTAGACCAAATAAAAATCTAGCCTTTTCCCAATTTTAAATTTTGGAAGATTTTAGCAACTTTGCACAAGTCAAGCAATCAACCTATACATGCAAGTCTAAGAGTATAGCAGCGGAATGTAAAACATTGCACATGAAGGTAAAGGGAGGAGTTTGGAGGGACCAAACGCAATGTAGAAACAGAGATTTTTGGTGTGGTTCCGATAGGTGGTGCTATCGTACATCCACGTTGATGGAGACTTCAACCCACGAAGGGTAACGGTTGCGTGAGTCCATGGAGGGCTCCACCCACGAAGGGTCCACGAAGAAGCAACCTTGTCTATATCCCACCATGGCCATCGCCCACGAAGGACTTGCCTCACTTGGGTAGATCTTCACGAAGTAGGCGATCTCCTTGCCCTTACAAACTCCTTGGTTCAACTCCACAATCTTGACGGAGGCTCCCAAGTGACACCTAACCAATCTAGGAGACACCACTCTCCAAAAGGTAATAGATGGTGTGTTGATGATGAACTCCTTGCTCTTGTGCTTCAAATGATAGTCTCCCCAACACTCAACTCTCTCTCACAGATTTGGATTTGGTGGAAAGATGATTTGAGTGGAAAGCAACTTGGGGAAGGCTAGAGATCAAGATTCTTGTGGTTGGAATGGAATATCTTGGTCTCAACACATGAGTAGGTGGTTCTCTCCCAGAAAATGTATGCTGGAAGTGTTGGCACGTTCTGATGGCTCTCTCCATGAATGAAGAGTGGGTGGAGGGGTATTTATAGCCTCCACACAAAATCTAACCGTTACACACAATTTACCAAACTCGGTGGGACCGAATCATGAAACTCGGTCAGACCGATTTAGTCCAAATGTGAACGTTAGGATTTTCCGTGGGACTGACATGTCAACTCGGTGGGACCGATTTCATTAAGGTTAGGGCATAACGTAATCTCGGTGAGACCGATCACATAAACTCGGTAGGACCGATTTCTGTAATAGGCAAACAGAGAGTTGGTCAGGCAAACTCGGTGGGACCGAATCGCTCATTTCGGTGAGACCGAAACGTTACGAAAGGGAAACAGAGAGTTTGCATTGCGAACTCGGTGGGACCGATCGCTCATTTCGGTTGGACCGAAACGTTACGAAGGGAAACAGAGAGTTTGCAATCCCATCTCAGTGAGACTGAGATCCCTATCGGTGAGACCGAAGTGACTAGGGTTTCTGGCAGTGGCTATGTCAAATGAACTCGGTGGCGCCGGATAGATAATTTTGGTAGGGCCGAGTTTGACTTTTGGTTTGTGACATATGTGGATATGAGATAGTGGTTGAGGGCTTTTGGATCATATCACTAAGCATTTTGAGCAAGCAAGCCATTAAGCAACACCTCATCCCCTTTTAATAGTATTGGCTTTTCCGATCTTGGATCACTAAAATGAAAATGTAGAGTCTTGAGCTTGAGCCAATATGTTTCCTTAGCATTTTGAGGGGTCCACATTCCTAATCCATGCCATGCCAATCATTGAACTTTCTGAAATGATCATCTTGAAATATCATTAGTTCAATGAGCTATATGTTGTTAGGAATTACCAAAACCACCCAGAGATAGTTGTACTTTCAATCTCCCCCTTTTTGGTAATTGATGACAACATATAGATTAAAGCTTCGACAAATGATAATAAGATTGAAATGCATTGTCGCTTTGAGAAGTATGAGATAAGTAAGAGCTCCCCCTAAATTTGTGCATTATGTAAAATTTGCTTTTGAATGCAAATGCACAAACAATTTGGATCATGGGTTACTCTTCCATGTCACATACATCTTGGTGGAGCGCTCAAATTGATAGAAAGTAAAAACATGCACTCATCACCAAGCAAAGTGAATGATCATACAAGAGATATAAAATTTAACATCATTCAAGCATAAGCATTAATGTAGGATATGATCAAACACATGATCATACAAGTATCTCACACACATAAACATAGAGTATTAAGAAAGCACACAAAAGTATCAACCAAATAGCAAGAGAGACAAAAGAAGCAAAAAAACTCTCTCTCGAAGCCTATGATCTATACATTTCTCCCCCTTTGGCAACAAGTTACCAAAAAGTTTGAAAATGCATAGTGCTATGCATCTCTCTAGGCTTGATCTTCGGGAGGTGGTGTTGAGAGGACTCCAAGGACGAATGCATCTGTGGAAGTTGTTGGAGCTGGTGGAGTTGCAACTGGAGGTGGCACTGAAGCTGTAGCTGCTGGTGCTGATGTAGTAGCTCTTGTGTCAGTCATGGACACTGCAGCAGACCTCTGACCTCTTGGCACTCTCTGAAAGGCATCTGTGGTAGCCTGCCCTTTCCTCTCCTCAGCTTCTTCCTGGACATGCTCAACAGTTGTCTGCATCTCAGTCACTTTAAGATCAAGATCATAGAACTTTGTTTCAATGATCCTCTCCAGGCTCTTTTTGTTCTGAGTCAGGGTGGCCAAGCCCTTCTCAATCCTGAAGGTTGCTTGAATCAGATAAGCAAGTTGATCTTGTTTGCTCTTCAGAAACACTTGAGATGCCTCTTCAACACTTGGCATCTTTGCAGCTTTTTCAACCTTTGCTTTCTCTCTCTTTTCTTGTGCTTGCACAGATGTAGGATCTTCTTCATTCATGACAACATTGTTGCCCTCAAAATCTGGTCTCAAGGGTAGATGCTCCTTGTCCAAAAGATAAGTGCATGTGCCCATCTTGGAGTTGATGAGCACCTGAATATGTGGAGCATACCCACAAGACCTCTTCTGATCTACAGCCGTCCTCTTGATTGTTTCAACAATTAGGCTCATAACTTTGAATTTCTGAGGCACATCAAATATCTGCAGCAAGTTGATGGAATGGCCTCTGATCATCTTGTGATCTCCAGATTTTGGCAATAAAGTATGCCTCAATATATTGTTGATAGTAGCTAATCCAGACAACAAATAATCTACAGACCCAAGCTTATGAGTTTCCAATGCCTTGTCTGGATTCTCCTTGTACATGTTGGCCATAGAGTTGTGGACTTCTTCTTATTGGCATAGACATCCAAGTCATCTTCATGCTCTTCAGGGGCATTGATCAATTTGGCCCACTCATCAACAGTTGATTGGTACCTTGTACCCTCAGACATCCAAACAATTCTACCATCTGGATAGAAATGAGCTGTAGAATAAAATTGCATAATGAGCTCATCATTCCATTTGGTAAGCTTCTGACCCACAAATTTGTCTACTCCACATAGTCTGAAGCTCTCATGCACTCCTGGAAAGTGGTCTTCATTCTCATCAATGTATTTCCAGTCAGCCCACTTCATATCACAGACTATGGGTTGTTGGGGAACGTAGTAATTTCAAAAAATTCCTATGCACACACAGGATCATGGTGATGCATAGCAACGAGAGGGGAGAGTGCGTCCACGTACCCTCGTAGACCGAAAGCGGAAGCGTTAGCACAACGCGGTTGATGTAGTCGTACGTCTTCATGATCCGACCGATCCAACTACCGAACGCACGACACCTCCGAGTTCAGCACACGTTCAGCTCGATGACGTCCCGCGAACTCCGATCCAGCAGGGCTTCACGGGAGAGTTCCGTCAGCACGGCGACGTGATGACGGTGATGATGTTGCTACCGACGCAGGGCTTCGCCTAAGCACCGCTACGATATGACCGAGGTGGATTATGATGGAGGGGGGCACCGCACACGGCTGGGAGAGATCAACAGATCAACTTGTGTGTCTATGGGGTGCCCCTGGCCACGTATATAAAGGATGGAGGGAGGAGGAGGCCGGCCCTCATAGGGCGCGCCCAAGTGTGGAGTCCTACTAGGACTCCCTAGTCCTAGTAGGATTCCTCCTCCCACATGGAATAGGAAAAAGGGAAGGGAGAAGGAGAAGGAAGGAAGGGGGCGCCCCCCTCCCTAGTCCAATTCGGACCAGTCCATGGGGAGGGGTGCGGCCACCCTTTGAGGCCTTTCTCTCCTTTCCCGTATGGCCCATTAAGGCCCAATACGAATTCCCGTAACTCTTCGGTACTCCGAAAAATACCCGAATCACTCGGAACCTTTCTGATGTCCGAATATAGTCGTCCAATATATCGATCTTTACGTCTCGACTATCTCGAGACTCTTCGTCATGTCCCCGATCTCATCCGGGACTCCGAACTACCTTCGGTACATCAAAACACATAAACTCATAATACAAATCGTCACCGAACGTTAAGCGTGCTGTCACGCCCAATATGCGATACTATTCTAAAGAGACTCGAAGGCCCCACCAAGGATAGAACCGCATATTGAAACGCTTTGCAAGGTGGATATCATTACATCAACATTACATAATATTTGAGGATACATACAAGGCATACAAATGCCGCAAGAATACATCAATACAACGTACATAAGATCAACATCCGGCTAAGGATGAAACATAAACAGAAACTCAAACGACATCCACCCTGCTAGCCCAGGCTGCCGGCCTGGAACCTATCCCCTGATCGAAGAAGAAGCAGAAGAAGAACTCCAAACAAGCGAACATCGCTCTCGCGTCATGATCATCGCAAAACCTGTACCTGCAACTGTTGTTGTAGTAAACTGTGAGCCACGAGGACTCAGCAATCCCATTACCATGGGTATCAGCAAAGCTTAATGGGAAAGGAAGGGGTAAAGTGGTGAGGTTGCAGCAGCGACTAAGCAAGTATGGTGGCTAACTTACGCAAATGAGAGCGAGAAGAGAAGCAAAGGAACGGTCGTGAAACTAGCAATGATCAAGAAGTGATCCTGAACTCCTACTTACGTCAAGCATAACCCAGAAACCGTGTTCACTTCCCGGACTCTGCCGAGAAGAGACCATCAAGGCTACACACGCGGTTGATGTGTTTTAATTAAGGTCAAGTGTCGAGTTCTCTATAACCGGATATTAACAAATTCCCATCTGCCACATAACCGCGGGCACGGCTTTCGAAAGATAATACCCTGCAGGGGTGTCCCAACTTAGCCCATGATAAGCTCTCACGGTCAACGAAGGATAATCCTTCTCCCGGGAAGACCCGATCAGTCTCGGAATCCCGGTTACAAGACATTTCGACAATGGTAAAACAAAACCAGCAAAGCCGCCCGATGTGCCGACATCCTGATGGGAGCTGCACATATCTCGTTCTCAGGGCAACACCGGATGAGACATCCTACGAGTAAAACCAGACCTCGAGTTTCCACGAGGGGGCCCCGCAGTCTACTCAGTTCGGACCAACACTTAGAGAAGCACTGGCCCGGGGGGGGGTTTAAAATAAGATGACCCTCGAGAGAGCGACTCCCTAGGGAAAAGAAATAGGCTGGACAAATGGTAAAACCAAGGTTGGGCCTTGCTGGAAGAGTTTTATTCAAAGCGAACTGTCAAGGGGGTCCCATAAATCACCCAACCGTGTAAGGAACGCACAATCCGGGAACATAACACCGGTATGACGGAAACTAGGGCGGCAAGAGTGGAACAAAACACCAGGCATAAGGCCGAGCCTTCCACCCTTTACCAAATATATAGATGCTTTAATAATATAAGAGATATTGTGATATCCCAACATAAACATAATCCAACATGGAGCAATCTTCATCTTCACCTGCAGCTAGCAACGCTATAAGAGGGGCTGAGCAAAGCGGTAACATAGCCAAACAACGGTTTGCTAGGAAGGGTGACAAAGGTTAGAGGTTCATGGCAATTTGGGAGGCTTGAGGAACAAGTGGATAGGTAGCGCAGCATAGCGATAGAACGAAGCAACTAGCATAGCAATGATAGTAATGAGATCCAAGGTGACGGTCATCTTGCCTGAAATCCCGCTAGGAAGAAGAACGAATCCATGAAGAAGATGAAGCCACGAAGACGAACGAATCCTCACGATCGCAACGACACGGGAACTATCGAGAATAAGCACACAACAAGGTAAACACACCACACAAGAACAAGGCATGATGCTCAACCAAGAATGATGCATGACAAAGCTACGTGAAGCTACTCGTGACAAGGGAAGATGCATACAAGAACAACACTTCAAGGCAAGTTTAAATGAGGCCGGAAACAACATATAACAATTCCGGTAAGTCCTCATATGCAAATTTCGAAATTGGTCCAGAACTGAATAAACCTTATATTCAAGTTGTTAAACAGCAAGTTAAAGAGCACCATGATGATCTACATGAAATTCTAGTCAAGTTACATATAAAGTTCATTAGATTCGGAGCTACGGCCTAGAAGATATGAGCAAAACAAGTTAAACATGGCATTGATGCAAAATGCAAACAAACATCAAGCAAACACCTCAAAACAAGGATGCAACATGATAATATGAAACTACATGCAAAACTAAGCAAGTTTCATATAGAGCAGGCTCAAAACGGAGCAACGGTGCAACACATACACTCTAAACAATACATGGCAACAATCTGTCCAAAACAGCAACTATGCATAAAGCAATCACCAAAACAATATGCTACAGCAACTCAACATGAAAAAAAAGGCATGGACATGATATACAGGTAAAGCACAACAAAACATGAACACTGAGCTATCTCCAGAAATCACTAGAACATGCTCAAAAGGACATGGCAAGATTGCAAAATAATAACAGGTTCACAGACTTAGTGAAATTACTGGACATGACAGAAATAACATCAGGTTGCAATGTTCAGAGCACGAAATCAACATGCTACAGGAACTAAACATGGCAAAACAAGGCATGGCATGAATCTACTCAAAGCATATAACAAAAGTCCCTTACTGACCATAAGCCAAAAAGGACCAGAAGATATGATGGCAAGCATGTAAACATAGCAAGTTTCATTATCAGGTTTCAGACTTAGCAGAAAACAGAGCATGGCAGAAACAATAATATGTAGGCCTCTTTGTGAGCTCGATGCACTCACTACAGAGCAATGCATGACAAGACAAGCATACCTACAGCAAGATGGCATGTTAATGAAGCTAACCATGGCAAGAGCAATAGCATAACATGTATGGATCAACTACAATGAGCTTGGCAAAATTGCATATCATGTTAAGAATCTGCCAGAAATATTTTATAGCAAAAGTAGAGCAAGATTTAGTCATGCTATGGCACTCCATAATTGCAAACAAGGGCAGGAATGGATCAATTACAATAATAGCTACAAAATATCCTTACCGAACATCTCCAAAATATGCATGGATCTCTCTGTAGCATCAAGTTTACATGGCAACAAAATAACAGCAGACAAAGACAGAAAACACTAAGTCCCTGAAATCAGAAATATCACGGAGCCTAGTTTGCATGTTTGTGCTAGTCACCACAGAGATCACAAAAATACATGGACTACACCAATGGAAAGATGGCATGGCATAATTCAAAACACATGTAGAGCTCATGCCCATAAGATGCACAGATTAAATGATACAAAAATAACAAATCACCAAGTTCTGTCAAGAACCAGAGAATAACAGCAACTAGCCCTCTTCCAACAGAGATTTGGGCATCAAGATGACCTCTAATGAACATGGTGCAACTGAACAAAATGAAGAGCATCATGAGACGAACAATTTGACATATCACACGCGCGAATCGGAGCTACATGCAAGAAGTTACACACAGTTGAACATGCACACATAATAACAAAATCTGGGGACTTGGAATATTTTCGGGGGAAAAACAGGGGTGCTCACGTTGGGCCACACGGGCCGGATCTGGAGCTGGGCCGGCTCTGGCGCACTGCGCGGCCCAGGTGGCAGGAGGAGGCAGGCCCGCGGTGGCTTGCTGGGCCGGCGGGCGAGGGCAGGCCCACGGGGAGGTGCGCGGTCAACGGGGAGCGAGCGGCTCCTCTGCTCGCTCCCGAGCTAGGTCATGGCGGCGGCGGCGGGGTCGAGCAGGGAGGACGGGTGCCGGCGCTGGGATCTCCGGTGGCCGGAACGGCAAGGGGACGAGGGGGAACGGGCGGATCCGGGGCCGGCGAACGAACTCCCGCGGGATCCGGGACGAGGACGGCGGCCTCGACCAGATCGGCAATGGCGGAACTCCGGGAAGGCACGGGGTCGGGCGCTCGCCCTCCTGGCGGCGCGAGGCGAGCGGGGGTGCAGGCGGCAGAGGGAAGCGCGCCGGCGACGGCGAGGCTTGCCGGGGTGCGGGCGGAGGCAGAGGGGCGCCTCGGTCGGACGACGGCGGCGAACGGGGCACGCCGGCGGCGGGAGGTGCGGCCTCTCGGGCGCGGGCGGGGCGAGCGGTTCGGGCGAGGCCGATGGGCCTGGCAGGCCGCGCACGGGCCTCGGCGGGCCCGAGCGGCTGGAGGCGCGGGGCTGGGGCGACGTGGCCGCCCCTGGTTGGCTCCAGCCGGCTGGGTGGCGGCGCTGGCCAGTGGGAGCGCGCCACATGGCAGCGGGGAGGTGGCCGGCGCCGGAATTCGAGGAGAGGAGGTGGGAGGCGGCTGGCTGACTGAGGAGGTGGCGGCTGGAGGCGCGGAAAACGAGGGAGAGGTTGGTGAGGCCAAAAATGGCATGTGGGGGTGTATATATAGGGAAAGGGGGGGTTAGGAATAGGGTTAGGAGGGGTTTTGGAGCTCTCCGATCGCAATCGAGCGGTTTCGGACGCGATGAGGAGAAGGCTGTGTCTAGGGGACTGGACTTGGACTGTGGGAGAGGAGAGGGAGAGACCCGGCGACGGTTACGGAGACCGAAACGTCTGACGAGGGTACCGTCAACGATACCGCTATGAGTTCAACGGTTGGACTATCAAACGGACTCCGAATGCGACGAAATCTGACGGGCGGTCTGACAGTGCTATACCAAGGCCACTCGGCAAATACCGACCCATTCCGAGAACGTTAAACACCCGCACAAAAGAGGCAAAAGGGGGCGCCGGGGAACATAGGAGTGCCGGATTGCAAAACGGACAACGGGGAAAATGCTCGGATGCAAGAGACGAACACATATGCAAATGCGATGCACATGATGACATGATATGAAATGCAGATGATGACATGACAAGGAGCAACACGCAAGTATATGACAAGGCAAGGACGGCGAATAACTGGCAGACACCTGGCGCATCGGATCCGGGGCGTTACAACACTCCTCCACTAACAAGAGATCTCGTCCCGAGATCTTAGGACCGAGACGGAAGGGAAAAAAGGGGATGAGGTGAAATAAGAACAAGACAATGAGGATGAACAAGGTCAAGAACACTCGAGTAGGAAAAAAGAATGTTGAATGAGACAAGAAGCAAAAGCTCAAGGAATAAGCCTGAATTCGAAACCACTCCGGTTGGGAGAAGACAGAAACAGGAATAAGAACGCAAGAGGAAATCAAAGAATCGAGAGCACTCGAGAAGAAAAGGAACGACGAGAATGACGAGAATCGAATGCTCACGGAATCAGATAGACTCTGAAACCACTCCGGTTAGACAAGATAAGAAACAAATAAGACTGAAAGGGTTTAGGCAGCACTCCGGCTAAGCAAGAAAAGAATAGTACATGAATTTGAGAAATGGAACGATACTTGACTTGAGGAACAACACAAAATCTCCGGAAGACTTGAATTAATAGAATGAGAAGAACGGTGAAGAAAATGACAACTAGTACCACGAATGAAATAGAAAGCGCCCTTAGAAGGAAATATTGAACGGAGTTGTTGATAAATCAACCATGAAAAAAATAAGCTTGTTGTGGACTTATAGGTAACATCTCAAAATTATGAGGTGGTAACCTACCACAAGCGGAAAAGATAGAATAGCTGAGAGAGAACGAAGAAATGCCAAACCCACTTCAAAAGAAAACGGAGAATTTAATTGCACTTCGAGACGCGAGAAGAAAGATACTTGAACTCCAGCAACAAAATCTTGATGAACTCTTGAAGAATGAATTAAATCATGATGAACCACCGTGAAGAACTCCGGTACCAAAAGGATGACGAGATAAAATAGAAGGAAGAATAGCATAAGCTCTGAGTCTTGCGATGATTTAGATGGAGGTTCCGACGATGATTGCCGAGGAAATTTGAACTCCTGGAAAGAAAAAGATGAAAACACTTTGAACCGAGAAAGTGATAAGATGATCAATCTCCAAAAGAAGAGATAAAACTACTTGAAGAAAGAAGAATAAGGATTACGCTATGCTTATCCTCCACCAATTAAAAATGATGAGATACCACGGATTTGCATACCATTTATTCACGTTGGAAAAGATTAAAAGGAGATATAGCGCCAAAACTTGCGGAAGTCTTCATGAACCACCGGTAGGATTTGGAAAGAACGAATGAAATGATATGATAGCAACAGAAAGAATCTTGAACGAGCCACCGTTAGAATTCAAAATTGACTCACCGGGAAAAATAGGAAAAACACGAATATACCTGAGGGAATCAAGATGCAATTAAAAGAAGAGATCGCGAGCTGATTGAAGCATACTTGAACGCAGCACCGGAAGAATATGGAGACGAACGAAAAAGGCAAGAATATAGAATAATCGGAGAATGGATTAGAAAACTTGGGACGAAGAAATCTTCTGAACAGATGGCCTCCGGATAATTGAGACGGAAAACAACTCCTGAAATACTCCGGATGGGTGAAAATAACTGCACGACTTGTAACAATTGATAGGATAACATCGAGTTAGCACCGCGAATCTCCGGGAGAACGGACAAGATTTAAAAGAAACTCTTCTTCGGTCCTCAAAAGTTGAGAATGACGACGAGAAAACACCAAAATTGATGAGATACTCCGGGAGAATGAAAAAGCGAAGAGGTTGAGCCAAAAATGAAGATAATTTGAAATCGATCTTGGAGAAACATCTGACTGATGAAATTCATACTTACGTCAAACTTCAAAAAGGATTTGAGAATAACTCCGGGAAAAATTAGAAGAGTCAGGTAAGATCCTGGGAAAAGACCTGTGGGTTAGGGCCCACCGAAAAGAAATCACCGTTGAAAAAGGATTGTTGAAGAGATAGATGATGCACCGGAATAATTGAAATATTTGAATGAGGTGACACCCTCGAATTAATTCGAACACAGACGAATCTCCTGAGATGTCTTCATCACTCCGGAACGATTAAAAGACGAGAGAGGAACGAGCAACGGAAAACACTTGAGCCGAGGAAAGAATATAATCACTACCGAAAATTGGAATTGAAACCACCGGAAAAGAAAAGAGATGAAGAATGTCGAACGAGGAAAAAATTCACCGGTAGAAATAATTGAGGAAAGACTGAAGAAGCTCCGTACGAAATGAAATAGATGCTTGAATAGCGGCTCAGACTCTGGGAATAAAAGGGGTGGGAGGGCGGGAAAACAACGACAACTTGGAAGGGGAAATTGACGAATAACTTTGAAGAGAAAAGCACCGGTTGAAATCATTGAGGAAAGAATGCAAAGACTTCGCACGAGTAGAATGGATACTCGATTACAGACTCCGGTTCCGAGAAGAAGAAGGGTGGGCGGGTGGGAAAAACAAGGACAACTTCGGACAGGAAAAACGACATCGGTTGAAAAGAGAAGAGGATTAATCTAGCAAAAGATGACGAGGATCGAAAACACTCGAAGAGAAATGCGCCGGATTGAAAAAGGAAGGACAACGAACGAAAACTAACCACGAGATCCTAAAGAAAATTTTGAAGGGGAAGAGGAATAGTTCAAAACACCTACGTCAAGATTTCTCACCAGAGCGACGAAGGGGCAGAGGAGTAAAAAGAATTCCTACTCTCCGATATAACTAGACTCAGAAAAAGTTTTCTAGACTCAACAACGGCCAAACTACACGATCAAACAAGGGGGGCTCCTAGGGTCGGTCGAGGCTCTGATACCAACTTGTCACGCCCAATATGCGGTTCTATCCTTGGTGGGGCCTTCGAGTCTCTTTAGAATAGTATCGCATATTGGGCGTGACACGTGCGGACCCTACGGGTTCGAGAACTATGTAGACATGACCGAGACACGTCTTCGGTCAATAACCAATAGCGGAACCTGGATGCTCATATTGGCTCCCACATATTCTACGAAGATCTTTATCGGTCAAACCGCATAACAACATACGTTGTTCCCTTTGTCATCGGTATGTTACCTGCCCGAGGTTCGATTGTCGGTATCTCAATACCTAGTTCAATCTCGTTACCGGCAAGTCTCTTTACTCATTCCGTAATACATCATCCCACAACTAACTCATTAGTTACAATGCTTGCAAGGCTTATAGTGATGTGTATTACCGAGTCGGCCCAGAGATACCTCTCCGACAATCGGAGTGACAAATCCTAATCTCGAAATACGCCAACTCAACAAGTACCTTTGGAGACACCTGTAGAGCACCTTTATAATCACCCAGTTACGTTGTGACGTTTGGTAGCACACAAAGTGTTCCTCCGGTAATCGGGAGTTGCATAATCTCATAGTCATAGGAACATGCATAAGTCATGAAGAAAGCAATAGCAACATACTAAACGATCAAGTGCTAAGCTAACGGAATGGGTCAAGTCAATCACATCATTCTCCTAATGATGTGATCCCATTAATCAGGTGACAACTCATGTCTGTGGCTAGGAAACATAACCATCTTTGATCAACGAGCTAGTCAAGTAGAGGCATACTAGTGACACTCTGTTTGTCTATGTATTCACACATGTATCATGTTTCCGGTTAATACAATTCTAGCATGAATAATAAACATTTATCATGAAATAAGGAAATAAATAATAACTTTATTATTGCCTCTAGGGCATATTTCCTTCAGTCTCCCACTTGCACTAGAGTCAATAGTCTAGTTCACATCGCCATGTGATTAACACCCATAGTTCACATCGTCATGTGACCAACACCCAAAGGGTTTACTAGAGTCAATAATCTAGTTCACATCGCTATGTGATTAACACCCAAAGAGTACTAAGGTGTGATCATGTTTTGCTTGTGAGAGAAGTTTAGTCAACGGGTCTGCCACATTCAGATCCATATGTATTTTGCAAATTTCTATGTCAACAATGCTCTGCACGGAGCTACTCTAGCTAATTGCTCCCACTTTCAATATGTATCCAGATTGAGACTTAGAGTCATCTGGATCAGTGTCAAAACTTGCATCGACATAACCCTTTACAACGAACCTTTTGTCACCTCTATTATCGAGAAACATATCCTTATTCCACTAAGGATAATTTCGACCGCTGTCCAGTGATCTACTCCTAGATCACTATTGTACTTCCTTGCTAAACTCAGTGTAGGGTATACAATAGATCTGGTACACAGCATGGCATACTTTATAGAACCTATGGCTGAGGCATAGGGAATGACTTTCATTCTCTTTCTATCTTCTGCCGTGGTCGGGTTTTGAGTCTTACTCAATTTCACACCTTGTAACACAGGCAAGAACTCTTTCTTTGACTGTTCCATTTTGAACTACTTCAAAATCTTGTCAAGGTATGTACTCATTGAAAAACTTATCAAGCGTCTTGATCTATCTCTATAGATCTTGATGCTCAATATGTAAGCAGCTTCACCGAGGTCTTTCTTTGAAAAAACTCCTTTCAAATACTCCTTTATGCTTTCCAGAAAATTCTACATTATTTCCGATCAACAATATGTCATTCACAAATATTTATCAGAAATGATGTAGTGCTCCCACTCACTTTCTTGTAAATACAGGCTTCACCGCAAGTCTGTATAAAACTATATGCTTTGATCAACTCATCAAAGCGTATATTCCAACTACGAGATGCTTGAACCAGTCCATAGATGGATCGCTGGAGCTTGCACATTTTGTTTAACACCTTTAGGATCGACAAAACCTTCTGGTTGCATCATATACAACTCTTCTTTAAGAAATCCATTAAGGATTGCAGTTTTGTTATCCATTTGCCAGATTTCATAAAATGCGGCAATTGCTAACAAATTCGGACAGACTTTAAGCATCGATACGAGTGACAAAATCTCATCGTAGTCAACACCTTGAACTTTGTCAAAAACCTTTTTCGACAAGTCTAGCTTTGTAGATAGTAAAACTACTATCAGCGTCCGTCTTCCTCTTGAAGATCCATTTATTTTCTATGGCTTGCCGATCATTGGGCAAGTCAACCAAAGTCCACACTTTGTTCTCATACATGGATCTCATCTCAGATTTCATGGCCTCAAGCCATTTCGCGGAATCTAGGCTCATCATCGCTTCCTCATAGTTCGTAGGTTCGTCATGGTCAAGTAACATGACCTCCAGAACAGGATTACCGTACCACTCTGGTGCGGATCTCACTCCGGTTTACCTACGAGGTTCGGTAGTAACTTGATCTGAAGTTACATGATCATCATCATTAGCTTTCTCACTAATTGGTGTAGTAGTCACAGGAACAGATTTCTGTGATGAACTACTTTCCAATAAGGGAGCAGGTACAGTTACCTCATCAAGTTCTACTTTCCTCCCACTCACTTCTTTCGAGAGAAACTCCTTCTCTAGAAAGGATCCATTCTTAGCAACGAATATCTTGCCTTCGGATCTGTGATAGAAGGTGTACCCAACTGTCTCCTTTGGGTATCCTATGAAGACACATTTCTCCGATTTGAGTTTGAGCTTATCAGGATGAAACTTTTTCTTATAAGCATCACAACCTTAAACTTTAAGAAATGACAACTTTGCTTTCTTGCTAAACCACAGTTCATACGGTGTCGTCTCAACGGATTTAGATGGTGCCCTTTTTTAACGTGAATGCAGCTGTCTCTAATGCATAACCGCAAAACTATAGTGGTAAATCGGGAAGAAACATCATGGATTACACTATATCCAATAAAGTACGGTTATGACGTTCGGACACACCATTATGCTGTGGTGTTCCAGGTGGCACAAATTTGTGAACTATTCCACATTGTTTTAATTGAAGACCAAACTCGTAACTCAAATATTTGTCTCCGCGATCAGATCGTAGAAACTTTATTTTCTTGTCACGATGATTTTCCACTTCACTCTGAAATTCTTTGAACTTTTCAAATGTTTCAGACTTATGTTTCATCAAGTAGATATACCCATATCTTCTCAAATCATATGTGAAGGTCAGAAAATAACGATACCCGCCACGAGCCTCAACACTCATCGGACCGCATACATTAGTATGTATTATTTCCAATAAGTCAATTGCTCGCTCCATTGTTCCGGAGAACGGAGTCTTAGTCATCTTGCCCATGAGGCATGGTTCGCAAGCATCAAGTGATTCATAATCAAGTGATTCCAAAAGCCCATCAGCATGGAGTTTCTTCATGCGCTTTACACCAATATGACCTAAACGGAAGTGCCACAAATAAGTTGCACTATCATTATTAACTTTGCATCTTTTGGCTTCAATATTATGAATATGTGTACCACTACAATCGAGATCCAACAAACCATTTTCATTGGGTGTATGACCATAGAAGGTTTTATTCATGTAAACAGAACAACAATTATTCTCAAATTTAAATGAATAACCGTATTGCAATAAACATGATCAAATCATATTCATGCTCAACACAAACACCAAATAACATTTATTTAGGTTCAACACTAATCCTGAAAGTATAGGGAGTGTGTGATGATGATCATATCAATTTTGGAACTACTTCCAACACACATTGTCACCTCGCCCTTAGCTAGTTTCTGTTCATTTTGCAACTCCCGTTTCGAGTTACTACTTTTAGCAACTGAACCATTATCAAATACCGAGGGGTTGCTATAAACACTAGTAAAATACACATCAATAACAGGTATATCAAATATACCTATGTTCACTTTGCCATCCTTCTTATCCGCCAATTACTTGGGGTAGTTCCGCTTCCAGTGACCAGTTCCTTTGCAGCAGAAGCACTTAGTCTCAGGCTTAGGTCCAGACTTGGGCTTCTTCACTTGAGCATCAACTTGCTTGCCATTCTTCTTGAAGTTCCCCTTCTTCCCTTTGCCCCTTTTCTTGAAACTAGTGGTCTTGTCAACCATCAACACTTGATGTTTTTCTTGATTTCTACCTTCGCCGATTTTAGCATTGCGAAGAGCTTGGGAATTGTTTTCGTCATCCCTTGCATACTATAGTTCATCACGAAGTTCTACTAACTTGGTGATGGTGACTAGAGAATTCTGTCAATCACTATTTTATCTGGAAGATTAACTCCCACTTGATTCAAGCGACTGTAGTACCCATACAATCTGAGCACATGCTCACTGCTTGAGCTATTCTCCTCCATCTTTTAGCTATTGAACTTGTTGGAGACTTCATATCTCTCAACTCGGGTATTTGCTTGAAATATTAACTTCAACTCCTGGAACATCTCATATGGTCCATGACGTTCAAAACGTCTTTGAAGTCCCGATTCTAAGCCGTTAAGCATGGTGCACTAAACTATCAAGTAGTCATCATATTGAGCTAGCCAAACGTTCATAACGTCTGCATTTGCTCCTGCAATAGGTCTGTCACCTAGCGGTGCATCAAGGCCATAATTGTTCTATGCAGCAATGAGGATAATCCTCAGATCACAGATCCAATCCGCATCATTGCTACTAACATCTTTCAACATAGTTTTTCTCTAGGAACATATCAAAATAAACATAGGGAAGCAACAACGCGAGCTACTGATCTACAACATAATTTGCAAAATACTATCAGGACTAAGTTCATGATAAATTAAAGTTCAATTAATCATATTACTTAAGAACTCCCACTTAGATAGACATCCCTCTAATCCTCTAAGTGATCACGTGATCCATATCAACTAAACCATGTCCGATCATCACGTGAGATGGAGTAGTTTCAATGGTGAACATCACTATGTTGATCATATCTACTATATGATTCACGCTCGACCTTTCGGTCTCAGTGTTCCGAGGCCATATCTGCATATACTAGGCTCGTCAAGTTTAACCTGAGTATTCCGCGTGTGCAACTGTTTTGCACTCGTTGTATTTGAACGTAGAGCCTATCGCACCCGATCATCACGTGGTGCCTCAGCACGAAGAACTTTCGCAACGGTGCATACTCAGGGAGAACACTTATACCTTGAAATTTAGTGAGAGATCATCTTATAGTGCCACCGTCGATCTAAGCAAAATAAGATGCATAAAAGATAAACATCACATGCAATCAATATAAGTGATATGATATGGCCATCATCATCATCTTGTGCTTGTGATCTCCATCTCCGAAGCACCGTCATGATCACCATCATCACCAGCGCGACACGTTGATCTCCATCGTAGCATCGTTGTCGTCCCGCCAACTATTGCTTCTATGACTATCGCTACCGCTTAGTGATAAAGTAAAGCAATTACAGGGCGATTGCATTGCATACAATAAAGCGACAACCATATGGCTCCTGCCAGTTGCCGATGACTTGTATCGCCCACAACTCACTTGTGTTCTACTCGTGCATATAACATCTACACATAAAACCAGGCTCGGATGCCACTGTTGGGGAACGTAGTAATTTCAGAAATTTTCCTACGCACACACAGGATCATGGTGATGCATAGCAACGAGAGGGGAGAGTGTGTCCACGTACCCTCGTAGACCGAAAGCGGAAGCGTTAGCACAACGCGGTTGATGTAGTCGTACGTCTTCACGATCCGACCGATCCAACTACCGAACGCACGGCACCTCCGAGTTCAGCACACGTTCAGCTCGATGACGTCCCGTGAACTCCGATCCAGCAGGACTTCACGGGAGAGTTCCGTCAGCACGACGACGTGATGACGGTGATGATGTTGCTACCGACGCAGGGCTTCGCCTAAGCACCGCTACGATATGACCGAGGTGGATTATGGTGGAGGGGGGCACCGCACACGGCTGGGAGAGATCAACAGATCAACTTGTGTGTCTATGGGGTGCCCCCTGGCCATGTATATAAAGGATGGAGGGAGGAGGAGGCCGGCCCTCATAGGGCGCGCCCAAGTGTGGAGTCCTACTAGGACTCCCTAGTCCTAGTAGGATTCCTCCTCCCACATGGAATAGGAAAAAGGGAAGGGAGAAGGAGAAGGAAGGAAGGGGGCGCCCCCCCTCCCTAGTCCAATTCGGACCAGTCCATGGGGAGGGGTGCGGCCACCCTTTGAGGCATTTCTCTCCTTTCCCGTATGGCCCATTAAGGCCCAATACAAATTCCCGTAACTCTCCGGTACTCCGAAAAATACCCGAATCACTCGGAACCTTTCCGATGTCCGAATATAGTCATCCAATATATCGATCTTTACGTCTCGACCATTTAGAGACTCCTCGTCATGTCCCCGATCTCATCCGGGACTCCGAACTACCTTCGGTACATCAAAACACATAAACTCATAATACAAATCGTCACCGAATGTTAAGCGTGCGGACCCTACGGGTTCGAGAACTATGTAGACATGACCGAGACACGTCTCCGGTTAATAACCAATAGCGGAACCTGGATGCTCATATTGGCTCCCACATATTCTACGAAGATCTTTATCGGTCAAACTGCATAACAATATACATTGTTCCCTTTGTCATCGGTATGTTACTTGCCCGAGGTTCGATTGTCGGTATCTCAATACCTAGTTCAATCTCGTTACCGCAAGTCTCTTTACTCGTTCCGTAATACATCATCCCGCAACTAACTCATTAGTTACAATGCTTGCAAGGCTTATAGTGATGTGTATTACCGAGTCGGCCCAGAGATACCTCTCCGACAATCGGAGTGACAAATCCTAATCTCGAAATACGCCAACTCAACAAGTACCTTTGGAGACACCTGTAGAGCACCTTTATAATCACCCAGTTACGTTGTGATGTTTGGTAGCACACAAAGTGTTCCTCCGGTAATCGGGAGTTGCATAATCTCATAGTCATAGGAACATGTATAAGTCATGAAGAAAGCAATAGCAACATACTAAACGATCAAGTTCTAAGCTAACGGAATGGGTCAAGTCAATCACATCATTCTCCTAATGTTGTGGTCCCATTAATCAAGTGACAACTCATGTTTACGGCTAGGAAACGTAACCATCTTTGATCAACGAGCTAGTCAAGCAGAGGCATACTAGTGACACTCTGTTTGTCAATGTATTCACACATGTATCATGTTTCCGGTTAATACAATTCTAGCATGAATAATAAACATTTATCATGAAGTAAGGAAATGAATAATAACTTTATTATTGCCTCTAGGGCATATTTCCTTCATGGGCTGCTTGTCAAGCAATATGGTTTCATAGAAAGCTTGCAGGTATGGAACATGTAGTCCACAATAGTCTTTATCCTCACAGCATAAGGGTCACTTTGTGTCCAAAGTCTGGGACCTGCATCCTTCCTGATGTTAATATCTTCTGCCACTGGATGGCTATCATCATGATCTGGAATTTTTGGTTTAAGCTTCCTAAGCACTTGGGTTTCAGCATCTTCTTCTTCATCCATCTCAGGCACTAGGGCCTTGTTATTTTCAGCAGCTAGAATATTTCTTGTGCTTCTCTTGGGCTTTGAAGTCTTTGAAGCTTGAGCAGAAGCTTTGGGGGCAGTCTTGGGCTTTGAAGGGGCAGCCCAAGACTTGATGGCATCCCCCATCAGCTTTTGAGATTTGGGTGCTGGTGCAGCATCCTCTTCCTCTTCTTCATCGGATGAGTGCTTTTCAAATTCTGGCATTGGATCCACCTTCTTGCACCATCTTCCTCTCTTCCTTTCCTTCTTCTTGCCCTCACCAGCAGCCTCTCCTCCACTCCTCCAGTTGACTTGGAAGTTTCATGAGTGGAGGCTCTGGCTTTTAGACATAGGAACTCTCTTGGCAGGTGCCTTCTTGTGCATACCAGGTTTTGTTGCAGCAGCAGCTCCATATTCCTTCTTCAGCACTTTCTTTTTGGAGCTGACCTCTTCCTCAACAGCCACATAATCCTCATCCTTTGAGTCTGAGGTTCTCTTCTTCCTTGACCTTGTAGCTGCTTTGGGCAAATTGCTTGGAGTGCTCCTGCTGCCCTCATCATAGCTGCTAGAGGGACTAGTGCCCTCACTCATGTTCACTTGCTCTTCTGACTTGTTTTGGCTATCACTCTGATCAGACATACTGGCAAAGAAAACTGACAGCAGACCCTGTGAATAGATATAGATGAGGTAGAGTGGATGAGCATCACAAAGTGTAGAGGTTTTTGCAAAACAGATGAGTCAAAAACTTAGTTTTAGTTCTCCACAGAAAGCATTTCGGAGCTACCGATTTGTTAAACTTGGTGACACCGAAGCAACTTTTGGAGTCTAAACTAGTGAACTCGGTCAGACCGAGTCACAGTACGGTGACTCCGAGATTGCTAGGGTTTCACAGAGAGTTGAACTCGGTTGCACTGATTTGCAACTTTCGGTCAGACCGAAAAGTGCAAGTGCAATGGCCTAAGCCAAATCGGTGAGACCGATTTCCACAACTCAATCGGTCCGAGATGAGTTCGGCGGAAACCTAACCCTAAATTTTCGAGTCAAATCTAATCTATGGAATGTTCTGCTGGACAGGATGATCTCAAACGTGGTAACAAACATGGCATTGACCTTGTGCTCAGAATCAGAGGTAAAAATAATGCACAAGGGGTCGAACTCATACCCTAGTTCAGCGATGAGCTCGTGTCACAGCCCTAGAATTTGATTGCAATTAGTTGCATCAGCATCCTTGCAGCATGTTTAAATTCTCTTTAAACTTGAAATGGGGATTAACAAACCCTAGCACCCCCCTGATAATAACAGGTTCAACTGAAAATTGTCTCAATGAGCCCAAAATGCCCTTCACAAAATGTTCATCATCTTTGGATTGGTCTTGAACCTCTGCCAAAAATAGTGCACATTTTTCTAGGTCATTTGGGGTCACTGAATTAAATCATAAGTATTTGCATTTGGACATTTAAATGCTATAAATATTTTCAAATGTCCAAATAATTCTGAAAGTATTTGGGGGCTGTTGAGAATAATTCAAATAGTACCCACAATTATTTACTGGATTTTTATGAGTGTTCTGGTATTTTAAATAAACCAGAAAACAAACAACAGAAAAGATAAAAAGAAAACTAGAAAACTAGAGAGAGAGAGAACTGACCTGGCCTTACCTGGCGCAGCCACCTGGCAGCCCAGCTTCGGCCCAACCCACCTGGCCGAAGCGGTTGTCTTCAACCTCTGCTAGTAGGCAGAGGCAAGATAGCGCGCGCGCCCGAGCGCGCTACGCGTCCTCCCTTCCTGCTTCACGCCCCCGAGGCTCTCTCCCAGTGCCACGGAGACGGCCACGGACCCCCCTCACTCTCTGGTTCTCTCTCCCCCTCGCTCCTCTCCTTTCCCTCCCCATGGCCGAGCATGGCCACCGCCACCATCGCCGTCGTTTTCCACCGCTGCCACCGTCCACCACTTGCCTCGTCGACGCGTTCGAAAGAACCGCAGCTCCGCCCTCGTCCTCATCGCCGATCCACGCGTTGTCGGACGCTTGTGAACGCCGCCACGGCCTCGTCTTCAACCTCGGGCGTCCGAGCTGGATGACCTGCTCTTTGTCTCCGCCGTGAGATCCTCCCCCGAACCCCCCTCTTCCCCGTCTCGCTTGCACGCCGTAGTCGCCGTGTCGCCTGAGACCGAACCGCGCCGCCGCCCGAGCTTCTTGCCTCCATGGACATAGGCGCTGCACCTCGCAGCCGAGCACGCACTTGTGCTCAGGGCACTCCCAGGGAGCCTCCCAGCCCCTCAGCTAGCTTCCTAGCTCACCGCAGCCCTGTGCCCGCTCAAACCCAAACTCCGGCCACCGCCGCGAGCTTCGTTCCGGCGAGCTCCAGCCATCCCAGCTGCTACCGCTTGCTGGAATAGATGCGCGCGAGTCCCACCGTCCCGTAGCCGCGAACCGCGCTCGAAACTATCGACCGTAGCTCAAACCCGACGCCCTCCGCCGCACGAAATGGTCGCCGCTGGCCAAACTCCGGCGAGCTGACGTGGCACGTCATTAGGGCCTAACTACCACCATTAACGCCCCCAGGGGTCAATGACAGGCGGGCCCCATGCCTAATTAACTCCGGGTTTATTTCCTGCTTAGATTAGTTTATAACCCCACGGGACCCACGGGTCAGAAATGACCACGCTGACGTGGTCGTTGACCGGACCCACCGGGCAGCGACACTGGCCAGCGCTAGTTCACCGACCAATGGACCCCACTGGTCAGGTTTGACCTGGCCGACCCAGTTGACCTGCTGACATCACCCTTGTGTAGTGCTGACGGAATAATACGTTTTCTGGATTAAAAATAAACCAGGAAATTCCAGAAAATGTTTAAAACTTCTAAAATTCATAGAAAATAATCTGTAACTCCAAATGAAAAGATTTATATATGAAAAATGATCAGAAAAATCCAATCTATCCATCTGTAGCATTTTCATGCATGTTAGAACAACTTATAGCTACTGTTTAGGACCAATCATATAAATGGCATTTGAATATCCATATATGGAGTTTGAATTTGAATCTTGGATTCAAACCAACTCCATTTAACCTATTGCTAGTCGCATTAGCTCAAATCACAGCATATTGACATGTCATGATCATGCATCATATTGTGCATTGCATTGATTGTGTTCCTTCTCTGTTGCCGGTGGTTGTTCCCTCTCGATAGACGTGTTCTGACGATGAGTTCGATGACACCGATGAAGAGCTATGCTATCTTTAGAAGTGCCAGGCAAGCAAAAACCCCTTGTTCATTCCGATACAATCCCACTCTCTCGCTCCTGCTCTCTTTTATTGCATTAGGACAACAACGATTCATCTGTTACATGATGCGGCAGTTGAACCGCTTTTCCTCTACACGACCTGTCATTGCCACAGTAAATAGATGAAACCCACTAGCCAGAGTAGAAATTGTTTGAGCCCTGATGTGCCTACTCATTCATGCTTGTTTGTCATGCCTGCTATTGTTTAGAGTTGAGTCAGGTCTGATTCATCGGGGATGAATTGGAATGGTGATGAACATGTCCTACTGTGTGTGAGCTAAGTGTGTGAACACGATTTGGTAAAGGTAGCGGTGAGAGGCCATGTAGGAGTACATGGTGGGTTGTCTCATTGAAACCGTCCTCAGGAACTGAGTTCTGTGTTTGTGATCCATGAACAACTACTACCACACGTTGGGCCCGAAACCAATGGACCCTCTCGACTTATTAACCGCCCCTGTCCTCTCTCCGGGAGTTGCAAGTAGTTGCTGGTGTTTGTACTATGCTGGAGGCCGTGCGTAGCGATGACCCGAGGGGGTGGGCTGTGATGCGGTAGGCACGTGGCACGGTGTACTGGGACGCCCGTTTGGTGCCTCGGGAACCCTGCACACATCGTTCGGGGCCGTATGTGGAAACCTCGGCCGGACTCTCTGCGGATGGAACCTAAATAGGCGATAAACCCGGACTAGGGACTTGTGTGGTTAGTCAAGTCGTGGCCGACACCCTCGCCAGGCTTCTGCTTGAAGGTTGCCGAGATACATAACGTGTACATGGCGGTAAGTGGTGAGAGTGTGTGTGAAGAAGTACACCCCTGCGGTAAAGGACCTCTGGGTTGCCTATAAAGTTCATAGACAAGTGAAAATGGATACTCTAAAATGCACAAGATAAGCGTGAGTGCTATGGATGGCGTTCTCGTAGGGAGACGGGCGCGGATCCATACTGGTGTATTGATATTGT
Organism: Triticum aestivum; assembly: GCF_018294505.1. Classification (NCBI taxonomy): domain Eukaryota; kingdom Viridiplantae; phylum Streptophyta; class Magnoliopsida; order Poales; family Poaceae; genus Triticum; species Triticum aestivum. The sequence goes on along the minus strand of NC_057808.1, from coordinate 76,095,081 downwards.
GAATATGTGGACTCGTGTGCGCCACCTCAAAAGAGTTACTTGCAATCGTAGTTCAGGATAGCCACCGAGTCAAAGCTGGCTTGCTGCAGTTAAACTCCACCACCCCTTTGTTGATACTGATGCATATGTAGCTAGTTCTGATGTAAGTCTTGTTGGGTACATTTGTACTCACGTTTGCTTAATTTATGTTTTTGTAGAGAGACTTCAATCTCACTAGTAGTTCCGCGTGGACTTTGATGTTTAGCTTGTTACCTCAGCTATGATCTTGTACCCTTTGGAGGGTCTTGTAGATGGATAGGCTTACTATCCTTCTCTCTTTTCAGATGTCTGTACTCAGACATGTTTATGCTTCCGCCTGTGCTTGAATGCTAGGTCATCAGACCCATGTTTGTAATATCTGGCTCCTCGGAGCCTAATGAATAAATACTTTGAGTCGTAGAGTTTTGTTGTGATGCCATGTTGTATTTGCACATATCGAGCATATTGTGTGTATGTTATTGAAATGCTTGGTATGTGCGGAATCCGACAACCTAGTTGTTTATTCTTGGTAGCCTCTCTTACCGGGAAATGTCTCCTAGTGCTTCCACTGAGCCATGGTAGCTTGCTACTGCTCCGAAACACTTAGGCTGGCCGGCATGTGTCCTTCTTCATTCATTTGTCTGTCCCTTCGGGGAAATGTCACGCATTGTTCCTTTAAGTCCTTGTAGCTTGCTACGACTTGGGTTCATACGTTGATAAACGACACGTTCGTTGTTGGGTCATGTATGCCTGTCTCTGTAAGTTAGTGCCACTTTGGATTCACGACTAGTCATGTCGGCCCGGATTCTTTGTCATATGGATGCTAATGACACTATCATATACGTGAGCCAAAAGGCGCAAACGGTCCCGGACCAGGTAAGGTGGCACCCGTGGGAATACCGTGCGTGAGGCCGCAAAGTGATATGATGTGTTACATGCTAGATCGGTGTGACTTAGGATCGGGGTCCTGAGAGCTTTGGTATCAGAGCCTGACTGCCTGTAGGATTACGAAGCCAAACTGGTCGAAGTCGAGTCTAGAAATGCTTTAGTTATATAAGGGAATTGATTGTGGAAGGGAACGTAAGGCTCTTTTTACTCCTTTACCTTATGCCCTTCTGATCCGAGTCATCTTATCTTTCCTATGGGGTTAAGAAACTAGGCTTTCTATTCTTTCTATCAGGATCACGTGTTACTAATCCGTAGGCTTATAAGATTGGTGAATTCAAGCCTCAGTTCAGTTCCTACTATCTCCGTGTATTGACAGTTGATCTCGGAACCTTGATATTATGATGTTCGAGTGGTTATGCCACCATTTTTATCGGATGTCTCAAATCTTTTCGAGCAGTTATAGCCGTTATGCTACCCGAGTCATCCCAGGTTTCTAAATGTTCTGATGCATTTGCAACTCCCTTCTTCCGTTCTCGGTGTTTCTTTGGGCTAGTTTAACCACACTAATCGATGAGTTGAGGTACTCCGTTGCCTTGACATATATGTTGGAGCTATTGTTATGACCCTAGGCGTCTTAGAGAACCACCTAGTAATATAGTCATGTTTTGTGTTCCTAGTGTGATGATTCTGGCCATCATTCTCGAAAGCATCCCGTGATGTTATTAGTTAGTAGGTATTCCGTTCATGGGTTCTTGAACCCAAGATTCACTCCACTTACCTCCTGTTGATAGTGTTTGGTCATTCCTTTAGGATATTAGTAATCTTTACGATAATCCTCGAGGTCCGTGGTATCTCCTTCTTCCAAATACCATGAACAGCATATGGTAGAAGTTCTTTTGAACCAAAAGATCGCAACCAAAGTGCTCTTGATGAGTTCTCCATTCTATATTGTGACTCTGCCAGATCTACCTTTCCGCATGGGTTATCCGGAAGAAATATGTTGGGCTTTGTTCGACATACTAATCTATGCATCCACAACTCAGAAAGTGATACGTCCCTTTGAGTTGTCCCTTTTTAGTTGTTTTCTCACCCTCATGTATCAGTTGTTAGTCGGGAGTATTTGTGCATCCGTGTTCATTGATGCCATCTATTCTTGCGGTCCGTCAAGCCATTGTATTTAAGAATGACTAGGAGAAACAAACTCCGGTACCTCATCCATATCTAAGATTGGGTCAAAGCAGTTGTATTCCGCAGATTAAGAATGCCAATCCAGCTTCTAGTCTGTTCTACCCTGGAGTATTACCCCCTTTATGTCGACAATGTCATGGGAATTGCACCACCTCCTATGACTTCTTGATATATATATAGTGATACTTCTTGCCATCATTATTCATTGCTCGGTTCCGTGTTGTTGTGACTGGAATACTGACAAATGAACTGTGATGTGTGAAATCAATACTCCTAGCAACCCCGTTGCTTGGTAGTTAATGGACAATAATCTCATCGTTAGAGTGTTGGTTATTGAATCACCATTCTAAGACTGATCGTGCTACCTAGTACATTCTTCCGGTGCACTCTTCGATCAATGAGTTAGGATTGTGTCAATCCTTGCTTATTTCATCACATCATCTTGCCTTGAGAGCAAGATTGTTCTCGAGCTTAGTAACATATCGGTGGTTCGTGATTTTTCGATTATATTCTCGGAAGTATTGCCAAGTTGTCCCCTGACTGTTATGTTGAGCTCGTGATCAAGTTGGTTTCTTGTAAACCACCCTTTCTCCAAGAATCTGTGTTGGATACCCCAGAGCTAGTTGGTTAAGCTAAACAACAACTTGGAGAGCTGGAAGATAAAAGCTTTGTCTTACTTAGTTCATTCTGAAGGGATATCTTTGCGTTTGTGTGTGTGTGTTGAAGAAAGATGATATCTTCATTGATTGATCCTCGTGATCAATTTTTGGATATATTATCTTGTCCTGAGTACGAGCTATCGCCAAATCAAATCAGAACCAGCGATGTTCGTAATGTTGTCTTACTCGTGGTTGTTTCCTCGAGCATACACCATTATATCTCTTGGTCTGGCCAATGTATCATCCTGTTCACATAGTTATGGAACTCCATTTATATGGAAGCCTGGATGGATTGTTGTTAGGCCCATTGACAACAACTTCATCTTGTCCATGATTCATGTTGAACATCTAAGTTAGTGTTGGAAACTTTTATAAGCATTATCTTCATGTCCCGTTCATGAAGCATATGTTCGGATGAAAGAAGTGACTTCCTCTAATTCATGTGCATTTGATGCAAGTTGCCGCCATGAATTCGAGAAAGTCAATGTTGCTTCCTCTGGAATCATCCCAAATTAGTCATGCATGTGCGAAGTATACATTGGTTTGTGAGATTAGCTACCTCCATTCCACATGTATTTCCTAGCACACCAAGCCATTGATTGATTTGTTCAAGATAAAGGAGTCTGTTCTAAGGTAAATTCTTTGGACTTCCACGCGTGGAGACTTCGATATCATTAATGATGGTTCCCTACCAGAACTCGGTAGTGTTTTATTATAAGATACTACGTGGTCATGTTTGTCTGGGATAGCGTGTTCACATGTGTGTAGCAGAACCAGCTCATGTTTGGAGCTTACTATCATAGTCCATTTCCCGAGAATCTTGCAATGTCATCTCGTCGATTTGTGTTGCAACCTTTCACTTCCAGACATGTTGAGTCTGGAATATCCTGACACCAACCAGATCTGAATCTCAGGCAGATACAATGGTTGGAATGTTTTCCAAGAACTATAATATTGGTCTCTCTGTAACCCGGTAAAGTGGATGTCGCGGCCAACACACCCAGCCGGAAGACCTATTATTGTAGTATCTTGATTGAGGAAGTTGGCCGCTTCCCCATGAGGATTTCATATGACTTATTCTAGAAGTTGTTCCTTATGCATCCTTGTCTTCCCGAAGTCTGACCTATACTTGATGGCCACATTAATGCTTTAAGTATGACTGTGGTATGTAGAACATCAAGGAGAACATTAGAAGCGGAGTGCTAAATGTCTCTCGGACGATCATCCAGTTTTTGCTTTCTTAGCATAGGTAAGGTGAAATCTGAGAAATTATTGTCTTCCTTTGCATCTGCATCGTCCATCACTATTCATCATGGTAGTATGATGTGTTGCTAGGATCCTCGGCATGGATTTTGGTAAGACCATGATGAATAAGGAAATGCTCAAGTTCTTGAGAGCATGCTCAGACACTAGGTTATATCCTCGATATCAATTGGAATGTGCCTTCCGTTTGCCGAGTTGCCTTATAACTCTAGTTTCCTTTCCAAACTGAGTATGCCATTCTTTCAAATTCTTTCAAGCGAACGTTTGTAATTTTCCTTAGGCTGGTATGAAGAGTTTCAATGATCTATGGATCAAAAGTAATTCTTTTTGCCACCTAAGGGAATAGCTCTACGAGTCACCTTCCTAAGATGTCTCGTTATGGTATCATAGGCAACTTAACTCCTCGCTACTTTGAAACCCCCTCACAATCTACTCAAGCGTGGAATTGTTTCCTACCAAATCAAACTTTCGCCATCTATTTCTTCCATCCCTCTTGATGTGTGTTTTGTGTCTCAACTCGAGAGATGTTACTACATCTCATTCCGTGAGTTGATCATGATTTGCTTGATCTTCGTGAAAATCGAATCATGTAGAGTTTCCCTCTCTTTCCCTTGTCGTGTTGGGTGAAGATCTCGAAAGCAAAGATGCCAAGATCAATATGATGCAATGAATCAACATCTTCGAGAAGAGCAATTGGATTGAGAAGATGTTGTTAGCTTTGTGTCCCCCATGTCTTCTTACCTCACGTCTTGAATCTTGACCCGAGATTCTTGTTTAGTGGGGGTGAGTTGTCACAGCCCTAGAATTTGATTGCAATTAGTTGCATCAGCATCCTTGCAGCATGTTTAAATTCTCTTTAAACTTGAAATGGGGATTAACAAACCCTAGCACCCCCCTGATAATAACAGGTTCAACTGAAAATTGTCTCAATGAGCCCAAAATGCCCTTCACAAAATTTCATCATCTTTGGATTGGTCTTGAACCTCTGCCAAAAATAGTGCACATTTTTCTAGGTCATTTGGGGTCACTGAATTAAATCATAAGTATTTGCATTTGGACATTAAAATGCTATAAATAGTTTCAAATGTCCAAATAATTCTGAAAGTATTTGGGGGCTGTTGAGAATAATTCAAGTAGTACCCACAATTATTTTTAGGATTTTTACGAGTGTTCTGGTATTTTAAATAAACCAGAAAACAAACAACAGAAAAGATAAAAAGAAAACTAGAAAACTAGAGAGAGAGAGAGAGAGAGAGAGAGAGAGAGAGAGAACTGGCCTGGCCTTACCTGGCGCAGCCACCTGGTAGCCCAGCTTTGGCCCAGCCCACTTGGCCGAAGCGGTTGTCTTCAATCTCTGCCAGTAGGCAGAGGCAAGACAGCGCGCGGGCCCAAGGGCGCCACGCCTCCTCCCTGCCTGCTTCACGCGCCCGAGGCTCTCTCCCAGCGCCACGGAGACGGCCACGGACCCCCCTCACTCTCTGGTTCTCTCTCCCCTCGCTCCTCTGCTTTCCCTCCCCATGGCCGAGCATGGCCACCGCCACCGTCACCGTCGTTGTCCACCGCTGCCACCGTCCACCACTTGCGTCGTCGACGCGTCCAGAAGAACCGCAGCTCTGCCCTCGTCCTAATCGCCGATCCACGCGTTGTCGGACGCCTGCGAACGCCGCCACGGCCTCGTCTTCAACCTCGGGCGTCCGAGATCGTCTTCGCTGCCCTGCTCAGCTCCGGCCTCCCCTGAGCTAGATGACCTGCTCTTCGTCTCCGCCGTGAGATCCTCCCCCGAACCCCCCTCTTCCCCGTCTCGCTTGCACGCCGTAGTCGCCGTCTCGCCTGAGACCGAACCGCGCCACCGCCCGAGCTTCTTGCCGCCGTGGCCACAGGCGCTGCACCACGTAGCCAAGCATGCACTTGTGCTCAGGGCACTCCCAGGGAGCCTGCTAGCCCCTCAGTTGGCTTCCTACTCACTACAGCCCTGTGTCCGCTCAAACCCAAACTCCGGCCACCGCCGCGAGCTCCGGCCATCCCAGCTGCTACCGCTTGCATGAATAGATGCGCGCGAGTCCCACCATCCCGTAGCCACAAACCGCGCTCGAAACTATCGACCGTAGCTCAAACCCGACGCCCTCCACCGCGCGAAATGGTCGCCGCCGGCCAAACTCCGGGGAGCTGACATGGCACGTCATTAGGGGCTAACTACCACCATTAACGCCCCCTCGGGTCACTGACAGGTGGGTCCCACGCCTAATTAACTCTGGGTTTATTTCCTGCTTAGATTAGTTTATAACCCCACGGGACCCACGGGTCAGAAATGACCACGGTGACGTGGCCGTTGACCGGACCCACCGGGCAGCGACACTGGCCAGCGCTAGGTCACCGACCAATGGACCCCACTGGTCAGGTTTGACCTGGACGACCCAGTTGACCTGCTGACATCACCCTTGTGTAGTGCTGACAAAATAATACGTTTTCTGGATTAAAAATAAACCAGGAAATTCCATAAAATGTTTAAAACTTCTAAAATTCATAGAAAATAATCTGTAACTCCAAATGAAAAGATTTATATATGAAAAATGATCAGAAAAATCCAATCTATCCATCTATACCATTTTCATGCATGTTAGAACAACTTATAGCTGCTGTTTAGGACCAATCATATAAATGGCATTTGAATATCCACATATGGAGTTTGAATTTGAATCTTGGATTCAAACCAACTCCATTTAACCTGTTGCTAGTTGCATTAGCTCAAATCACATCATATTGACATGTCATGATCATGCATCATATTGTGCATTGCATTGATTGTGTTCCTTCTCTGTTGCCGGTGGTTGTTCCCTCTCGATAGACATGTACCGACGATGAGTTCGATGACACCGATGAAGAGCTATACTATCTTCAGAAGTGCCAGGCAAGCAAAACCCCATTGTTCATTCCGATACAATCCCACTCTCTCGCTCCTGCTCTCTTTTATTGCATTAGGACAACAATGATTGATTTGTTACATGCTGCGGTAGTTGAACCCCTTTTCCTCTGCATGACCTGTCATTGCCACAGTAAATAGATGAAACCCACTAGCATGAGTAGGATTTGTTTGAGCCCTGATGTGCCTACTCATTCATGCTTGTTTGTCATGCCTGCTACTGCTTAGAGTTAAGTCAGGTCTGATTCATCGGGGATGAATTGGAATGGTGATGAACATGTCCTACTGTGTGTGAGCTAAGTGTGTGAACATAATTTGGTAAAGGTAGCGGTGAGAGGCCATGTAGGAGTACATGGTGGGTTGTCTCATTGAAACCGTCCTCAGGAACCGAGTTCTGTGTTTGTGATCCATGAACAGCTACTACCACGCGTTGGGACCAAAACCAATGGACCCTCTCGACTTATTAACCGCCCCTGTCCTCTGTTCGGGAGTTGCAAGTAGTTTCTGGTGTTTGTAGTACGCTGGAGGCCATGCGCAGCGCTGACCCGAGGGGTGGGCTGTGATGCGGTAGGCACGTGGCACGATGTACCGGGACACCCGTTTGGTGCCTCGGGACCCTGCACACATCGTTCGGCGCCGTATGTGGAAACCTCGGCCGGACTTCCTGTGGATGGAACCTGAATAGGCGATAAACCCGGACTATGGACTTGTGTGGTTAGTGCTACCTCTTGAGCATTGCGTTGGTTTTCCCTCGAAGAGGAAAGGGTGAGGCAGCAAAGTAGCGTAAGTATTTCCCTCAGTTTTTGAGAACCAAGGTATCAATCCAGTAGGAGGCCACGCGCAAGTCCCTCGCACCTACACAAACAAATAAATCCTCGCAACCAACGCAATAAAGGGGTTGTTAATCCCTTCACAGCCACTTACGAGAGTGAGATCTGATAGATATGATAGGATAATATTTTTGGTGTTTTTATGATAAAGATGCAAAGTAAAATAAAAGGTAATAAAAAATAGCTAAGTGTTGGAGGATTAATATGATGGAAAATAGACCCGTGGGCCATAGGTTTCACTAGTGGCTTCTCTCAAGAGCATAAGTATTACGGTGGGCGAACAAATTACTGTTGAGCAATTGACAGAATTGAGCATAGTTATGAGAATATCTAGGTATGATCATCTATATAGGCATCACGTCCGAGACAAGTAGACCGACTCCTGCCTACATCTACTACTATTACTCCACACATCGACCGCTATCCAGCATGCATCTAGAGTATTAAGTTCATAAGAACAGAGTAACGCTTTAAGCAAGATGACATGATGTAGAGGGATAAACTCATGCAATATGATATAAACCCCATCTTGTTATCCTCGATGGCAACAATACAATATGTGCCTTGCTACCCCTACTGTCACTGGGAAAGGACACCGCAAGATTGAACCTAAAGCTAAGAACTTCTCCCATTGCAGGAAAGATCAATCTAGTAGGCCAAACCAAACTAATAATTCGAAGAAACTTGCAAAGATAATCAATCATACATAAAAGAATTCAGAGAAGATTCAAATATTGTTCATAGATAAACTTGATCATAAACCCACAATTCATCGGTCTCAACAAACACACCGCAAAAGAAGATTACATCGAATAGATCTCCACAAGAGAGGGGGAGAACATTGTATTGAGATCCAAAAAGAGAGAAGAAGCCATCTAGCTAATAACTATGGACCTGAAGGTCTGAGGTAAACTACTCACACATCATCGGAGAGGCTATGTTGTTGATGTAGAAGCCCTCCATGATCGATGCCCCCTCCGGTGGAGCTCCAGAACAGGCCCCAAGATGGGATCTCACGGGTACAGAAGGTTGCGGCGGTGGAATTAGGTTTTTGGCTCCGTATCTAGTAGTTTGGGGGTACGTAGGTATATATAGGAGGAAGAAGTACGTCGGTGGAGCAACGTGGGGCCCACGAGGGTGGAGGGCGTGCCCTGGGGGGTAGGCGCGCCCCCCTACCTTGTGCCTTCCTGGTTGATTTCTTGACGTAGGGTCCAAGTCCTCTGGATCACGTTCGTTCCGAAAATCACGTTCCCGAAGGTTTCATTCCGTTTGGACTCCGTTTGATGTTCTTTTTCTGCGAAACTCTGAAATAGGCAAAAAAACAGCAATTCTGGGTTGGGCCTCCGGTTAATAAGTTAGTCCAAAAAATAATATAAAAGTGTATAATAAAGCCCAATAATGTCCAAAACAGAATATAATATAGCATGGAACAATCAAAAATTATAGATACGTTGGAGACGTATCAAGCACCCCCAAGCTTAATTCCTGCTCGTCCTCGAGTAGGTAAATGATAAAAACAGAATTTTTGATGTGGAATGCTACTTGGCATAATTTCAATGTAATTCTTCTTAATTGTGGTACGAATATGCAGATCCGAAAGATTCAAGATAAAAGTCCAATATTGACATAAAAATAATAATACTTCAAGCATACTAACTAAGCAATTATGTCCTCTCAAAATAACATGGCCAAAGAAAGTTCATCCTTACAAAATCATATAGTTTAGTCATGCTCCATTTTCGTCACACAAGAATGCTCTCATCATGCACAACCCCGATGACAAGCCAAGCAATTGTTTCATACTTTAGTAATCTCAAACTTTTTCAACCTTCACGCAATACATGAGCGTGAGCCATGGATATAGCACTATGGGTGGAATAGAATATAATGATGGGGGTTATGTGGAGAAGACAAAAAAAGGAGAAAGTCTCACATCAACGAGGCTAACCAATGAGCTATGGAGATGCCCATCGATTGATGTTAATGCAAGGAGTAGGGATTGCCATGCAACGGATGCACTAGAGCTATAAATGTATGAAAGCTCAAAAGAAACTAAGTGGGTGTGCATCCAACTTGCTTGCTCACGAAGACCTAGGGCATTTGAGGAAGCCCATTGTTGGAATATACAAGCAAAGTTCTATAATGAAAAGTTCCCACTAGTATATGGAAGTAACAAAACAAGAGACTCTCTATCATGAAGATTATGGTGCTACTTTGAAGCACAAGTGTGGTAAAAAGGATAGTAACATTGTCCCTTCTCTCTTTTTCTCTCATTTTTTGGGCCTTCTCTCTTTTTTTATGGCCTTTCTCTCTTTTTTTCCTCACTTGGGACAATGCTCTAGAAAATGATGACCGTCACACTTCTATTTATTTACAACTCAATGATTACAACTCGATACTAGAACAAAGTATGCCTCTATATGAATGCCTCCGGCGGTGTACCGGGATATGCAATGAACCAAGAGTGACATGTATGAAAGAATTATGAATGGTGGCTTTGCCACAAATACTATGTCAAATACATGATCATGAAAAGCAATATGACAATGATGAACGTGTCATGATAAATGGAACGGTGGAAAGTTGCATGGCATTATATCTCGGAATGGCTATGGAAATACCATAATAGGTAGGTATGGTGGCTGTTTTGAGGAAGATATAAGGAGGTTTATATGTGAAAGAGCGTATCATATCACGGGGTTTGGATGCACCGGCGAAGTTTGCACCAACTCTCAATATGAGAAAGGGCAATGCACGGTACCGAAGAGGCTAGCAATGATGGAAGGGTAAGAGTGCGTATAATCCATGGACTCAACATTAGTCATAAAGAACTCACATACTTATTGCAAAAATCTACAAGTCATCAAAAACCAAGCACTACGCGCATGCTCCTAGGGGGATAGATTGGTAGGAAAAGACCATCGCTCGTCCCCGACCGCCACTCATAAGGAGGACAATCAAAGAACACCTCATGTTTCAAATTTGTTACATAACGTTTACCATACGTGCATGCTACGGGACTTGCAAACTTCAACACAAGTATTTCTAAAATTCACAACTACTCAACTAGCACAACTTTAATATCACTACCTCCATATCTCAAAACAATCATCAAGCATCAAACTTCTCTTAGTATTCAACACACTCATAAGAAAGTTTTTACTAGTCTTCAATACCTAGCATATTAGGATTATTTAAGAAAATTACCTTGCTGTTTTAAGACTCTCAAAATAATCTAAGTGAAGCATGAGAGAATAATAGTTTCTATAAAACAAAACCACCACCGTGCTCTAAAAGATATAAGTGAAGTACTAGAGCAAAAACTATATAACTCAAAAGATATAAGTGAAGCACATAGAGTATTCCAATAATTTCCGAATCATGTGTCTCTCTCAAAATGTGTGTACAGCAAGGATGATTGTGGTAAACTAAAAAGAAAAGACTCAAATCATACAAGACGCTCCAAGCAAAACACATATCATGTGGTGAATAAAAATATAGCTTCAAGTAAAGTTACCGATGGAAGTAAACGAAAGAGGGGATGCCTTCCAGGGCATCCCCAAGCTTTGGCTTTTTGGTGACCTTAGATTATCTTGGGGTGCCATGGGCATCCCCAAGCTTAGGCTCTTGCCACTCCTTGTTCCATAATCCATCAAATCTTTCACCCAAAACTTGAAAACTTCACAACACAAAACTTAACAGAAAATCTCGTGAGCTCCGTTAGCGAAAGAAAACAAAACACCACTTCAAGGTACTGTAATGAACTCATTATTTATTTATATTGGTGTTAAACCTACTGTATTCCAACTTCTCTATGGTTTATAAACTATTTTACTAGCCATAGATTCATCAAAATAAGCAAACAACACACAAAAAACAGAATCTGTCAAAAACAGAACAGTCTGTAGTAATCTGTAACTAACGCAAACTTATGGAACTCCAAAAATTCAGCCAAAATAGGAAGACCTAGAAAATTTGTTTATTGATCAGCAGAAATTGGAATAAATATTTTATCACGTTCTGGTTATTTTTAACAAAAAATTTCGTGAACAGAAAGTTTCTGGAATTTACAGCAAGATCAAATAACTATCATCCAAGAAGATCCTATAGGTTTAACTTGGCACAAACACTAATTAAAACATAAAAACAAGTCTAACCAGAGGCTATATCAAATATTTATTCCTAAACAGAAGAAAAAATAAAAAAATAAAAAATAAAATTGGGTTGCCTCCCAACAAGCGCTATCGTTTAACGCCCCTAGCTAGGCATAAAATCAAGGATAGATCTAGGTATTGCCATCTTTGGTAGGCAATCCGTAAGTGGCTCTCATGATAGATTCATATGGTTATTTTATTTTATTTCTAGGAAAGTGTTCCATGCCTTTCCTTAACGGAAATTGCAATCTAATATTTCCTTCCTTCATAACAATAATTGCACCGATCGTTCTAAGGAAAGGTCTACCAAGAATAATAGGACATGAAGGATTGCAATCGATATCAAGAACAATAAAATCTACGGGCACATAGTTCCTATTTGCAACAATAAGAACATCATTAATTCTTCCCATAGGTTTCTTAATGGTGGAATCCGCAAGGTGCAAGTTTAAAGAGCAATCATCAAAATCACGGAAACCTAACAAATCGCACAAAGTCTTTGGAATCGTGGAAACACTAGCACCCAAATCACACAAAGCATATCATTCATGATCTTTAATTTTAATTTTAATAGTAGGTTCCCACTCATCATAGAGTTTTCTAGGGATAATAACTTCCAACTCAAGTTTTTCTTCATAAGATTGCGTCAAAGCATCAACGATATGTTTAGTAAAAGCTTTATTTTGACTATAAGCATGAGGAGAATTTAGCACGGATTGCAGCAAGGAAATACAATCTATCAAAGTGCAATTATCATAATTAAATTCCTTGAAATCCAAAATAGTGGGTTCATTAATATCTAGAGTCTTGATCTCTTCAATCCCACTTTTACCAATTTTTGCATTAAGATCTAAAAACTCTGAATTTTTGGAACGCCTTCTAGGTAAAGGTGGATCATATTCGGTCCCATCATTATCAAGATTCATATTGCTAAACAAAGATTTAATAGGGGACACATCAATAACTTTTAGATCTTCATCTTTATTTTCATAGGAACTAGAAGAACACGCTTTTACAAAGCAATCTTTCTTAGCACGCATCCTAGCGGTTCTTTCTTTGCACTCATCAATGGAAATTCTCATGGCTTTGAGAGACTCATTGATATCATGCTTAGGTGGAATAGATCTAAGTTTCAAAGAATCAACATCAAGAGAAATTCTATCAACGTTCCTAGCCAATTCATCAACTTTAAGAAATTTTTCTTCGAGCAAACCATTGAAATTCTTTTGTGAATTCATAAACTCCTTAACACTAGTCTCAAATTCAGAGGGCATCTTATTAAAGTTCCCATAAGAATTGTTGTAGGAATTACCATAATTATTAGAGGAATTACTAGGATAAGGCCTAGGATTAAAGTTTCCTCTATACGCGTTGTTACCAAAATTATTCCTACCAACAAAATTTACATCCATAGATTCATTATTATTCTCAATCAAAGTAGACAAAGGCATATCATTAGGATCAGATGAAACACTCTTAGTAGCAAATAATTTCATAAGTTCATCCATCTTTCCACTCAAAACATTAATTTCTTCTATCGCATGCACCTTTTTACTAGTAGATCTTTCAGTGTGCCATTGAGAATAATTAACCATATTATTATCTAGGAGTTTATTAGCTTCTCCTAAAGTGATTTCCATAAAAGTGCCTCCCGCGGCCGAGTCTAAAAGGTTTCTAGAAGCAAAATTCAATCCGGCATAATTTTTTTGTATAATCATCGACAAATTCAAACCATGTGTAGGGCAATTACATATCATTAATTTCATCCTCTCCCAAGCTTGTGCAACATGTTCATGATCAAGTTGCTTAAAATTCGTAATATCGTTTCTAAGAGAGATGATCTTAGCGGGAGGAAAATATTTAGAGATAAAAGCATCTTTGCACTTATTCCAAGAATCAATACTATTTTTAGGCAAAGATGAAAACCAAGCTTTAGCACGATCTCTAAGCGAAAAGGGAAATAGCTTCAGTTTAACAATATCATTATCCACATCTTTCTTCTTTTGCATATCACACAAATCAACGAAGCTATTTAGATGGGTAGCGACATCTTCACTAGGAAGGCCGGCGAATTGATCTTTCATGACAAGATTCAACAAAGCAGCATTGATTTCACAAGATTCAGTATCGGTAAGAGGAGCAATCGGAGTGCTAAGGAAATCATTGTTGTTGGTATTGGTGAAGTCACACAATTTAGTATTATCTTGAGCCATCGTGACAAGCAAGCAATCCAACACACGAGCAAACAAGAGACAGGCAAAAAGAGGCAAACGGAAAAGAGAGGGAAAATAAAACGGCAAGGGTGAAGTGGGGGAGAGGAAAATGAGAGGCAAATGGCAAATAATGTAATGCGGGAGATAAGGGTTTGTGATGGGTACTTGGTATGTTGACTTTTGCGTAGACTCCCCGGCAACAGCGCCAGAAATCCTTCTTGCTACCTCTTGAGCACTGCGTTGGTTTTCCCTTGAAGAGGAAAGGGCGATGCAGCAAAGTAGCGTAAGTATTTCCCTTAGTTTTTGAGAACCAAGGTATCAATCCAGTAGGAGGCCACGCGCAAGTCCCTCGCACATACACAAATAAATAAATCCTCGCAACCAACGCAATAAAGGGGTTGTCAATCCCTTCACGGTCACTTACAAGAGTGAGATCTGATAGATATGATAGGATAATATTTTTGGTATTTTTATGATAAAGATGCAAAGTAAAATAAAAGGTAATTAAAAATAGCTAAGTGTTGGAGGATTAATATGATGGAAAATAGACCCGGGGGCCATAGGTTTCACTAGTGGCTTCTCTCAAGAGCATAAGTATTACGGTGGGTGAACAAATTACTGTTGAGCAATTGACAGAATTGAGCATAGTTATGAGAATATCTAGGTATGATCATGTATATAGGCATCACGTCCGAGACAAGTAGACCGACTCCTGCCTGCATCTACTACTATTACCCCACACATCGACCACTTCCAGCATGCATCTAGAGTATTAAGTTCATAAGAACAGAGTAACGCTTTAAGCAAGATGACATGATGTAGAGGGACAAACTCATGCAATATGATATAAACCCCATCCTGTTATCCTCGATGGCAACAATACAATACGTGCCTTGATGCCCCTACTGTCACTGGGAAAGGACACCGCAAGATTGAACCCAAAGCTAAGAACTTCTCCCATTGCAAGAAAGATCAATCTAGTAGGCCAAACCAAACTGATAATTCGAAGAGACTTGCAAAGATAACCAATCATACATCAAAGAATTCAGAGAAGATTCAAATATTGTTCATAGATAAACTTGATCATAAACCCACAATTCATTGGTCTCAACAAACACACCGCAAAAGAAGATTACATCAAATAGATCTCCACAAGAGAGGGGGAGAACACTGTATTTAGATCCAAAAAGAGAGAAGAAGCCATCTAGCTAATAACTATGGACCCGAAGGTCTGAGGTAAACTACTCACACATCATCGGAGAGGCTATGGTGTTGATGTAGAAGCCCTCCGTGATCGATGCCCCCTCCAGCGGAGCTCCGGAACAGGCCCCAAGATGGGACCTCACGGGTACAGAAGGTTGCGGCGGTGGAATTAGGTTTTTGGCTCCGTATCTGGTAGTTTCGGGGTACGTAGGTATATATAGGAGGAGGAAGTACGTCGGTGGAGCAACGTGGGGCCCACGAGGGTGGAGGGCGCGCCCTGGGGGGTAGGCGCACCCCCCTACCTCATGCCTTCCTGGTTGATGTCTTGACGTAGGGTCCAAGTCCTCTGGATCACGTTTGTTCCGAAAATCACGTTCCCGAAGGTTTCATTCCGTTTGGACTCCGTTTGATATTCTTTTTCCGCGAAACTCTGAAATAGGCAACAACAGCAAATCTGGGCTGGGCCTCCGGTTAATAGTTTAGTCCCAAAAATAATATAAAAGTGTATAATAAAGCCCAATAATGTCCAAAACAGAATATAATATAGCATGGAACAATCAAAAATTATAGATACGTTGGAGACGTATCAGTTAGTCAGGTCGTGGCCGACACCCTCGCCAGGCTTCTGCTTGAAGGTTGCTGAGATACATAACGTGTACAAGGCGGTAAGTGGCGAGAGCGTGTGTGAAGAAGTACACCCCTGCGGTAAAGGACCTCTGGGTTGCCTATACAGTTCATAGACAAGCGAAAGTGGATACTCTAAAATGCGCAAGATAAGCATGACTGCTATGGATGGCGTTCTTGTAGGGAGACGGGCGCGGATCCATAGTGGTGTATTGATATGGTGAATATTTGGACTCGTGTGCGCCACCTCAAAAGAGTTACTTGCAATCGTAGTTCAGGATAGCCACCGAGTCAAAGCTGGCTTGCTGCAGTTAAACTCCACCACCCCCTTTGTTGATATTGATGCATATGTAGCTAGTTCTGATGTAAGTCTTCCTGGGTACATTTGTACTCATGTTTGCTTAATTTATGTTTTTGCCGAGAGACTTCAGTCTCACTAGTAGTTCCGCGTGGACTTCAATGTTTAGCTTGTTACCTCAGCTATGATCTTGTACCCTTTGGAGGGTCTTGTAGATGGTCAGGCTTACTATCCTTCTCTCTTTTCATATGTCTGTACTCAGACATGTTTATGCTTCTGCCTGTGCTTATTGCTTGTATGACTTGAATGCTGGGTCATCAGACCCATGTTTGTAATATCTGGCTCCTCGGAGCCAAATGAATAAATACTTTGAGTCGTAGAGTTTTGTTGTAATGCCATGTTGTATTTGCACATATCGAGCATATTGTGTGTATGTTATTGAAATGCTTGGTATGTGCGGGATCCGACAACCTAGTTGTTTATTCTTGGTAGCCTCTCTTACCGGGAAATGTCTCCTAGTGCTTCCACTGAGACATGGTAGCTTGCTACTGCTCCGGAACACTTAGGCTGGCCGGCATGTGTCCTTCTATGTTCATGTGTCTGTCCCTTCGGGGAAATGTCACGCGTTGTTCCTTTAAGTCCTTGTAGCTTGCTACGACTTGGGTTCATACGTTGATGACCGGCACGTTCGCTGCTGGGTCATGTATGCCTGTCCCTGTAAGTTAGTGCCACTTTGGATTCACGACTAGTCATGTCGGCCCGGGTTCTCTTTCATATGGATGCTAGCGACACTGTCATATACGTGAGCCAAAAGGCGCAAACGGTCCTGGGCCAGGTAAGGTGGCACCTGTGGGAATACCGTACGTGAGGCCGCAAAGTGATATGATGTGTTACATGCTATCGGTGTGACTTAGGATCGGGGTCCTGACAGCTCGCTACGGCGGCAACGACGGCGTTGAAATCTGTTGAAACCAGCGGCGGGAGGTCGCTGGCGAAGAGAGGACGATCTGGAGACCCGAGGCAGCAGAGCAGGACACGCGCGGGATGAAGGGTTTTGGAGAAATTTCCAAAATTCAACCCGTCGGTATATATATCCTGACACTGTCAGTGTGACCGAGTGGAACAACTTGGTGGCACCGAGATGCAGAATCACAAGCGGTTACTGCAACTCGGTGTGGCCAAAAAGTTCTAATCGGTTGCACCGAGATTGAAAACCTAGATCAACTCAGTGAACTCGGTCAGACCGAAAAGGATGAATCGATTGGACCGAAACGCACAGAGAGGTTTTCGAAGTTTAAGTCTATGACGAATCGGGGACTCCGAGTGCTCCTCACACAGAGTGTTCGAGTCTGACTTGATGTCAGAGTAATTGGCCACCGATACCCCGAAGACGGCGAGACAATAATTCAAGACATCGGGGCTAGCAAAGCCCCTCAGTCCGACTGCCCGGCTGCTCCTGCCGGCTCCCCGTCCGACTGCTCTGCCCAGCCGGCTGCCGACTGTAGCCTGACCCGACACCGACAAGACCCTGACGAGACGGCCATACCGCGGACGAGACAGATGTACCGCGACGCCATCATGTACAGTGTCACTTGTCCCTGGGCACTATTTATGAAGTGACCCAGGGGACAAGTGTGACACCCCACCATGCCTAGCTACCATACCTACCTAGCTTACATCCTAAGCTACCCCTCAAGCCTATATATATGAGCGTCCATCCATCCATCCAGGATGGACTCACACTCCCACACACTCACGCATGCCATGCACACACTTGTGCTCATATGCATATACAAAGCCAGATGCCTATGGCACTGAGCTCAGATACAACTCCAGGAGCAACTCTGTACCAGATATACTACAGATACTCAGACATGCAGGAGTAGGGGTATTATCTCTCCGGAGAGCCCCGAACCTGGGTAAACTAGCGCGTGCTACTCGCATACCCGCTCCCGGTCCTATTAGCAGCAGTCTTACCCTCACACGAAGCCCTTGTGGCATCTGTCGCCTCACACACACCCCCCCTGTGAGAATACCACGACAGTTGGCGCCCACCGTGGTGTGGTACTACTACTATGCTACCATGCTGCTACTGGTTTCGCAGTCCGGGCGGGACCATCTTCGCCATCACCGCCGCGGCGTCACGCCATCTCTCCGGTAGCGCTCGGGGGCTCGACTTCGACCCGCCCCCGGAGCGGCCGCGCGGGACGGCGCGTCCTCATCGTCGGCCTCGCCGCCTTCGTCATCATCACCGTTGCAACGCCGATCGTCCGTCCGCGCACGCGCCGAGCGTGCGGTGCCTCGCTTCGGTCGGCCGCATCCCGTACGCTAGCTGGATACTAACTATGCACAGATATTCCTCATACACGAGACAGACAATAGTCAGATTACCTGTACACATCCCGTACGCTAGCTGGATACTAACTATGCACAGCTCGCCTCTTGTGCGTCCACTGCGCCGGCTGCAGTTCTGCACCCGCCGCAGCTCCGCTGCTTAGCAACTCCAGCACCTCCTGCTGAGGAGCTCCTATTGCGCCGCCTCACGCCGCTCTGGCCTCGCGCAGCCGGCCACCACCTGGTCCGGCTGAACCACCTCCTGCTTGCTAGCTCTGGACGCCCCGCGCCTGCGCCACGGAGCCGCTTCCATCTGCCTCCTGCAGAACCGGGCAAGCGGCCTCCAACGCCACTGCCCCGACCGGCGCTCCTTGGTGCTTGTCCTCGACTAGCACGTTGTGCTTCTCCCCATCACGCTCTCCAAACTGCGAGCGCGCGGCACCGTCCGCGGCCTCCCCCGCCGTCGGCTTCGCTGCGACCCCCGGCCGTTTTCGCATCTCCTGCGCACGCTGGCCGCTCTCCGCCGACTGCTACGCGCATCCTGGCCAGCTCCTGCGCGTCCGGCTCCCTAGCGTCGCTTCCGCCCGGTCGGCCTGGCCGACTGCTGGCCCCCCGCCCGTGGCTGCCTGCCCCCGCGCAGGCCGACTCCTTAAGCGGCCGGCCTGGCCGCCTGCTGGCCCCCGCTTGCCCCGTGGCCGGCTCGCCGGGTCCGGCCACTCCCACTGCGGCACGCGCCCACGCCCGGCCGGCTTCGGACCTCTCCGCCTCCTCCGCAGGACCCGGTCACCGGCTCCCGCGGCCGCCCCATGACCTTGCCGACTGCGCCCTCGCGCGCGGGCCCCGCCTGCCGCTGCGGCTGAGTCGCCCGATGCCGACTCCCCGCCTACCGGCCCCCGCACGCCCACCTGGACTCCCTCGCGCGCGGGACCTACCGTCGCTTCCATCCCGGGCTGGAGGCCCGCCTCTCCTCCGCGCGATGGCTCGCGTCCGGCGTCCCGCCCCTCGGCGCCGGCTGCTGCGCCCTCGCCCGCCGACTCACCGCAGCCGGCTGCGCCCGCGCGCCCCTGCCGGATCCTGCTCGAGCCGCCTGCTATGGGCGGCACCTGGAGAAAAAGAAAAAAAGGAGAGCGAGAAAAGAGAGAGGCCGGTTGGTTCAGCACAGTGCGCCGGCTGAAGCAAAGAGAAAAGAAGTGGTCGGGTGCCTAGCCAGCTGACTGGAAAAAAAGGAGAGAAAAAAGAGAGGCCGGTTGGTTCAGCACAGTGCGCCGGCTGAAGCAAAGAGAAAAGAAGTGGCCGGGTGCCCAGCCGGCTGACTAAAAAAAAGAAAAAAGAAAGAAAGAAAGAAATGTGCGTCCAACTGCCAGATGTGCGTCCGACCGCTGGCTGCCTGGCCGGCTGCAAAGAGCCCGACTGCTGTGTCAGAGTTCGCCCGCCCAGCCGGCTAAAGAAAAAAAAAGAAGAAAACAAAGTAGTCGCCGGGAGATCCGGCCTGACTGCTCAGCAGTCGGCCCGAATCTCGGGGGCTACACCCAGCGGGCGCGCTGACGCGCCCCCGCGAAGAAGAAGACAAAGTAGTTGCCGGGAGATCCGGCCCGACTGCTCAGCAGTCGGCCCGAATCTCGGGGGCTACACCCAGCGGGCGCGCTGATGCGACCCCGCGAAGAAGAAGACAAAGTAGTTACCGGGAGATCTGGCCCGACTGCTCAGCAGTCGGCCTGAATCTCGGGGGCTACACCCAGCGGGTGCGCTGACGCGCCCCCGTGAAGAAGAAGACAAAGTAGTTGCCGGGAGATCCGGCCTGACTGCTCAGCAGTCGGCCCGAATCTCGGGGGCTACACCCAGTGGGCGCGCTGACGCGCCCTCGCGAAGAAGAAGACAAAGTAGTTGCCGGGAGATCCGGCCCGATTGCTCAGCAGTCGGCCCGAATCTCGGGGGCTACACCCAGCGGGTGCGCTGACGCGCCCCCGCGAGGAAGAAGACAAAGTAGTTGCCGGGAGATCCGGCCCGACTGCTCAACAGTCGGCCCGAATCTCGGGGGCTACACCCAGTGGGTGCACTGGCGCGCCCCCACAGAAGATTGCAAGAAACAAAAACAAGAGAAGAAAGAAGAAAAAGGGCGCTGCCAGACGCCTCGCCACCTGGCCGGCTGTGCCAGGCCGGCTCGGCTGCGTTCTGCTTGCCGCCTGGCCGGTCAAGCCCGACCGGCTGGACCCTCCTCGAGCGCCTAGAGGCTCGAGGGCTACACCCAGTGGGTGCGCCGACGCGCTCCGCGAGCGCCGAGCCGCGCCGGCTGTCTTCGACGACCTCCACCTCGGCTACACGAAAATCAATGTGAGCTCCTCACCCGCATATTTTTTCACCGCGAGAGCACGGATAACCCCGAGCGATGCCCGGGGGCTATCTCCGCATTTTATTACAGTTGCAGCACTGTTTGCCCCGGCGCGAGCCAGAGTTGGCCCGGGGGCTGGCCGCTTGGCCTGAGACGTTTATTCCCGCAGACGGCTTAGTAGCGTGCGCGGTACCAAAGGCCACTCTTAGTCACAGACCGCATAGCGGCTGTCCGGCTAGCAAGAGTGAACGCTGGAGGCCACCCACGCGAAAAACATCCGGGAAGAAAAGCGGTTCGGGCGACCTGGCCGTTTTCTTTATGAGTATCTGCTCAGTTAAATTCGCTCCCAGAGTCCGAGTATTGTACACTCCACTCCGCGGCCCACTCTCAGCCACAGACCGCAGAGCGGCTGTCCGGCAAGCGAGAGCACAAGCCAAAGAGCGGAGGGAACATGAAAGAGATTGAAGGGGGCTCGGACGAAACCGAGTCGGCACCCTTCGCATAAAACTTGCAGTGCTGAAAGCAATCATTTGATATATCTGTGAGGACTAACTTTGTCTTTTGCATGATCATTTCCATGAAACACCCGCCAAAAAACCTCCGTCCAACTTTGCCAAGTTGCCCGGAGGCTTGGGGGCTACTGTCGGAGTAATTGGCCACGGATACCCCGAAGATGGCGAGACAATAATTCAAGACATCGGGGCTAGCAAAGCCCCTCAGTCCGACTGCCCGGCTACTCCTGCCGGCTCCCCGTCCGACTGCTCTGCCCAGCCGGCTGCCGACTGCAGCCCGACCTGACACCGACAAGACCCCGACGAGACGGCCATACCGCGGACGAGACAGTTGTACCGCGACGCCATCATGTACAGTGTCACTTGTCCCTGGGCACTATTTATGAAGTGACCCAGGGGACAAGTGTGACACCCCACCATGCCTAGCTACCATACCTACCTAGCTTACATCCTAAGCTACCTCTCAAGCCTATATATATGAGCGTCCATCCATCCATACAGGATGGACTCACACTCCCACACACTCACGCATGCATGCTCATGCACTTGCGGCCATGCACACACTTGTGCTCATATGCATATACAAAGCCAGATGCCTATGGCACTGAGCTCAGATGCAGCTCCAGGAGCAACTCTGTACTAGGTATACTATAGATACTCAGACATGCAGGAGTAGGGGTATTATCTCTCCGGAGAGCCCCGAACCTGGGTAAACTAGCGCGTGCTACTCGCATACCCGCTCCCGGTCCTATCAGGAGCAGTCTTACCCTCACACGAAGCCCTTGTGGCATCTGTCGCCTCACACCCCCCGTGAGAATACCACGACACTTGATCAAACTTTGTGATGTAGCATGAATAGAGTTTGAGACGAGAAAAGCATAGATAGCTAGAGGAGGTTCTTAGGCATTCTTGTCCATCTATTTGGCAAAAGAAGAAAAGCCAAACAATCAAAGCAACAAATGGATGTCCTCGAATGAGTAAAATATGCAATCAACATGCTCACACAATAAAATGGCAAATGAAATATGTGCCAAAGCATGCACAAACACTCTAGCATCTATCAAGCAATTGGCGATTTCTAGGTCATCTATATATGAGTATATTGACTTAGGAGTCAAATGAGAACATTTAATCATAGGTCATACTCATCATTTAAGCACAAGTGGGTTACCACTTTTACATAAAGCACTGTTGTGTTCACACCATTAGAGTTGCTTTAGCTCAATATTTTGAGTAAAGATCCCCCTAGATGTGATATCCCCCCTAAGAGGGATGAACTAACCTTGGGTTTTTTCGATGATGACTTCATGTAGATGTTGAAGATGTGGATGCTCAATGTTGATGTGGATCATTTGGAGCAATCCATTGGAGTGAGTTGCACTTTCAATACCTACATGGGTTAGTCCCACAAGGAACAAACAAGGATATACATAGACATAGAGTGATGTTCACACAAGATGATGTCCATGAAAGCATTAGGTTACCTTGTCCCTTGTCTTACCAACAAGAGGGTTTGTGACTCCTTGAACTAGTGCAAGATGTGGAAGTTGTTTGCACTTGTCCTTGCCAAAATGATATGAGTGAAGTATGTTGGCGGAGTCACCCTCAAGAACTCTCTAGTTCTTCTTCTTCGAGATCCACATCATCTTGATGGGAATCCTTGGAGTTGTAGTCGTACTTGATGAAGTAGAACTTGATGTAGTCTTGGGAACCCACTTGACCAAGGCCTTAGGAGCTTCTTCAAATGCATCAATCTCCTCTTGAAGCTTGTCCTTGCCCTTTTGCTTGTTGTCTTGTGGTGGAAGATCATCTTGAGCTTGTGTACCTTGGAAAGAAGTAGGATCATACTTCTCTTGTTGAGGAACAAATTTCGTCTTGGGGTATTGATCTTCTTCCCACTCAACTCCATTGGCATTGAAATTTCGTTCAAAACCAACACCTTGATTGTTCCAGTGCCTTCCTTGCTTGCGTACAATTTCCTAAAATTGCTTACTTCCGGCAAGGCTCTTGTAAACACCTTTCTCTACAATTCCCTTCAATAAGCTATTTTCTTGCTCAAGTGTAACTTGGCTAAGAGAATCATTAGTGGAATCAAGAGAACTACTAGAAGCAACAACGTTGGATTTAACATGATTATTGTTACTACTAGAAGAAGAATCTTTCTTACTCTTGTTGCTAGATTTTACTTGTGGCATGTAAGTAGACAAGAGTAAATGCTTGGCAATGTAAGAAGAACTTTTCTTGCGAAGATCATCATTGATTGCCTTTAAGAACCCATGCTCTTGCTCAAGGTTGAGCTTTTCAAAGCGTAGCTTCTCATGAGTCTTTAAAAGTTCTCAATGATCTTTCAAGGTAGTTTCATGAGCTAACTTAAGAGTGTTTAGTTCTTTAGTAAGATGCTGAATCTCCCTCTTATCATTATCATAGTTTTCATCACTAGAGTTGTCAACAAGTAAATCATCATCACCTAGCAAGTCATCTTCATCATTATTGAAATCAACATACTTGGGGTGTGATACCTTTGGGCCTTTAGCCATGAAGCATCTTCCAATTCCTTCATTTGGTGAGTCAAATATGTCATAGGACTTGGTTGACACAAGTGCTAGACCGGCAACACCTTCATCTTGAATATATTCGGAGTCGGAGTGATAACTTCTTTCGGAGTGCTGGTCGGAGTCGGAGTCGGAGCCGGATACCCATTCACCAACATAAGCTTGATGTCTTCGTTTTGTGTAGGTCTTTCATGATTTGTCCTTCCTTTCCGAATCCTTGCTTCTCTGAGAGGTTCTTCGTTCATAACGATCATCTCTACTCCTCCTCTCTCTTAGAGGTGATTCTTCTCTTCTTTTGTAGGGGGGCGTACACTCATTGGAGTAGTGTCCGGGTCTTCCACAATTGTAGCAATTACGCTCACGACTAGAAGATCTTTTGTCATTGTAAGACCTTGACTTGGAACTTCTTTCTTTGCTTCTACTCTTGTAGAACTTGTCGAAGTTCTTCACCATTAGGCTCAATTCCTCATTGAAGGTTTATTTCTCACTTGATGATGTACGAGCATCACATGAAGCTTTGTAAGCACCACTTGACTTGTTGTAAAGCTCTTCCTTATCCTTGAGTGACATCCCACGAGCAACAATTCTTCCAATGACTTCCGTTGGCTTGAGATCTTTGTAGTTGGGCATCATTTGGATCAATGTGCACACGGTATCTTATTTTCCATCCAAGGCTCTTAGGTCTTCTTGATGATGAATCTATTGGTCATCTCTTCACTTCCTAAGCCGGCGATCTCATTTGTGATGAGGGCAAGCCTAGAGTACATTTCAGCAACACCTTCACCATCCTTCATTTTGAACTTGTCAAGTTGACTTTGAAGCACATCCAATTTGGATTCCTTAACGGAGTCGGTACCCTCGTGCATATCAATCAAAGTATCCCAAATTTCCTTTGCATTCTCAAGACGGCTGATTTTGTTGAATTCTTCGGGGCACAATCTGTTGAAGAGAATATTGCAAGATTGAGTGTTGTATTGCAGCATCTTCAACTCTTCCGCGGTAGCTTCACGGTTCGGTTCTCTCCCATCAAAGAATTCACCTTGCAAGCCAATACACATAATAGAACAAACGGCGGGGTTATGTCCAAGAATATGCATTTTCATCTTATGCTTCCAACTAGCAAAATTAGTACCATCAAAGTAAGGACCTCTACGGTGGTAATTTCCCTCGCTAGACACCATACTCTCCTAGGTTGTGACACCAAGGCTATGATCACCAAAAGCTATGAAAATCAAGGAAAATGGAGACCAAAGCTCTGATACCACTTGTAGGATCGAAAGTATGTCTAGAGGGGGGGTGATTAGACTACTTGACCAAATAAAAATCTAGCCTTTTCCCAATTTTAAGTTTTGGCAGATTTTAGCAACTTTGCACAAGTCAAGCAATCAACCTACACATGCAAGTCTAAGAGTATAGCAGCGGAATGTAAAACATTGTACATGAAGGTAAAGGGAGGATTTTGGAGGGAGCAAACGCAATGTAGACGCGGAGATTTTTGGCATGGTTCCGATAGGTGGTGTTATCGTACATCCATGTTGATGGAGACTTCAACGCACGAAGGGTAACGGTTGCGCGAGTACACGGAGGGCTCCACCCACGAAGGGTCCACGAAGAAGCAACCTTGTCTATATCCCACCATGGCCATCGTCCATGAAGGACTTGCCTCACTTGGGTAGATCTTCATGAATTAGGCGATCTCCTTGCCCTTACGAACTCCTTGGTTCAACTCCACAATCTTGACGGAGGCTCCCAAGTGACACCTAACCAATCTAGGAGACACCACTCTCCAAAAAGTAATAGATGGTGTGTTGATGATGAACTCCTTGCTCTTGTGCTTCAAATGATAGTCTCCCCAACACTCAACTCTCTCTCACAGATTTGGATTTGGTGGAAAGATGATTTGAGTGGAAAGCAACTTGGGGAAGGCTAGAGATCAAGATTCTTGTGGTTGGAATGGAATATCTTGGTCTCAACACATGTGTAGGTGGTTCTCTCTCAGAAAATGTATGCTAGAAGTGTTGGCACGTTCTGATGGCTCTCTCCATGAATGAAGAGTGGGTGGAGGGTTTATAGCCTCCACAAAAAATCTAGCCGTTACACACAATTTACCAAACTCGGTGGGACCGAATCTTGAAACTCGGTCAGACCGATTTAGTTCAAAATGTGAACGTTAGGATTTTTGGTGGGACCGACATGTCAACTGGGTGGGACCGATTTCATTAGGGTAGGGCATAACATAATCTCGGTGAGACCGATCACATAAACTCGATAGGACCGATTTCTGTAATAGGCAAACAGAGAGTTGGTCAGGCAAACTCGGTGGGACCGAATCGCTCATTTCGGTGAGACCGAAACGTTACGAAAGGGAAACAGAGAGTTTGCATTGCAAACTCGGTGGGACCGATCGCTCATTTCGGTTGGACCGAAACGTTACGAAGGGAAACAGAGAGTTTGCAATCCCATCTCGGTGAGACTGAGATCCCTATCGGTGAGACTGAAGTGACTAGGGTTTCTGGCAGTGGCTATGTCAAATGAACTCGGTGGCGCCGGATAGATAATTTCGGTAGGGCCGAGTTTGACTTTTGGTTTGGGACATATGTGGATATGAGAAAGTGGTTGAGGGCTTTTGGAGCATATCACTAAGCATTTTGAGCAAGCAAGCCATTAAGCAACACCTCATCCCCTTTTAATAGTATTGGCTTTTCCTATGGACTCAATGTGATCTTGGATCACTAAAATGAAAATGTAGAGTCTTGAGCTTGAGCCAATATGTGTCCTTAGCATTTTGAGGGGTCCACATTCCTAATCCATGCCATGCCAATCATTGAACTTTCTGAAATGATCATCTTGAAATAGCATTAGTTCAATGAGTTATATGTTGTTAGGAATTACCAAAACCACCCAGAGATAGTTGTACTTTAAATAGTGATTTGACCCACAATATTGCATGGCACTGAGTGTTGGCCAACTAAAATACGACATGTTCAACAGTTGGGTGTAATGAGATGCACATACTAAGATGGATATGTGGCCACACAAGAAAGGATCGGGTTTGAAATGATGATATACATGACAGAGTTTTTTTGAAACGAGGAAAAAGATTCGCCATTTTCATTGATTAAGAAGAAGAGGATTGCCCGGTTAATTGACGGAAAACTGGGCTAAAACCGATACAACTCAACCCACAAGACATGGGCACCACCGGCCAACCTGGCCATCGACATGGGACAAACCACGACGGCACATGCCGCCGGATGACCACACGCACAAGCAACCCACAGCTCCGACTTTGACAACAAGCCTCACAAGGGAAATATGCGGGACTTGCGCCGACCGTGCCCACCGCAAACGACCACCGGGCGCCTGTCATCGTCACCACCTGGACCCACTCCACCACAGCTCCAACTTCAAAGCAACCAAGCAACCCACAGGAGAGCACCTCGGACACGCCGGGAAGAACCGACTACCGAAGTCCACGCCGCGACCCGTGCTCCACTCGACGCCATGATCGTTGCTAAACAGAAACCAGCGCCCAGCCTCAGCAAACCACGCGGCGAAGATGCCGCCATCCACGGCGAAGATGCCGCAATCCACCAGTCTCCCAGTCGTAGCCGGCTCCAAGACGATGCCCCCAAGGAGGAGAAAGACGCGAAGACGCCTCCATCGCCCGATCCATCGGATCTGAGGTTTCCCTCTGGAGCCAAAGCCGTGGGGAGGAGGAGCACAGCTCCATGACGACGCTTCCAAGAAAGATCACGGCACCCGCGGGCGGCGCCGTCGCCGGCTCCGATGAAGATCGGAGCAAAGATTTCTCCCGAAGATGCGCCTGAAGGAAATATGCCCTAGAGGCAATAATAAAGTTATTATTTATTTCCTTATTTCATGATAAATGTTTATTATTCATGCTAGAATTGTATTAACCGGAAACATAATACATGTGTGAATACATAGACAAACAAAGTGTCACTAGTATGCCTCTACTTGACTAGCTCGTTGATCAAAGATGGTTATGTTTCCTAACCATGGACATGAGTTGTCATTTGATAAACGGGATCATATCATTAGGAGAATGATGTGATTGACTTGACCCATTCCGTTAGCTTAGCACTTGATCGTTTTAGTTTACTGCTATTGCTTTCTTCATGACTTATACATGTTCCTATGACTATGAGATTATGCAACTCCCGATTACCGGGGGAACACTTTGTGTGCTACCAAACGTCATAACATAACTGGGTGATTATAAAGGTGCTCTACAGGTGTTTCGATGGTACTTGTTGAGTTGGCATAGATCGAGATTAGGATTTGTCACTCCGATTGTCGGAGAGGTATCTCTGGGCCCTCTCGGTAATGCACATCACTATAAGCCTTGCAAGCAATGCAACTAATGAGTTAGTTGCGGGATGATGCATTACGGAACGAGTAAAGAGACTTGCCTGTAACAAGATTGAGCTAGGTATTGAGATACCGACGATCGAATCTCGGGCAAGTAACATACCGATGACAAAGGGAACAACGTATGTTGTTATGCGGTTTGACCGGTAAAGATGTTCGTAGAATATGTAGGAACCAATATGAGCATCCAGGTTCCGCTATTGGTTATTGACCGGAGACGTGTCTCGGTCATGTCTACATAGTTCTCGAACCCGTAGGGTCCGCACGCTTAAAGTTCTGTGACGATCAGTATTATGAGTTTATGTGATTTGATGTACAGAAGGTAGTTCAGAGTCCCGGATGTGATCACGGACATGACGAGGAGTCTCAAAATGGTCAAGACATAAAGATTGATATATTGGACGACTATATTCGGATACCGGAAGTGTTTCGGGTGATTTCGGAGAAAACCGGAGTGCCGGAGGGTTACCGGAACCCTCCCGGGAGAAGTAATGGGCCACATGGGCCTTAGTGGAGAGAGAGAGGGCCGGCCAGGGCAGGCCGCGTGCCCCCTCCCCCTCTGGTCCGAATTGGACTAGGGAAGGGGGGGCAGCGCCCCTCTTTCCTTCTCCCTCCTCCTTCCTTTCCCCCTCCTAGTAGGAGTAGGATAGGTGAGTCCTACTCCTACTAGGAGGAGGACTCCTCCTCCTGGCATGCCCTGCAAGGGCTGGCCGGCCTCCCCCTTTCTCATTTATATACAGGGGTAAGGGGGCACCCTAGAACACACAAGTTGATCATTGATCTTTCTTAGACGTGTGCGGTGCCCCCCTCCACCATAATCCACCTCGATCATATCGTAGCGGTGCTTAGGCGAAGCCCTGCATCGATAGCTTCATCAACACCGTCACCACACCGTCGTGCTGACGAAGCTCTTCCCCGAAGCTCTACTGGATCGTGAGTTCGCGAGACATCACCGAGCTGAACGTGTGCTGAACGCGGAGGTGTCGTACGTTCAGTACTGAGGATCGGTCGATCGTGAAGACGTATGACTACATCAACCGCGTTGTCATAACGCTTCCGCTTACAGTCTATGAGGGTACGTAGACAACACTCTCCCCTCTCGTTGCTACGCATCACCATGATCTTGCGTGTGCGTAGGAATTTTTTTGAAATTACTACGTTCCCCAACAGTGGCATCCGAGCCAGGTTTATGCGTAGTTGTTATATGCACGAGTAGAACACAAGTGAGTTGTGGGCGATACAAGTCATACTACTTACCAACATTTCATACTTTGGTTCAGCAGTATTGTTGGATGAAGCGGCCCGGACCGACATTACGCGTACGCTTACGCGAGACTGGTTCTACCGACGTGCTTCGCACACAGGTGGCTGGCGGGTGTTAGTTTCTCCAACTTTAGTTGAACCGAGTGTGACTACGCCCGGTCCTTGTTGAAGGTTAAAACAACACTAACTTGACGAAATATCGTTGTGGTTTTGATGCGTAGGTAAGAACGGTTCTTGCTCAGCCCGTAGCAGCCACGTAAAACTTGCAACAACAAAGTAGAGAACGTCTAACTTGTTTTTGCAGGGCATGCTGTGATGTGATATGGTCAAGGCATGATGCTAAATTTTATTGTATGAGATGATCATGTTTTGCAACCGAGTTATCGGCAACTGGCTGGAGCCATATGGTTGTCGCTTTATTCTACGAAATGCAATCGCCATGTAATTGCTTTACTTTATCACTAAGCGGTAGCGATAGTCGTAGAAGCAATAGTTGGCGAGACAACAATGATGCTACGATGGAGATCAAGGTGTCGCGCCGGTGACAATGGTGATCATGATGGTGCTTTGAAGATGGAGATCAAATGCACAAGATGATGATGGCCATATCATATCACTTATATTGATTGCATGTGATGTTTATCTTTTATGCATCTTATTCTGCTTTGATTGACGGTAGCATTATAAGATGACCTCTCACTAAATTTCAAGGTACAAGTGTTCTCCTGAGTATGCACCGTTGCCAAAGTTCGTCGTGCCGAGACACCACGTGGTGATTGGGTGTGATAAGCTCTACGTTCATATATAACGGGTGCAAGCCAGTTTTGCACACGCAGAAATACTTGGGTTAAACTTGACGAGCCTAGCATATGCAGATATGGCCTCGGAACACTGAGACCGAAAGGTCGAGCGTGAATCATATAGTAGATATGATCAACATAGTGATGTTCATCATTGAAAACTACTCCATCTCACGTGATGATCGGACATGGTTTAGTTGATATGGATCACGTGATCACTTAGATGATTAGAGCGATGTCTATCTAAGTGGGAGTTCTTAAATATGGTTAATTGAACTTTAATTTATCATGAACTTAGTACCTGATAGTATTTTGCTTGTCTATGTTGTTGTAGATAGATGGCCCGTGCTGTTGTTCCGTTGAATTTTAATGCGTTCCTTGAGAAAGCAAAGTTGAAAGATGATGGTAGCAATTACACGGACTGGGTCCGTAACTTGAGGATTATCCTCATTGCTGCACAGAAGAATTACGTCCTGGAAGCACCGCTGGGTGCCAAACCCGCTGCAGGAGCAACGCCAGATGTTATGAACGTCTGGCAGAGCAAAGCTGATGACTAGTCGATAGTTCAGTGTGCCATGCTTTACGGCTTAGAACCGGGACTTCAACGATGTTTTGAACGTCGTAGAGCATATGAGATGTTCCAGGAGTTGAAGTTAATATTTCAAGCAAATGCCTGGATTGAGAGATATGAAGTCTCCAATAAGTTCTACAGCTGCAAGATGGAGGAGAATAGTTCTGTCAGTGAGCATATACTCAAAATGTCTGGGTATAACAATCACTTGATTCAACTGGGAGTTAATCTTCCGGATGATAGTGTCATTGACAGAATTCTTCAATCACTGCCACCAAGATACAAAAGCTTCGTGATGAACTATAACATGCAAGGGATGGATAAGACAATTCCCGAGCTCTTCGCAATGCTAAAGGCTGCGGAGGTAGAAATCAATAAGGAGCATCAAGTGTTGATGGTCAACAAGACCACCAGTTTCAAGAAAAAGGGTAAAGGGAAGAAGAAGGGGAACTTCAAGAAGAACAGCAAACAAGTTGCTGCTCAGGAGAAGAAACCCAAGTCTGGACCTAAGCCTGAGACTGAGTGCTTCTACTACAAAGGGGCTGGCCACTGGAAGCGGAACTGCCCCAAGTATTTAGCGGATAAGAAGGATGGCAAGGTGAACAAAGGTATATGTGATATACATGTTATTGATGTGTACCTTACTAAAGCTTGCAGTAGCACCTGGGTATTTGATACTAGTTCTGTTGCTAATATTTGCAACTCGAAACAAGGACTACTGATTAAGCAAAGATTGGCTAAGGATGAGGTGACGATGCGTGTGGGAAATGGTTCCAAAGTTGATGTGATCGCCGTTGGCACGCTACCTCTACATCTACCTTCAGGATAAGTTTTAGACCTGAATAATTGTTATTTGGTGCCAGCGTTGAGCATGAACATTATATCTGGATCTTGTTTGATGCGAGACGGTTATTCATTTAAATCTGAGAATAATGGTTGTTCTATTTATATGAGTAATATCTTTTATGGTCATGCACCCTTGAAGAGTGGTCTATTTTTAATGAATCTCGATAGTAGTGATACACATATTCATAATGTTGAAGCCAAAAGATGCAGAGTCGATAATGATAGTGCAACTTATTTGTGGCACTGCCGTTTAGGTCATATTGGTGTAAAGCGCATGAAGAAACTCCATTCTGATGGACTTTTGGAATCACTTGATTATGAATCACTTGGTACTTGCGAGCCATGCCTCATGGGCAAGATGACTAAAACGTCGTTCTCTTGAACAATGGAGCGAGCAACAGATTTATTGGAAATCATACATACTGATGTATGTGGTCTGATGAATATTGAGGCTCGTGGCGGATATCGTTATTTTCTCACCTTCACAGATGATTTGAGCTGATATGTGTATATCTACTTAATGAAACATAAGTCTGAAACATTTGAAAAGTTCAAAGAATTTCAGAGTGAAGTGGAAAATCATCGTAACAAGAAAATAAAGTTTCTACGATCTGATTGTGGAGGAGAATATTTGAGTTACGAGTTTGGTCTTCATTTGAAAAAATGTGGAATAGTTTCGCAACTCACGCCACCCGGAACACCACAGCGTAATGGTGTGTCCGAACGTCGTAATCATACTTTACTAGATATGGTGCGATCTATGATGTCTCTTACTGATTTACCGCTATCGTTTTGGGGTTATGCTTTAGAGACAGCTGCATTCACGTTAAATAGGGCACCATCTAAATCCGTTGAGACGACGCCTTATGAACTATGGTTTGGCAAGAAACCAAAGTTGTCATTTCCTAAAGTTTGGGGTTGTGATGCTTATGTGAAAAAGCTTCAACCTGATAAGCTCGAACCCAAATCGAAGAAATGTGTCTTCATAGGATACCCAAAGGATACTGTTGGGTACACCTTCTATCACAGATCCGAAGGCAAGACATTTGTTGCTAAGACCGGATCCTTTCTAGAGAGGGAGTTTCTCTCGAAAGAAGTGAGTGGGAGGAAAGTAGAACTTGATGAGGTAACTATACCTGCTCCCTTATTGGAGAGTAGTTCATCACAGAAACCGGTTCCTGTGACACCTACACCAATTAGTGAGGAAGCTAATGATGATGATCATGAAACTTCAGATCAAGTTACTACCGAACCTCGTAGGTCAACCAGAGTAAGATCCGCACCAGAGTGGTACGGTAATCCTGTTCTGGAGGTCATGTTACTTGACCATGACGAACCTACGAACTATGACGAAGCGATGATGAGCCCAGATTCCGCAAAATGGCTTGAGGCCATGAAATCTGAGATGGGATCCATGTATGAGAACAAAGTGTGGACTTTGGTTGACTTGCCCGATGATCGGCAAGCCATCGAGAATAAATGGATCTTTAATAAGAAGACTGACGCTGACGGTAATGTTACTGTTTACAAAGCTCGACTTGTTGAAAAAGGTTTTCGACAAGTTCAAGGGGTTGACTACGATGAGACTTTCTCACCCGTAGCGATGCTTAAGTCCGTCCGAATCATGTTAGCAATTGCCGCATTTTATGATTATGAAATTTGGCAAATGGATGTAAAGACTGCATTCCTGAATGGATTTCTGGAAGAAGAGTTGTATATGATGCAACCTGAAGGTTTTATCGATCCAAAGGGTACTAACAAAGTATGCAAGCTTTAGCGATCCATCTATGGACTGGTGCAAGCATCTCGGAGTTGGAATAAACATTTTGATAGTGTGATCAAAGCATATGGTTTTATACAGACTTTTGGAGAAGCCTGTATTTACAAGAAAGTGAGTGGGAGCTCTGTAGCATTTCTAATATTATATGTGGATGACATATTATTGATTGGAAATGATATAGAATTTCTGGATAGCATAAAAGGATACTTGAATAAGAGTTTTTCAATGAAAGACCTCGGTGAAGCTGCTTATATATTGGGCATCAAGATCTATAGAGATAGATCAAGATGCTTAATTGGACTTTCACAAAGCACATACCTTGATAAAGTTTTGAAGAAGTTCAAAATGGATCAAGCAAAGAAAGGGTTCTTTCCTGTGTTACAAGGTGTGAACTTGAGTAAGACTCAATGCCCGACCAATGCAGAAGATAGAGAGAAAATGAAAAGTATTCCCTATGCTTCAGCCATAGGCTCTATCATGTATGCAATGTTGTGTACCAGACCTGATGTGTTCCTTGCTATTAGTTTAGCAGGGAAGTACCAAAGTAATCCAGGAGTGGATCACTGGACAGCGGTCAAGAACATCCTGAAATACCTGAAAAGGACTAAGGATATGTTTCTCGTTTATGGAGGTGACAAAGAGCTCGTCGTAAATGGTTACGTCGATGCAAGCTTTGACACTGATCCGGACGATTCTAAATCGCAAACCGGATACGTGTTTATATTGAACGGTGGAGCTGTCAGTTGGAGCAGTTCTAAACAAAGCGTCGTGGCAGGATCTACGCGTGAAGCGGAGTACATAGCTGCTTCGGAAGCAGCAAATGAAGGAGTCTGGATGAAGGAGTTCATATCCGATCTAGGTGTCATACCTAGTGCATCGGGTCCAATGAAAATCTTTTGTGACAATACTGGTGCGATTGCCTTGGCAAAGGAATCCAGATTTCACGAGAGAACCAAACACATCAAGAGACGCTTCAATTCCATCCGCGATCAAGTCCAGGTGGGAGACATAGATATTTGCAAGATACATACGGATCTGAATGTTGCAGACCCATTGACTAAGCCTCTCTCACGAGCAAAACATGATCAGCACCAAGGCTCCATGGGTGTTAGAATCATTACTGTGTAATCTAGATTATCGACTCTAGTGCAAGTGGGAGACTGAAGGAAATATGCCCTAGAGGCAATAATAAAGTTATTATTTATTTCCTTATTTCATGATAAATGTCTATTATTCATGCTAGAATTGTATTAACCGAAAACATAATACATGTGTGAATACATAGACAAACAAAGTGTCACTGGTATGCCTCTACTTGACTAGCTCCTTGATCAAAGATGGTTATGTTTCCTAACCATGGACATGAGTTGTCATTTGATAAACGGGATCACATCAATAGGAGAATGATGTGATTGACTTGACCCATTCCGTTAGCTTAGCACTTGATCGTTTTAGTTTACTGCTATTGCTTTCTTCATGACTTATACATGTTCCTATGACTATGAGATTATGCAACTCCCGATTACCAGAGGAACACTTTGTGTGCTACCAAACGTCACAACGTAACTGGGTGATTATAAAGGTGCTCTACAGGTGTCTCCGATGGTACTCGTTGAGTTGGCATAGATCGAGATTAGGATTTGTCACTCCGATTGTCGGAGAGGTATCTCTGGGCCCTCTCGGTAATGCACATCACTGTAAGCCTTGCAAGCAATGCAACTAATGAGTTAGTTGCGGGATGATGCATTACGGAATGAGTAAAGAGACTTGCCTGTAACGAGATTGAGCTAGGTATTGAGATACCGACGATCGAATCTCGGGCAAGTAACATACCGATGACAAAGGGAACAATGTATGTTGTTATGCGGTTTGACCGATAAAGATCTTCATAGAATATGTAGGAACCAATATGAGCATCCAGGTTCTGCTATTGGTTATTGACCGGAGACGTGTCTCGGTCATGTCTACATAGTTCTTGAACCCATAGGGTCCGCACGCTTAAAGTTCTGTGACGATCGGTATTATGAGTTTATGTGATTTGATGTACCGAAGGTAGTTCGTCCCGGATGTGATCACGGACATGACAAGGAGTCTCGAAATGGTCTAGACATAAAGATTGATATATTGGACGACTATATTCGGATACCGGAAATGTTCCGGGTGATTTCAGAGAAAACCGGAGTGCCGGAGGGTTACCGAAACACCCCCCCGGGAGAAGTAATGGGCCACATGGGCCTTAGTGGAGAGAGAGAGGGCCGGCCAGGGCAGGCCGCGCGGAAAGGGGAGTCCTACTCCTACTAGGAGGAGGACTCCTCTTCCTGGCGCGTCCTGCAAGGGCCGGCCGGCCTCCCCCTTGCTCCTTTATATACGGGGGCAAGGGGGCACCCTAGGACACACAATTTGATCATTGACCTTTCTTAGCCGTGTGCGTTGCCCCCCTCTATCATAATCGACCTCGGTCATATCATAGCGGTGCTTAGGCGAAGCCCTGCATCGATAGCTTCATCAACACCGTCACCACGCCGTCGTTCTGCGAAGCTCTTCCCCGAAGCTCTACTGGATCGTGACTTCGCGGGACGTCACCGAGCTGAAAGTGTGCTAAACGCGGAGGTGCCGTACGTTCGGTACTGAGGATCGGTCGATCGTGAAGACATATGACTACATCAACCGCGTTGTCATAACGCTTCCGCTTACGGTCTACGAGGGTACGTAGACAACACTCTCCCCTCTCGTTGCTATGCATCACCTTGATCTTGCGTGTGCGTAGGAACTTTTTTGAAAGTACTACGTTCCCCAACAGCGCCGACCACCTACCACCACCGACCACTGCCCACCAATCACCACCTGCTGAGGCCGACCTCAGTCTGACCGCGGGATCCCATGATCCACAACGACCAGAGACGCACCACCCCCCGGCCAAAGCTGTCGTCCATCCACCGCAGCACCACTGTGACCACCACCACCACAGCAACCCACGCCGCATCGCATCGCGCAGCATCCATATCGAAGGACGAGCTCGCACCAGACCCAATCGGAGCCGCACGAGCGACAGCAGAGCAGACGAGCTCCCTCCGCAGCACACCGCGCACTCCAGAGCAGCGCATCCACCACGCCCAGCCGCCGGTCGCCGCGCCCGACGGGTGTCAGCCGTCGCCGTGCCCAGCCGTCGATCTGCACCCCACGCGCACATCCGGAGCCGAGCCGCCGCCACGCGCACGCGCGCCGTCCACGCCCAGGCCACGCCGGGAGCCCGGACCGAGGCCGCAGCCCCGCCGTCCCGCCCACTGCGCCTCACCATCCACGCCCCGCGCTGCACGTGGATCTGGCCGAAACCAACCGAAACCGGCCGCCCCCGCCACCACAGCCTCACCTGAGAAGCCCGAGGCCGCCGCGGCCAGCTGCCGGCCCGGCCATGCGCAACGCGCCGGGCGCATCTGGATCGAGCGCTCCCAGCTGCGACCCCCCAGAAAGGGCGCCGAGCGACGGAGAGGCCCCGCCGCCGCCAGCACGCGGGCTTTGCCCGGCGGTGGCCCCAGGCGGCGGCGAGGGAGGAGGCACCGGTGGATGGAGCGGCTAGACGGCGGGGTTGGGTCGCCGCCCGTGTCGCCTAAGCTAGGCGATGCGGGGGCCATGTGGGACTCTGCTAACCAGTTGGCATATACATGACAGAGTTGGGGTAGCTTCGATTGAACATAAGCTTATCCAACATCGTTTGATATGGTTTGGGTATATACATCGCATGCCTCCAAAATCTCCAGTGCATTAAGGCAGTTAAAGCATGCTGATAATGTCAAAAGAGGTCATGGTAGACCAAACTTGACATGAAAGGAGTCTGTAAAGAGATATCTGTTGGACTGACATATCACCAAAGAACTAGCCATGTACAAGGGTGCGTGTAAGTTAGCTATCCACGTGCCAGAATCATGAGTTGGTTTCTAAATCTTATGGGTTTTAGCTCTAGCCTACTCCAACTTGTTTGGGGCCGAAGGCTTTGTTGTTAAATTAACTTAGGAGAACTGACCAAATTGTAGATGTTAAATTAAATCTGTTAAACATTTTATAGTACATGAAACTCAAGTTAATTGAATTTCAAATTTTAATTTAAGATCATAAACTTAAGAGATCTCTAAACTTCAATAGCGTAATTTAATTAGAATATAGTCTAGAAGAGTTGGAGAAGCGTAATTTAATTAGAATATAGTCTAGAAGAGTTGGAGAATATGACAATGGTCTTAGGAGGATCCGACATCAAATGAGTATGACAATGGTCTTCGGAGGATCCGACATCAAATGAGGCAAAACATGAAATAAACTTCTTAAATCGGGTAACTAGGGGCAATTTTACTAAAATAGGATAGTAGTTATCACTGGAGCACAAATATGGTGTAAAAACAGGAAATTTACTCAAACTTTGAATACTCCCACATCAAGTTTTGGTGGTAGCAAGTGATCATCTTTATCTAGCGCTTACACCTATGTGCATAAAACCAAGCATATCTAATTCTCCACGACCTTACATCGGTGACATGCCGAGGTATAGTCAATCCATTGGCAACTCAATATAAAACGAATTTGTGTTAAGGTCACTCATACAAGAAAACTTGAGCTTAGCTATAGGCTTCTCGGTGAATGCGTTGACATTGGTGAAGAGAAATAATACTCTATCAACATGTGCATACATAGTATGCGATGACTATTGAGTGGTTGTGGATAATTGGACCTAAATTCATCATGATAAATACTTAGCCGCAAATTCAGCAATATTCTTGTCGGAACTCCCTCCTTCCTGCATTGCCTCTTTGGCCATCCTCATCCATTTTGTCGCATTTTTGCGGTATTCAACCTTTCCCTCCCCATCCATCACCTTCCTGATGCACCTCTCTACCTCCTCCCTTATCACCAAGCCTTTCTCATCTGTCCGCATCCGCACGCCGGTCCCCCATGCACTCTCCACGTACTTTGCCGTGGTTGGCTGGTCGGCCGACCTCGGCATCGCCACCATTGGCACGCCAGCAACAAGCGCCTCTGTCGTTGAGTTCCATCCACAATGAGTCAAGAAACAACCTGCACATCCAAAGTAGGCAATATTATTGGCGAAACAATCAGATAACTAGTAGTATTTGTTTAGATCTACTTTATCAAAGATTGACAATTTCATACCTATGGCCTTATGCGCGAGAACCTCAAGCTGGGGACACCAAGGCACAATTAATCCATTTTCCTTGCACCTGCCATGGAGCTCTTCAGATATCTTCCGTGCCTCGTTGGACCTCACGACCCAGAGAAATGGCTTGCCGGAATCGCAGAGCCCATTTCCAAGCTCGTCAAGCTCACCGGCGTCGAGGCTGTAGACCGTCCCATAAGACGCGAGGACTACTGAGCAAGGAGGCTGCCGATCCAGCCATGCCATGCACGGCGCGGCGCTGCTGAAGAAGTTGACGCCGTAGGCCTTGTTCGACGGCAGGCGGCCGTCGTCGAGGAAGAAGGACGGCAGCGTCGGGCCGACTGTCTTGGCGCGCCATCTGGACTCCATATACTCCGCCTCCTGCGGTTCGAGGTCACGGAAGGAGTTGACGAGCACGTCGCCGGCGTCCTCTAGTCCCTCGAACTGCCGGATCGACACGTCGAGGTACTTGGGGTACAGCCCCGGCGACACCACGAACGGCGACAGGTCCTCCGGGCCGAGGTCCACGCTCACCGCGCCCCGGCAACGCAGCGCGCTCCCGTCCGCCATCGGCAGCGGCGCGCGCCCCGCCCACGCCTCCCCGTAGATCAGGTCCACGGCGCACGACTGCGACATGAACGCGGCGGTCGGCACGCCGGCGGCCCGTGCCACAAGCGGCGCCCACGCCATGTGTGGGTCGTAGACCATCACGGACGGCGTCCTCCCGGCGCGCGCCTCGGCGGCGATGACCTGCGCCAGCGTCTCGGACCCCACGGCCTCGGCCCTGCGGCAGTACTCGACGGGGTCCGGGCAGGAGGCCATGCCGCCGTCGTCGAACCCGTCTGAGAAGGCGGCCACGCGGAAGGGGTCGCCGGGGGGCGGGCCCGTGGAGAGCACGTACCGCGTGGCGACGAGCGTGGGGCGCAGGCCGTGGTACACGAGGCGCCGGCCGAGCTGGAGCATCGGGTTCATGTGGCCCTGCGCCGGCAGCGGCACCAGCAGGACGTGCACACCGCCGCGCTCATCGCCGGACGACGAGGTCGCGCTGTCCATGTCTCTGTTTTCTCGGCTTTGGATGTTCCAGTGAAGGGAGTGAGTGTACGATGAAAGTGTTTGGCAAATAAGTGTATATATAGGGGCGCTGCAGGATTCGAGTAGAGTGGCGGCCAAGTAAGAATGGGAAGCTTCTCTGAGCATGGCTATGACCTACCAAGTCACTTTCATGCTTTAGTTAATCAAGTTGACAGGGAAGGTGCTCATGTAGTTTCCCCATGCCACGACTTAAGTTTCTTTAGAATGAACATGCAGGAAGCGTCTAGCTTTAAATTAATATAATGCTCATAATAAGGTGAGTAAATCACATACTCCCTCCATTCTAAAATAGATGACCCAATTTTGAACTAAAGTTAGTACAAATTTGAGTCATCTATTTTGGAACGGAGGGAATAGTTCACAAGGTTATAGGCAAACATAAAACACGAGTTCAGGCCGAAATACATAGGAAGGAGCACGCAGGCATAACAGCAGCAACAAAAGGGACTATGCATTCGAAGAAGATAATCAAGTCACTTTCACGTTTAGTTGACAGCCACACGGAAGGTGCTCATGTAGATTCAACATTCCAAGACTTCCCTCTCCGGTCACAGTTATTTTTTTCTCTCTCTCCTTTGTCATGTTTCTCTTGTTGATATTTTGTTGGAATGGGATCTAGTCTGGCAGAGATGACAGGGATATTGGGACGAGAGAAGGCGACGCTCCCGCCGGTTGTTCACAAAAAATAATACTTGGAGGAGAGAAGATATTTGTCTCTCAAGCTGTAGTCAGTTTTCCATTTCAAAAGATGGACAAATTTATATCCGCAAAAAAAGAAGATGGACAAATTTATAAGACTAATCTTTTGTATAATCTAATTTGGAGGTAAACAGGGTAGAAATAATTACTTAAGATTTTTCAAGATCATTTGCGGTAGTTAATTTCTACTAATATTTTGGGATTGGCGATGAAGCGTTTGACTTGATCGTGACATGGGTCTAACCGTGGAATAAGTTTATTAGATTCAAGCTTCAATGTTAAACAGGGTAAATATATGGAATAAATTGTTTGCAGAGAACAGACTGTGATTAACAATTGAATGTCCCGAAAATTATGATAAATTTTGCTAGATCGTATTGCACATCTTCTAGACAAGTATATTGTGTAAGTTGAGGTGACGAGGTTTTTTTTTTTGCGGGAATCTAATTTATTCATCAACTGTCAATGTAGATCCAGGTCGGTAACCACCTAGCGACAACTACAGACATCGGAGCAAACCAAAGATGCGCAATCATCATTAATGCTATCTCATCGGAGGCGGACAATTTATTATAGTAGACAGCTGGGAACAAATTATAACAGATAAACTACAAATGTGTCCATATCTCCCCGCATTTTTGGAGGACATGATCAATTATTCTCTGTCCCTTTCATGGGAAGATATGATTTTTTTTTTCCGACAAAGAGTGGATTTTTTGTTTAAAATTGAAAAACGGTAAAACAGAGCCACCTAGGCCTTCTCACAGCGACTTGACACT
This sequence comes from Triticum aestivum, assembly GCF_018294505.1. Lineage (NCBI taxonomy): Eukaryota > Viridiplantae > Streptophyta > Magnoliopsida > Poales > Poaceae > Triticum > Triticum aestivum. Next base: position 76,053,707 of record NC_057808.1, on the reverse strand, counting down.
CTCAACCATTGAATTTACTCATTAACGCACTAGATCGCTCCGTTGTCCCGCTAGACGCCGCCAGGATTTTTAACGTCGCCACACTACGCGCGTCCCAGCCAGCCAACTTTAATGGGCTGCTGCTCCCGAGATTGACCTCGATGCATTCTCCTAAGTCGGGCTGAGAAAACTGCGCGGCCCATACTTTTCTAGCTGGCCTTGCATGCACGAAAGAAGAGAAGACCCCCTCCATCTTAAAAGAAAAGAAAGAGAGAGAAACCCCTCAGAAAAAAACAACAGAGAGAGAGAGAGAGATCGTTCCCGGCCGCTCGCCTTCCCGTATTCTTGTAACCGCTCCCAAAGTCTAATCCCACCTAATCGCAAATTACGCCAGCCCATCATTAGATCCATCGTAGGTCTCATAATCGCAAATGACGCAGCGCATTTATGCATTTCTCGATCTCTCTCGATTTCCAATTAATTTCTAAAATCTTTCTCTTTTTTACCAATTCATAATACTCCCTCCGTTCTTAAATATTTGTTTTTAGATATTTTAAATGGATTACAACATACAAATGTTATAGACATACTTTAGAGTGTAGATTCACTCATGTTGCTCCGTATGTGATCATTTATTAAAATATCTAGAAACATAAATATTTAGGAACGGAGAAAGTAGTACATATCAATATGAATAATTAATAAGATGGCCGTATGCCTCGTCCAGATGCAAAGGACAGGGGTCAATCCTCCTTTAAAAAACATATCAATGTGAAGTGAGCGACGCGGCGGTGGCACCGGTGAAAAAGCTACTACCACTCATCTGGGAAAAGAATTATATGAGACCAGGTCTCACAGACTAGCATGTGAGACCCACCCTGATGGATGACACATGATATTTACAAATCACAAAGCCTCTACCCCTCCCCCCACACACACACACTTGAAATCAGGGGGAGAGAGATTAGATGCTTTATAATTTATGAATGCCACGTGTCATCCATCAAGGTGGGTCTCACCTGCTAGCCCATGAAGCCTGGTCTCATATAATTTTTTTTCACTCGTCCGCAGTGTCACTTTGATCGGCCTGAGCTCCTGGGCGGAAAGCATCAGGTTCAGGTGTTCTGCCGCTGATTGGAGCCCCTTTGCTCCGCTGATAACCCCAATCTCTACAACTACTCCAATGATAATGTAAGCAAATACTCGACTGAACTAACTCCTGCACATTGTTAGCAAATGGTTGTGACCATGCATATTTGCATCAATCTCTCGGCTGGGTTCAGTGGACTGCAAGTATGAGGAGGGCATCAAGGGTTGATGTCATCTTCATCAACAGATAAATTGTATTGTTTCTTATCTTCAAATAGTCGGGCGTAGCAACGCGCGCCTTTATGTTCTAGTGTAACATTAAAGGGATACAAACATAAAGAGCACACAACCAGGCTCTATATAGATAAGATGGACACAATCAACACCAATTCACACATGCAGAAAACCACACTAGCAACTAGCAAAATCAAATAAGATCGTAGCTATGCCATGGTGAAGAAAAGATAAAGAAACAATCGATCAAAACGGTGATCAACAATCTACAAAAACAACCACATCAGCACTAACCATCTCTTGACATCACCTGTACTACGAGAAGATTCTCCAACAACAATGCCTAAAGAGAGGGAACGGTACTCACGCGCCATCGTCGCTGAATCCAACCACCGCCGAAGAACAAGTCCGAACAAATCTGAGCAATGTCTTAGGTAACTGAAACCAGAATCTAGTCCGCACTATTGGCGTAGAATTGTTGGATCGATAGTGGTTAGGGCTGCAAGAAAAGCTCGAGGCTCATGAGCCACTGGAGATCGACTCGTTTTTTGACTCGACTCGAAAAGAAACGAGCTGAGTACAAACACTTTCTGTAGCTCGGTCGAGAAACGAGCCGATCTTGAGTCAATACTTGCTCGCTCGATTTTAGCTCGATAGCTCGGCATAATATCATTATGTTAAATGATCATGCCATATATTAAATGGAAATAGGATAATTTATTATCATTTATCTTGTGTAGGATTTATCTCCATTTTATTTACAAGCAAATATGGTACGTCGGGCCATGTGTTCAATATTCTGTTGTTTCTTACAAAGGTTCCTAGCATATGCACATTTGTTTTTCTTTTCATTCATTCCTGAAGACCACAATATGCAGTTTGTCCAAGAGAAGATGAGCTCCCCCCGCGCAAAGAAATGGCCGTACCTTTAATTGGAGTAAGCCTTTTTTCACTTTCACGTCATCTAGTTGGAATGATAGTCGTAGATTTTATAATTTTTATCGTCTCATTTAGCAAGAAACTAGCTCAAGATCGACGTGAGATCGTTACAAATTAGGCACGAGTCATGTTCTACATCTCGATCTTGCGCTTCACTCAGTTTGAGTTCGCTTAAATTTTAATACGAGTTAGGCTGAGCCAAGTCCAACTCGCATCGTTTGCAGCCCTACGAGCGATGACCTACATTGCATTTTAAACCAGTAGTATCTGAAAATTGGGTGCCGCTGTTGGTGTAGGACCAGTGTCATCGCATACTCACCGCACTCGAGCTGATGGCGATGGGGTGGAGGTGGAGCGCAAATTCTTCTGGTCAAGTGTTTCCGAGTGATTGGGGCAGTACTGGGCGCCGGCGTGCCGGCCCAATAGTTGGGCCGGTCGTGCCCCAGCCGCTCGATGCAGTGAGCCTCAGCCGTCCGATCTACGCGTTGGCTTCCCCCAATCTCTTTCTCTCTCCGTATGTAGCGCGAGCACTACCCCACGTCGACTGGACGTCCTCCCGGCCGCTGGCCACCACCCGCTCACCAGGATTTCCTTCCTCCGCCGCCCCACGCTGCTGGATGCGCTCGCCGTCCTCGTCGCCGTCGGTCACCGCCGGTCGCCGTCGCAGCGTCTGTCCTCGCCGGTCCAGCACTAAGCCGTCGCTCCCGTAGCAAAAACGACGCCGTCTTGAAGCACGTCAACGGCCTTTGTCGTTGCAGCACCTAGCAGCCGCCGTCGTAGCACATCCGTCGCTGCACTCTCGTGCCGCCGGCCTCAGCTCTCAACGTCGCTGCTCGCACCATTGGTGCGCCAGTTGAAGCTTTTCTTCATATCGGTTGAAGCTTTTTCATGCTGGTTGAAGCTTTTTCGCAGATTGAAGCTTTCCACCGTGTTGATTGAAGCTTTTTTCATCTACGATCGAAGCTTGTTCTGTAAACGGTTGCAACTATTTTCGTCTTATAAAGTCCGGTTGAAACTTTGTATATCTTTCGATTGAATCTTTTTTCACCTAAGGTTGAAACTTTTTTTCGTAACGGTTGCAGCTTTTTCAGCTTGGGAGCGGCTGTTGAAGCTTCCCCTGTTCATGGTTGAAGCTTTTTCTATCTAGGCTTGAAGCTTTTTGGCAATGGTTGCAACACTCATATGGGTGGTTGTAGCTTTTTGTGTCTGCTTCCAGCTTTTGCCCGCGCACTATGGTTGGTTGTATCTTTCTACTCTTCGGTTGTAGCTTTCGCCAAAGCCGGTTGTAGCTTCTGATGCTGCCGGCTGTTAGCACTGCCCTCATCTCGTTTCACAGCGTTTGTTCGGTTGAAGCAAAAAAAGGTTCGTCGCTCGCATCGCCACCGCCGGCTCCAGAAGCCCAACAAGGAAGCTTGGAGCGGTAGCGGGGTGGGCTGTTGCAGCAGCGGGTGGTGAGGGGTGTGCAAACGACGGTTCTGGAGGGGAGGAAGAGATAGAGGAGGGGGTAGGTCAAGCTCAAGGGTGTTGTGTCCATGGCTGTTCGAGGAGAGAGGCTCGCTGGCCACGAGGAGCATGCCAGGTTGGCGCCCAGAAGGCCGTGGAGATGTGCTGGTGGATGGTGCGAAGAAGAAGTGAAAAAGGAGAGAGATGCGTTGGTGGATGGTGTGAGGAGGAAGACACCCAGGAGGGGATAAGGTGGGCCTACAAAGAGCGAGTACGCTGGCCGCAGGATTGCTTCTCATCCAGCGCGTCACGCGCATCCGGCGTAACAGTTAAGCCGGCGCGCCGGATAGAAACGTTTCCCGAGTGATTGGTTCGGCTGTGATTTTGGCCCGTAGCGGAATCAGATCATGTCCTGGGCTGCTTTCGCTTTTGGTTCAGATTTTGACAGCGGATTTCTGAAATCAGATGCTGCTAGATTCGCCCTTTGGCTCAGATTCTGCTGCGCGGCAGTGAAATCCATGGATAAAAACTGAACGAAACAGGGCCTGACTCCGTCTTTTGCCCTAGGGCTGGGCGGGAACAACTTCCTCGTTGCTTCCGTCGCCACCGGACAGGAGCGTAGCAACAAATCCATCCCGCTCCAAGAGGAAACTTGCGCGTCACTCTGCTTCCATGCGTACAAAATCCACCGAAAGAAAGAAAACATCCAAGAAACCCCACCAAGCTGAAGGCTGAAGTGCTGAACCATGGAGAGCACGCGGGCGGCCACCGCCAGCTCGGGCGTCGGTCATGGAGGCAGCGACGAGGGTGCGGCCGTCCTCCTGCTGCCGTTCCCGGGGCGCAGGGCCACACGAACCCGATGCTGGAGCTGGGCCGCCGCCCGGCGCGCACGGCCTCCGCCCCACGTTCGTCTCCACCCGCCACGTGCTCTCCTCCACCCCGCCCCCCGGCGCGCCCTTCCGCGTGGCCGCCATCTCCGACGGATTCGACGCCGGCGGCTTCGCCTCGTGCCCGGACCCCGCCGAGTACTTCTCCCGGCTGGAGGCCGTGGGGCCCGAGACGCTGCGCGAGCTCCTGCTGTCGGAGGAGGCCACTTCGGTGCGCATTCTCATGTACGACTCGCACCTGCCGTGGGCGGGGCGGGTGGCGCGCCCGGCCGGCGTGCCCGCCGCGGCGTTCTTCTCGCAGTCGTGCGCGGTGAACGACGTCTACGGGGAGGTGTGGGCGGGGCGCTGGCGCTGCCGGTGACGGACGGGCGTGAGCTGCTGGTGCGCGGAGCGCTGGGCGTGGAACTGGGACCGGAGGACGTGCCGCCGTTCGCGTCGGCGCCGGAGTCGCTGCCTGTTTTCCTTAAGACGTCGATTGAGCAGTTCGACGGGCTGGAGGACGCCGACGACGTGCTCGTCAACTCATTCAGCGACATCGAGCCAACGGTGAGCCATACACGCTTCATGTGTGCTCACAAGCCGTTTGTTCTGCTTATTTAGGTGTGGTTTGGTCTATTAAACTGGTTATTAGGCTTGGTAGATACTTTGATAGTCACTGTAAAGAAAGTTAAATAATTTCTCCAATCCAATTGAGTTTATATGACATGCACATATTCAAGATCTACTTCAACAACCACTAAGACTAATATATAGCGCTTTCGGCCCGCTTTATATATATAAAGTAAAGATCATCAACAACCCGGTACAACGCACGCCCACAGAACACGCACACACCCAAGGCATGACAAATACACGCCGAACGCAGCAACACCACCCTTAGCACTACATGAGCAACCGGGGGCCTCAACCATAAACATGTCACCGCGAAGAGTTGAAGCTACATACGACGAACCGTGGGCTCCAAGGCGGTGCCTTCAGGAAGGTTACGAGACCGAAGTGCCGCCACCGCCCGACCCAAGGGTCAGAGTTTCCCCTGGAGCAACATGACGGGCAGTGAGAGCCGTGGCAGTGCCTTCAAGAAGGGGACGAGCTTCGCCGCTGCCGGTCCATCCAAAGATATAACATGTTTTCACCTCGGCCAATATTCACCGCCACCGAACATCACACCCTGGCTACCATGCCGCCCAGACGACCATGGCCACCAAGCAGCACCAAGCCACGGGCTCTGCCCATGAGCACCACAACACCACCACCAGGACCACCGCCCGGGCATCCAAGACCTTGACGCCACATCACCCGCCACCCACCGCTACCCCAACCAAAGAGACGAGTGGAAAGGTACCGCCTTTCGCACCCCTGAGCTGCCCCCAGCGTCGAGACCCAATAGGTCGGCCGAAATTGGCCTCCGTCAACCCATCCTGCCGCCAGGCGCGAGACGAGCTCGGTCCTGCAGTCAGGCGCGAGACGAGTCAGGTCCTGCTACCGGGCGCGAGACGAGCGATGGGCCGCAGCTGGGAGAGGGCCAACCCTCCGATGAAGGTGCGCCCGAACGACGGGGAGAGGAATCGAAGGTCGTCAAGGGCGCTCATCGACAAGCCGCTGCCGAAGAAGTCCAGCCGCCGCCGTGAAACAACCCAGACCACCGCCATGAGCCACCACCACGTTGTGGCAGACCACATCCATGTCGGGACCCCGAGGGCAGCCCTGAGCCAGCGCCACCACCCTCGCCGCCAACGGCCACTGCACGCAAGGTTGGCCGAAGCCCACACTGCCGCCAGCACCACCACCAGCACCAATGATACGTCTCCAACGTATCTATAACTTTGATTGTTCTATGCTATTATATTATCAATCTTGGATGTTTTATATGCATTTATATGCTATTTAATATGATTTTTGGGACTAACCTATAAACCTCGAGCCCAGTGCCAATTCCTGTTTTTCCTTGTTTTTGAGCTTCGCAGGAAAGGAATATCAAACGGAGTCCAATTGACCTGAAACTTTACGACGATGATTTTTGGACCAAAAGAAGCCCCTGAAGCAAAAGAGTTGGGCCAGAAGAGCCACGAGGCCACCACAAGGGTGGAGGGCGCGCCCTACCCCCCGGGAGCGCCCTCTGACCTTGTGGGCCCCTCGTGGACTCCCCTGACTTGTTCTCGACGCCAACACCTCTTATATATCCTAAAACCTCCAGAACAGAACCTAGATGTACCACGAGCCGCCGCCGCAAGCCTCTGTAGCCACCAAAAACCAATTGGGACCCTATTTCGGCACCCTGCCGGAGAGGGAAATCATCACCGGTGGCCATCTTCATCATCCCGACGCTCTCCATGATGAGGAGGGAGTAGTTCACCCTCGGGGTTGAGGGTATGTATCAGTAACTATGTGTTTGATCTCTCTCTCTCTCGTGTTCTTGATTTGGCACGATCTTGATGTACCGCGAGCTTTTTTTACTACAGTTGAATCATATGATGTTTTCCCCCTCTACCTTCTTGTGATGAATTGAGCTTTACGTTTGAGGTTTCACTATTATCGGACTGAATACTATTATCGATTTGAGAACACTTGATGTATGTCTTGCGTGGGATGCCTGTGGTGACAATGGGGTATTCTGTTGATTCACTTGATGTATGTTTTGGCACTCAAATCACGGATTCCCGAGGTGACATTGGGGTATAATCTATGCATAGGGGTTGATGCACGTTTTCGTCCTTGTTTCTCCAGTAGGAATCTTGGGGCACTCTTTGAGGTTCTTTGTGTTGGACTGAATATTATGAATCTGAAGTTGTTTGATGCATATCGTATAATTGACCCACGGATACTTGTGGTGACATTGGAGTATCTAGATGACATTATGGTTGATTGATGTGTGTCATATGGTGTTATTTTACTACGAACTCTAAGGTTGTTTGTGACACTTATAGGAATAGCTCAATGGATTGATCAGAAAGAATAACTTTGAGGTGGTTTCGTACCCTACAAGAAATTTCATCTTATGTTCTCCGCGATAGGAACTTTGGAGTGACTTTTGTCGCATGTTGAGGGATTGCCATATGATCTAATTATGTTATCATTGTTGAGAGAATTTGCACTAGTGAAAGTATGAACCCTAGGCCTTATTTCCAAGCATTGCAATACCGTTTTCGCTCACTTTTACCATTAGTTTCCTTACTGTTTTTATATTTTCAGATTACAAAAACCTACATCTACTATCCATATTGCACTTGTATCACCATCTCCTCGCCGAACTAGTGCACCTATACAATTTACCATTGTATTGGGTGTGTTGGGGACACAAGAGACTCTTTGTTATTTGGTTGCAGGGTTGTTTGAGAGAGACCATCTTCATCCTACGCCTCCCACGGATTGATAAACCTTAGGTCATCCACTTGAGGGAAATTTGCTACTGTCCTACAAACCTCTGCACTTGGAGGCCCAATAACGTCTACAAGAAGAAGGTTGCGTAGTAGACACCAAGCTCTTTTCTGGCGTCATTGCCGGGGAGGCTAGGTAAGCGGCACTCACACCCCGTCAACTAAGCTCTTTTCTGGCGCCGTTGCCGGGGAGGCTAGGTAAGCGGCACTCACACCCCGTCAACTAAGCTCTTTTCTGGCACGCTTGAAGGTATATATTTAGATCTTGCAATCGAATCTTCTAGTTTCTTGTTTTATCACTAGTTTAGTTTATAAAAGAAAAATACAAAAAAATGGAATTTAGGTTGCCTCATATGCTTCATCTTTTTAATATCTTTCGTGAAAATAAGGATTCCGATAGTTGTGCTTAATTGCTAGAGGAAGAATGCAATAAAATATTTGACATACAATCTTTGAATGATGAGTATGATTGCAATGCTGTTAGTATGAATTCTTTGAATATCCATAGTACTAATGATGATTGCACTAGTCATGATAAAAATGTTTCTTATAAGCATGTCAATTTTTGTGGAGTGCATAGAGTTTGCCGTTACATACCAAAAAGGGAAGATATATTTTGCAAGAGGCATAAGCATTTAGAAACTAAATGGTTGCAAAAGAGGCTAGATGTTTGTGCTGAACAGTTTAATATTTTTAGCCATCCTTGTGATCTTTGCAATGAACGTGGTCATTTAAATCTCCAATGCAAATTGTTTCATGATCGAATCGTGACCAAAAATTGTGATGACTTGATTTCCCCTGCGCATCATAATTAACTTAGTTTGCTTCTGGGATATGAATAATGAAACGTATAACTAAGGGTATTCCAGAATATAACCTTGAGAAATTTTTTGATTTTAATCTAGAGGAAATTTATATGCATTGTGCGGTAAATTGCATTGAGAATCCTTATATTGATAATTAATTAAAGACAAGAAAACAAATAGAAGATGAAGAGAATACTAATGAAGGGGAGGAGGTTTCCCAATATCCTCCTATTTTCTCTTATGATGAATCAGGTAACAAGAAGGAGTTTTTTATTCAATCAATCTCATCAATAAGGAGCTCCAAAAGGGTGATAAAACCCACACATGATGTGAGGAAGAAAAAGAAAAGATGGAGAAGCAAAGGTAAAAAGGTATCCCTCCCAAATGATGTTGCTCCTATTATTATTATGCCTATTACTCATTATGATGATTATGATTGGGAAAGTAATGATACTTGTTATAATCTTGAGAATGATCATGCTTGTGATATGCAAAGGCCTAAGCTTGGGGATGCTATGTTTGATGAAAATGATATGTTTGAGAATTTATTTGCTGCAATTAATGTTTGTCCCAAGCTTGGGGATGCTATGTTTAATCTAGATGATATTTTTAGTCCTCCAAGTTTTGATGAGAAAATTTATTATGATGATAGCATGCCTCCTATTTATGATGATTGCAATATTTATGAAAGTGGGTTTGGAAGAGCGTCAACTTTAGAAAGTAATGATCCCACTATCTTAGAGGGTGTTGAATCTTATTATAATGATAAAAGTGGATTTGGAGAGGTCATGACTTTATTTAGTAATGATTCCACTATCTTGAAAGAGGTTTCAATCGATTATGATGAGAACAAAGTTACTACTTATGATGATTATTGTGATGTCACTTATGTTATAAAAAGTAGTGAGGATTATATTTATAAAGCTTGTCATAATTATGATTACCCTTTTTCTGAATATTATTCTTTTAATATGGAAACAATTTATAGTATTCGAGTTTCTTATGATACTCCTACCATTCCGAATGAGAATAAACTTGCTTATGTGGAGAGTAATAAAATTTCTATGCACTGGTACACGTCGGTCCAATACAAATGGTTTTTAACCCCTTTCCGCGATGACATTTGGAACCGTCCCTAGTGAGTGTGGGCGATAGGGGGTCCTTCTCACACGACCCAGAAACCGTCGGGGATATGCCCTCCTGGCACACACGCTCGGCAAAATGAGGTCGTGTGCAACCAGCGACCGCTCAAATACGGAAATACGTAGAGTAGAGCTAAAAAAATACAATTATACAGGCGAAATTGTTTCCGGTCGCAAGTACATCCCACACAGTCAGTCCCTGCTAAATGTTACCGTTCGTATGTACATCCCACATAGTCGCTCCAAGGAAAACGTTTCCGTTCACAGATACATCACACACAATTTTTCCCGTTAAATCGTTTGCGTTATTGAATATATCACACACGGTCCGTAGAAGAAACTGTGTGGCAAAAGATGTCCATCACACACAGTTTTTATGTGGTAAACGTTTGCGCAAGGTGGCGTAATGCAAACAGTTTTCAAGAGAAAGTTGTGTGTGATTGTTCATTGATCCAACACGGTTTATTCCTAGAAACTGTGTGCGTTGCCTGAGGTCATCGCCCACAGTATTTTTTCAATAACCGTTTGCAATAGCAAAACCCAATTAGCAGGCTAATTCGCCATTAGCAGGCTAATTGCCCTGTTATTAATAATCCATTTATTAATCTAATTGACATTCATATTAAGCACACAATATATTTCATTTCCATATTAAAGAAGCAGAATTTCATAATTGAAATACATCAGAGTACAACATGATATAGCTTCAGCACTCAGCTACCCCATTACACAACTGTACCAGCACCAAGTTTCACATGCAACATGTAGAACCTTTTGAAATTATCATCATAGACGGTATATAGATAGATGCATCTCATCTGGAAAACTGCTGAAGCGAAAGGCGAATATTGAGCCTTCATTCATGTTGAAGGTCTTTGCAACTTTAGGCCAGTGCCTGTGGATGATTGACCATCCGTCCTTCGTCCTCTTCAGGAACACTTCAATATTGAACCGTGGGTGTTGTATGAAAACCTTCCTCGCCTCCTGACCATAGAGGTGGTTTGAGAGGTAATCATCCATGAACTGCTTTGAAAAGGCCTGCAAATAAGGATGTGCATAAATATCTTCTCTATATTGGAAATGGGGCAAAGAAATAAAAAAGGCAAGGTATAATAGTTAGTACCATCTTGTAGTGAACTGATGTCTTCTTCATTGTGCAGACAAAGATATTGTTGTTTTTTGTCGATAATTTCTTTATCCTAACAATCTTTCTGAGTTTCTTGATTTGATTAATATTCATGGACAACTCATTTCCCCATATGCAAAAAGGGTCGAACAGTGGGTCAAAACCTCTGACAGCAGGACCTACATGTGCAAGACCAAATTGTTAAAAACCTAAATATTAGAATGGTTCCCGCAATTGCACAATAATGTGCTATTAGACAATGGACCATATGCACGTGCTAACCTCGATTGTAAACCTCAATGCTTCCCATTGTTTCCCTGCAACACATATACGGTAGTTAGTCATCAGGTTAAGTAAGGATTTGCATGCTATCAGTAAAATATGTTGATGAAAAATAAGCACATTGCAGATTCATCAGATTAATTCAAGCCACATGGAAATCCCATTTATCTAAACCAAGCATAATTAAGAACTAGGAAATATAGCACTTGTTATGTTTCTCATGTATTAAGTGCAGCCAAATTCGATTTATTCCTCAGATGCACAACAATACAAAATTCTACCCATGACAATTGGACATCGCATTGTAGAATTGAACTAAGCAGTTAACTAAACACCACAACAAATGAACCAAACATTAACTGAGCACCACATTGCACAATATAACATACTCCTAATAGAAGATCATACAGTTAACCAAACAGTTAACTACAACCAATTGTAGCAATTGTATTTGTTTCTCATGTATTTACTACAGCCAAATTCAATTTATTCCTCACATGGTATACAATAACAGAATGCACCCACAACTATTGAACACCGCATTGCAGAATTGAACCAAACAGTTAACTAAACACCACAACACAAATGAACCAAACGTTAACTGAGCACCACATTGCACAATGTATAACCAAACCAAGCATGCTTGACAACTTGGAAATATAGCAACTGTATTCGTTTCTCATGTATTTTGTAAAGATAAATTCCATTTATTTCTCACATGGAAGACAATACAAAATTGCAGCCTGAAGAATTGAACATCACATTTGCAGAATTGAACCAAATTGTTAACTCAAGACGACAACTAATTAATAAAACAGTTAATAAGTGAGCACCACACTGCATGACATATAGAACATCTACACTAGAGCAACAGATTGCATGGTAAAATTAGATAGCACAGTTCACTAGAATTTGTGAAGGAAAGGCAGGAGCAGCACACGCAACGGGTAAACCGAGCATGCTTAACCAGTGTAGCTAGCAAATGGCAAGCTGCTCCTCCAAGATCTAGGGGTCGGCACGAATGTCAGCCATCGCGACATCATCCGCGCATGCGGCCGCGATTTGCTTCTCCGCTGCCAAATGCTCCTTGAGATCCTGGCTATACTGCATGCACCATTGCTTAGGGTGGTGCTTATTTGGTGGAGGGGTCGGTGATTTTGGTGGAAGGTGTCGCGCTCGCGCCTGCGGTCGGGGCATGTGGGATGTGGAAGGAGGAGGAGGATGGGGGTCGGGTGTGGATTACCTGCCTGGATAGACGAGGCCGAGCAACATGAAGGAGGGTCGCCGACGAGGAGGCGGCGGCGCTGCAAGGAAGGAGTGAAGGTTTCAACTTGGAAAGGAAGGAGGAAACAGGGGAAATGTGGCTTTTGGTAAGGGGGAGGGGGCGGGGAGGTAGATACTTCCGCGAAAGCCGAAAATTTGGAATTGCTTCAGCGAAAAAACTGGCGTGCAAAGTGTCATCAGACACGGTCCCTTATTCAGAACTGTGTACGATATGTGAACATCACAAACGATTCAGATAGCTTAACCCGTGTGTGTTGAGTCTGAACGTCAAAAATTTTGGTTCGAAATTCTCTGGTTACAGTGGTCATCCACGTCATTGCATAATTTGGGTACACAAAGGAGACTACAACACACCCACACTTCTTAGTCGAGCAAGTTCAGCAATTAAACAGAGCTAGCAGACCTAAACATTACTCTAACAAATTAAAGACCGACGCTCTTAATTAAACAAAACAAAGAGTACTACTACGGCTGGTGCTCGTCGATCTCCGCCGCCGCCTCCATGTCCAGCTCGCGCCCGGCGGTCTCCTAGGGAAGGGGCACCATGGCATTCATCGCACCATACTCGGCAAGCATCTCACCATCCGCGTCCGCTGATAACCCACAAGTATAGGGGATCGCAACAGTTTTCGAGGGTAGAGTATTCAACCCAAATTTATTGATTCGATACAAGGGGAGCCAAAGAATATTCTCAAGTATTAGCAGTTGAGTTGTCAATTCAACCACACCTGGATAACTTAATATCTGCAGCAAAGTATTTAGTAGCAAAGTAGTATGATAGTAACGGTAACAGTAGCAAAAGTAATATTTTTGGGTTTTGTAGTGATTGCAACAGTAGCAACGAAAAAGTAAATAAGCAGAGAACAATATGTGAAAAGCTCTTAGGCATTGGATCGGTGGTGGAGAATGCCGGATGCAGTTCATCATGTAACAATCATAACATAGGGTAACACAGAACTAGCTCCAATTCATCAATGTAATGTAGGCATGTATTCCGAATACAGTCATACGTGCTTATGGAAAAGAACTTGCATGACATCTTTTGTCCTACCCTCCCATGGCAGCGGGGTCCTAATGGAAACTAAGGGATATTAAGGCCTCCTTTAAATAGAGTACCGGACCAAAGCATTAACACATAGTGAATACATGAACTCCTCAAACTACGGTCATCACCGGGAGTGGTCCCGATTATTGTCACTTCGGGGTTGCCGGATCATAACACATAGTAGGTGACTATAGACTTGCAAGATAGGATCAAGAACTCACATATATTCATGAAAACATAATAGGTTCAGATCTGAAATCATGGCACTCGGGCCCTAGTGACAAGCATTAAGCATAGCAAAGTCATAGCAACATCAATCTCAGAACATAGTGGATACTAGGGATCAAACCCTAAGAAAACTAACTCGATTACATGATAAATCTCATCCAACCCATCACCGTCCAGCAAGCCTACGATGGAATTACTCACGCACGGCGGTGAGCGTCATGAAATTGGTGATGGAGGATGGTTGATGATAACGATGGCGACGGATTCCCCTCTCTGGAGCCCCGATAATACTCCAGATCAGCCCTCCCGAGAGAGTTTAGGGCTTCGCGGCAGCTCCGTATCTCTGATTTCCCCCCCAACATGAATATATGGAGTTCGAGTTGAGGTCGGTGGAGCTCCAGGCGGCCCACGAGGCAGGGGGCGCGCCCAGGGGGGGCAGGCGCGCCCCCCACTAATATGTCTCCAACGTATCTATAATTTTTGATTGTTCCATGCTATATTATATTCTATTTGGACATTATTGGGCTTTATTATACACTTTTATATTATTTTTGGGACTAACCTATTAACCGGAGGCCCAGCTCAGAATTGCTGTTTTTTGCCTATTTCAGAGTTTCGCAGAAAAAGAATATCAAACGGAGTCCAAACGGAATGAAACCTTCGGGAACGTGATTTTCAGAACGAACGTGATCCAAAGGACTTGGACCCTACGTCAAGACATCAACCAGGAGGGCACGAGGTAGGGGGGCGCGCCTACCCCCCTGGGCGCGCCCTCCACCCTCGTGGGCCCCCTGTTGCTCCACCGACGTACTCCTTCCTCCTATATATACCTACGTACCACCAAATTACTAGATACGGAGCCAAAAACCTAATTCCACCGCCGCAACCTTCTGTACCCGTGAGATCCCATCTTGGGGCCTGTTCCGGAGCTCCGCCGGAGGGGGCATCGATCACGGAGGGCTTCTACATCAACACCATAGCCTCTCCGATGATGTGTGAGTAGTTTACCTCAGACCTTCGGGTCCATAATTATTAGCTAGATGGCTTCTTCTCTCTTTTTGGATCTCAATACAATGTTCTCCCCCTCTCTTGTGGAGATCTATTCGATGTAATCTTCTTTTTTGGTGTGTTTGTTGAGACCGATGAATTGTAGGTTTATGATCAAGTTTATCTATGAACAATATTTGAATCTCCTCTGAATTCTTTTATGAATGATTGGTTATCTTTGCAAGTCTCTTCGAATTATCAGTTTGGTTTGGCCTACTAGATTGATCTTTCTTGCAATAGGAGAAGTGCTTAGCTTTGGGTTCAATCTTGCGGTGTCCTTTCCCAGTGACAGTAGGGGCAGCAAGGCACGTATTGTATTGTTGCCATCAAGGATAACAAGATGGGGTTTATATCATATTGCATGAGTTTATCCCTCTACATCATGTCATCTTGCTTAAAGCGTTACTCTGTTCTTATGAACTTAATACTCTAGATGCATGCTGGATAGCGGCCGATGTGTGGAGTAATAGTAGTAGATGCAGGCAGGAGTCGGTCTACTTGTCTCGGACGTGATGCCTATATACATGATCATACCTAGATATTCTCATAACTATGCTCAATTCTGTCAATGGTCAACAGTAATTTGTTCACCCACCGTAATACTTATGCTCTTGAGAGAAGCCACTAGTGAAACCTATGGCCCCCGGGTCTATTTTCCATCATATTAATCTCCCATCAACAAGCTATTTCCGTTGCCTTTTATTTTGCTGCTATTTGACTTTGCATCTTTATCATAAAAATACCAAATATATTATCTTATCATATCTATCAGATCTCACTCTCGTAAGTGACCGTGTAGGGATTGACAACCCCTTATCGCGTTGGTTGCGAGGATTTATTTGTTTGTGTAGGTGCGAGGGACTCGTGCGTGGCCTCCTACTGGATTGATACCTTGGTTCTCAACTAAGGGAAATACTTACGCTACTTTGCTGCATCACCCTTTCCTCTTCAAGGGAAAACCAACGCAGTGCTCAAGAGGTAGCAAGAAAGATTTCTGGCGCCGTTGCCGGGGAGTCTACACAAAAGTCAACATACCAAGTACCCATCACAAACCCTTATCTCCCGCATTACATTATTTGTCATTTGCCTCTCGTTTTCCTCTCCCCCACTTCACCCTTGCCGTATTATCCGCCCTCTTTTTCATTTGCCTTTTTTCTCGCCAGATCTATTGTTTGCTTGTGTTACCACGTGCCTTCCTTTTGCTTGCATCTTCGCTTGCTAAAAGATTATGGATCCTCATCCACTTGCTAATCTCTTTAAGAGATCCAATTATGATGAACCTATTGCTAGTGAGTTGAGTGCACTAGATTATCTTTATGAGGTTTTGCTTGAAATTCGTGAATCTGAAAATTGTGATGAAGTACTTTATGAAGCGATTCACGATAGTTCCTTGGATAAAAAGGATGATTGCAATGATTTTACTATAAATTCTCTTGATGTCAATTGTGCTAATAATATGCAAAACCCTAAGCTTGGGGATGCTAGTTTTGCTATGTCCTCTACTTGTTGCAATGATCATGATTGGGGTGATTCTTCTTATGATCTTGAAAATTTATTTAAGCCCCATGATGATTATGAGATTGATAATAATGTTTGCAATAATATTGAAAGTGGGTTTGGAAGAGTGTCAACTTTAGATCCCACATATTTGGAGAATGTTCAATCTTATGGTATTTTTGATAAAAGTGGGTTTGGAGAGGTCATGACTTTAGTTAATGCTAATCCCACAATTTTGGAAGAGTTTCAACTTTGCATGCATGTGGATCGTGTTGAAAATATTTATTGTGGTAGCTATTTTGTTGAATTTTCTTATGATCCCACATGTAATTATTATGAGAGAGGAAAATATGGTTGTAGAAATTTTCATGATAATAAATTACCTCTCGTTATGTTGAGATTCCTATTGTTTCTTTCCACTTCCTTGCGTATGCTAGTTTTTGGTTGCTATGATAATTTGTTTGCGTATAAGATGCCTATGCATAGGAAGTATGTTAGACTTAGATGTGTTTGTCACGTGTTTTATGATGCTCTCTTTGTGCTTCAATTCTTGTCTTTCGTGTGAGCATCATTGAAATCTCAATGCCTAGCTAGGGGCGTTAAACGATAGAGCTTGTTGGGAGGCAACCCAATTTTTTTTTTTTGCTTTTTGCTTCTGTTTAGGAATAAATCTTTGATCTAGCCTCTGGTTAGATGTGTTTTTATGTTTTAATTAGTGTTTGTGCCAAGTTTAACCTATAGGATCTTCTTGGATGATAGTTATTTGATCTTGCTGTAAATTCCAGAAACTTTCCATTCACGAAAATAATTGTTAAAAATCACCAGAACGTGATAAGATATTGATTCCAATTGATGCTGATCAATAAACAAATTGTCTAGGTCGTCCTATGTTGGCTGAATTTTTGGAGTTCCAGAAGTTTGCGTTAGTTACAGATTACTACAGACTGTTCTGTTTTTGACAGATTTTGTTTTTCGTGTGTTGTTTGCTTATTTTGATGAATCTATGGCTAGTAAAATAGTTTATAAACCATAGAGAAGTTGGAATACAGTAGGTTTAACACCAATATAAATAAAGAATGAGTTCATTACAGTACCTTGAAGTGGTCTTTTGTTTTCTTTTGCTAACGGAGCTTACGAGATTTTCTGTTAAGTTTTGTGTTGTGAAGTTTTCAAGTTTTGGGTAAAAGATTTGATGGATTATGGAATAAGGAGTGGCAAGAGCCTAAGATTGGGGATGCCCAAGGAACCCCAAGATAATCTAAGGACACCTAAAAGCCAAAGCTTGGGGATGCCCCGGAAGGCATCCCCTCTTTCGTCTACTTCCATCGGTAACTTTACTTGGAGCTATATTTTTATTCACCACATGATATGTGTTTTGCTTGGAGCGTCTTGTATTATTTGAGTCTCTACTTGTTAGTTTACCACAATCATCCTTTCTGTACACACCTTTTGAGAGAGACACACATGATTCGGAATTTATTAGAATACTCTATGTGCTTCACTTATATCTTTTGAGTTATATAGTTTTTGATCTAGTGCTTCACTTATATCTTTTAGAGCACGGTGGTGATTTTGTTTTATAAAAACTATTGTTCTCTCATGCTTCACTTCTATTATTTTGAGAGTCCTACAAAACAGCATGGTAATTTGCTTTAATTATGATAGGCATTCAAGATTAGTAAAAAATTTCTTATGAGTGTGTTGAATACTATGAGAAGTTAGATGCTTGATAATTGTTTTGAGATATGGAGATGATGATATTAGAGTCATGCTAGTTGAGTAGTTGTGAATTTGAGAAATACTTGTGTTAAAGTTTGTGATTCCCGTAGCATGCACGTATGGTGAACCGTTATGTGATGAAGTCGGAGCATGATTTATTTATTGATTGTCTTCCTTATGAGTGGCGGTCGGGGACGAGTGATGGTCTTTTCTTACCAATATATCCCCCTAGGAGCATGCGCGTAATACTTTGCTTTGATAACTTGTAGATTTTTGCAATAAGTATATGAGTTCTTTATGACTAATGTTGAGTCCATGGATTATACGCACTTTTCCTCCTTCCACCGTTGCTAGCCTCTCTAATACCGCACACTTTTTGCCGGTAGCATACACCCACCATATACCTTCCTCAAAACAGCCACCATACCTACCTATCATGGCATTTCCATAGCCATTCCGAGATATATTGCCATGCAACTTACCAGCATTCTGTTTACTATGACATGCTCCATCATTGTCATATTGCTTTGCATGATCATGTAGTTGACATTGTATTTGTGGCAAAGCCACCGTTCATAATTCTTTCATACATGTCACTCTTGATTCATTGCATATCCCGGTACACCGCCGGAGGCATTCACATAGTCATATTTTGTTCTCAGTATTGAGTTGTAATTGTTGAGTTGTAAGAAAATAAAAGTGTGACGATCATCATTTTTAGAGCATTGTCCCAAGTGAGGAAAGGATGATGGAGACTATGATTCCCCCACAAGTCGGGATGAGACTCCGGACGAAAAAAAGAGGCCATAAAAAAGAGAGAAGAAAAGGCCCAAATAAAAAAAATGAGAGAAAAAGAGAGAAGGGACAATGTTACTATCCTTTTACCACACTTGTGCTTCAAAGTAGCACCATGATCTTCATGATAGAAAGTCTCCTATGATGTCACTTTCATATACTAGTGGGAAATTTTCATTATAGAACTTGGCTTGTATATTCCAATGATGGGCTTCCTCAAAATGCCCTAGGTCTTCGTGAGCAAGCGAGTTGGATGCACACCCACTTAGTTTGTTTTGTTGAGCTTTCATATACTTATAGCTCTAGTGCATCCGTTGCATGGTAATCCCTACTCACTCACATTGATATATATTGATGGGCATCTCCATATCCCGTTGATACACCTAGTTGATGTGAGACTATCTTCTCCTTTTTGTCTTCTCCACAACCACCATTCTATTCCACATATAGTGCTATGTCCATGGCTCACGCTCATGTATTGCGTGAAGATTGAAAAAGTTTGAGAATGTCAAAAGTATGAAACAATTGCTTGGCTTGTCATCGGGGTTGTGCATGATTTAAATATTTTGTGTGGTGAAGATAGAGCATAGCTAGACTATATGATTTTGTAGGGATAACTTTCTTTGGCCATGTTATTTTGAGAAGACATAATTGCTTGGTTAGTATGCTTGAAGTATTATTATTTTTATGTCAATATTAAACTTTTCTCTTGAATCTTTCGGATCTGAATATTCAAACCACAATTAAGAGAATTACATTGAAATTATGCCAAGTAGCATTCCACATCAAAACTTCTGTTTTTATCATTTACCTACTCAAGGACGAGCAGGAATTAAGCTTGGGGATGCTTGATACGTCTCCAACGTTCTATAATTTTTGATTGTTCCATGCTATATTATATTCTGTTCTGGACATTATTGGGATTTATTATACACTTTTATATTATTTTTGGGACTAGCCTATTAACCGGAAGGCCCAGCCCAGAATTGCTGTTTTTTGCCTATTTCAGAGTTTCACAGAAAAAGAATATCAAACGGAGTCCAAACGGTATGAAACCTTCGAGAACGTGATTTTCAGAACGAACGTGATCCACAGGACTTGGACCCTACGTCAAGACATCAACCAGGAGGGCACGAGGTAGGGGGGCGCGCCTACCCCCTGGGCGCGCCCTCCACCCTCGTGGGCCCCCTATTGGTCCATCGACGTACTCCTTCCTCCTATATATACCTACGTACCCCCAAACTACTAGATACGGAGCCAAAAACCTAATTCCACCGCCGCAACCTTCTGTACCCGTGAGATCCCATCATGGGGCCTGTTCCGGAGCTCCGCCGGAGGGGGCATCGATCATGGAGGGCTTCTACATCAACACCATAGCCTCTCCGATGATGTGTGAGTAGTTTACCTCAGACCTTCGGGTCCATAGTTATTAGCTAGATGGCTTCTTCTCTCTTTTTGGATCTCAATACAATGTTCTCCCCCTCTCTTGTGGAGATCTATTCGATGTAATCTTATTTTTTGGTGTGTTTGTTGAGACCGATGAATTGTAGGTTTATGATCAAGTTTATCTATGAACAATATTTGAATCTCCTCTGAATTCTTTTATGAATGATTGGTTATCTTTGCAAGTCTCTTCGAATTATCAGTTTGGTTTGGCCTACTAGATTGATCTTTCTTGCAATAGGAGAAGTGCTTAGCTTTGGGTTCAATCTTGCGGTGTCCTTTCCCAGTGACAATAGGGGCAGCAAGGCACGTATTGTATTGTTGCCATCAAGGATAACAAGATGGGGTTTATATCATATTGCATGAGTTTATCCCTCTACATCATGTCATCTTGCTTAAAGCGTTACTCTGTTCTTATGAACTTAATACTCTAGATGCATGCTGGATAGCAGCCGATGTGTGGAGTAATAGTAGTAGATGCAGGCAGGAGTCGGTCTACTTGTCTCGGACGTGATGCCTATATACATGATCATACCTAGATATTCTCATAACTATGCTCAATTCTGTCAATGTCTCAACAGCAATTTGTTCACCCACCGTAATACTTATGCTCTTGAGAGAAGCCACTAGTGAAACCTATGGCCCCGGGTCTATTTTCCATCATATTAATCTCCCATCAACAAGCTATTTCCGTTGCCTTTTATTTTGCTGCTATTTTACTTTGCATCTTTATCATAAAAATACCAAATATATTATCTTATCATATCTATCAGATCTCACTCTCGTAAGTGACCGTGTAGGGATTGACAACCCCTTATCGCGTTGGTTGCGAGGATTTATTTGTTTGTGTAGGTGCGAGGGACTCGTGCGTGGCCTCCTACTGGATTGATACCTTGGTTCTCAAAAACTGAGGGAAATACTTACGCTACTTTGCTGCATCACCCTTTCCTCTTCAAGGGAAAACCAACGCAGTGCTCAAGAGGTAGCACCCACCCTCGTGGAAAGGGTGTTGGCCCCCTGGCCTTGACTCTTTCGCTAGTATTTTCTATATTTTCCAAAAATAATCTCCGTTGATTTTCAGGTCATTCCGAGAACTTTTGTTTCTGCACAAAAATAACACCATAGCAATTCTGCTGAAAACAGCGTCAGTCCGGGTTAGTTCCATTCAAATCATGCAAGTTAGAGTCCAAAACAAGGGCAAAAGTGTTTGGAAAAGTAGATACGGCGGAGACGTATCAACTCCCCCAAGCTTAAACAGTTGCTTGTCCTCAAGCAATTCAGTTGATAAACTGAAAGTGATAAAGAAAAACTTTTACAAACTCTGTTTGCTCTTGTTGTTGTAAATATGTAAAGCCAGCATTCAAGTTTTCGGCAAAGATTATGAACTAACCATATTCACAATAACATTTAGATCTCATGTTTACTCATGTCAATGGCATAATCAACTAGCGAGCAATAATAATAAATCTCGGATGACAACACTTTGTCAAAATAATCATGATATGATATAACAAGATGGTATCTCGCTAGCCCTTTCTGAAACCGTAAAACATAAATGCCGAGCACCTTTAAAGATCAAGGACTGACTAAACATTGTAATTCATGGTAAAAGAGATCCAGTCATAGTCATACCCAATATAAATTAATAGTAATGGATGCAAATGACAGCGGTGCTCTCCAGCTGGTGCTTTTTAATAAGAGGGTGATGACTCAACATAAAAGTAAATAGATAGGCCCTTCGTAGAGGGAAGCATGGATTTGTAGAGGTGCCAGAGCTCGATTTTAAAGCAGGGATAAATAATATTTGGAGCGGCATACTTTCATTGTCAACATAACAACCGAGAGATGACGATATCTTCCATGCTACACACATTATAGGCGGTTCCCAAACAGAATGGTAAAGTTTATACTCCCCCTCCACCAACAAGCATCAATCCATGGCTTGCTCGAAACAACGAGTGCCTCCAACTAACAACAGTCTCGGGGGAGTTTTGTTTGCAATTATTTTGATTTGATTTGCATAAAGCATGGGACTGGGCATCCCGGTGACCAGCCATTTTCTCGTGAGTGAGGAGCGGAGTCCACTCCTCTTGAGAATAACCCACCTAACATGGAAGATATGGACAGCCCTAGTTGATACATGAGCTATTCGAGCATACAAAACATAATTTCATTTGAAGGTTTGGAGTTTGGCACATACAAATTTACTTGGAACGGCAGGTAGATACCGCATATATAGGAAGGTATGGTGGACTCATATGGAATAACTTTGGGGTTTAAGGGATTGGATGCACAAGCAGTATTCCCGCTTAGTACAAGTGAAGGATAGCAAAAGACTGCGAAGCGAACAACCAGAGAGCAACAACAGTCATGAACATGCATTAAAATTAATGAACATTGAGTGCAAGCATGAGTAGGATATAATCCACCATGAACATAAATATTGTGAAGGCTATGTTGATTTGTTTCAACTACATGCGTGAACATGTGCCAAGTCAAGTCACTTGAATCATTCAAAGGAGGATACCACCCTATCATACCACATCACAACCATTTTAATAGCATGTTGGCACGCAAGGTAAACCATTATAAGCTCCTAGCTAATTAAGCATGGCATAAGCAACTATAATCTCTAATTGTCATTGCAAACATGTTTATTCATAATAGGCTAAATCAGGAACGATGAACTAATCATATTTACAAAAACAAGAGAGGTCGAGTTCATACCAGCTTCTCTCATCTCAATCATTTCATCATATATCATCATAATTGCCTTTCACTTGCACGACCGAACGATGTGAATAATAATAATAGTGCACATGCATTGGACTAAGCTGGAATCTGCGAGCATTCAACAAACAGGAGAAGATAAGGTAATATGGGCTCTTGGTTAATTCAACAATAATGCATATAAGAGCCACTTCAACATTTTCATCATGGTCTTCTCCTATCGACCCCCAAAGAAAAGAAAAGAAATAAAACTATTTACATGGGAAAGCTCCCAACAAGCAAAAGAAGAACAGGAAATATTTTTGGGTTTTCTTTTTAATTACTACTACTACAGCAAGAAAATTAAACTAGCTAAAAGCTACAACTAATTTTTTTTGTTTTTCTTAAGGTTTTTCAAACACACAAGAAGAAAGGATAAAAAGGAAAATAAACTAGCATGGATATTACAGTGAAAGAGTATGAGCACCGACATCTAGCAATGAGTGTGTGAACATGAATATAATGTCGGTGAGAAATACGTACTCCCCCAAGCTTAGGCTTTTGGCCTAAGTTGGTCTATTGCCATGGCTGGCCTGGCGGATATCCAAAGTTGTAGTTGGGGTTGTACTGAGAAGAAGAAGCCTCTGATTGCCACTGGTTGGCAATCATCTCCGGATCCCACTGGTAATTAGACTGTCGTGCAGGATCAAATTGTGGTTCCGGCTCTGGCTCTGTGGCTGAAGTAGGGTTCCGGTATGCTTGGATGGTCGCTAGCAGAACGAGATACTGGCCTGCAGATAAATCAAACAAGGAAGGAGCAGGCAAGGTAATAGTCTCAGGTTGATTTTTATCAAATAACAATTTGTATTTAAGCGCCCTTTCCCTATTCTTAACAATAAAATCATGCGCTACCATACTCTTATAGTCTAGAAAAATAGTAGGCAGCAATTTTTCTTCTTTCTCATAGTGCCTAATAGGTATGTTATAGTATGCAGCGAGGCGCGAGGGGAAGATGCCTCCCAAGATGGGGCCCTTAGTACGGTTAAGATTTAACCACTTTGCAACAATAGCGCCCATACTAAATGTATCATCACGGAACAAGGCATGGCAATAATAATATCAGGAACACTCAGGTTTCCACAGATTCCGCGACCAATTAAGCATCTACTAGCAAATATAGCAAAGTAACGTAGAACAGGAAAATGTATGCTAGTGATTCGTGCGTTGGAAACCTTCCTCGTTTCCCCTACAGCAATTGTATCAATAAACCCCTCCACATCGTTGCTATGTGGTTCCTCTATGAAACCCAGAAAAGGTAACTTGCAAACCTCACAGAATTCACGAAGGGTCATCTCCTTATACTCATCATATAAATAAAAATCCACCGTAGGTGGTGACCTCCTAGAATGGAAATGAAAATTTTGCACAAAGTTATTGGTGAGTAAGAGATACTGTTCGCGTTGGTCATGGAGGAAGTCGGTGAGGCATGCATTCTCAGCCAACTCATAAAAATCATCATAAATCCCGACTGCTCTCAAGAAATCATCGCAAGGCCATTCACACGACCGAACCTCCGCGGTGCGAGGCAGATTATATTTGGGCCTCTCCGCTTCTTCACTTTGCTTATCCTTCGAGCTTCGGCTCGAAGAGCCCCTCAAAAATCTCTTCATCATTTTTAAGGAACAATATCCCAAAGCAGTTTTGTGAGAGGTGCTTTGAGCAAGGAGATAAAAAACCGCAGCAAAATGAGCTAGAACTCGTGCTTGAGCTGGTTGGTGATTTTTTGGGAGGAAGAAGAAGTGTGTGGGTGCAGGAATAAGTGGAGGGGAGCCACCATGAGCCCACGAGGCAGGGGGCGCGCCCTGTAGGGGTGGGCGTGCCCTGGACCCTCGTGGCCAGGTGCCAGCTCCCCCTGATGTGTTCTCAGTGCCAAATATTCTCAAATATTCTAGAAAAAATCATATTTCAATTTCGGGGCATTTGGAGAACTTTTATTTTCGGGTTTTTTTATTGCACGGATAATTCAGAAAACTGACAGAAAATACTATTTTTACTTTATTTATTCTAAATTACAGAAAGTAAAAGGAGGGTACAGAAGGTTGTGCCTTCTAACTTCATCCATCTCATGCTCATCAAAAGGAATCCACTAACAAGATTGATCAGGTCTTGTTAACGAACTCATTCCGAATAACATGGAACCGGAGAAATTTCGAATAGCACTAAGTTACCTCAACGGGGATATGCACATCCCCAATAATAAGAATATCATATTTCTTCTTGACAGTAGGAAGAGGAAATTCAAAACCTCCAAAAATAATCGATGGAATTTTTCCAATAGAATTGATACTGTGGACTTGAGGTTGTTTCCTCGGAAAGTGTATCGTATCCTCACAAATACCGATAGGTATAGCAGTTGATTTATTAGCCATTTGCAAAGATATTTCAGTAGGTGCCAACTTATTCAAATCAAGTCTACGATATAAAGAGAGAGGCATAACACTAACACCGGCTCCAACATCACATAAAGCAGTTCTAACGTAATTTCTTTTAGTGGAGCATGGTATAGTAGGTACTCCTGGATCTCCAAGTTTCTTTGGTATTCCACCCTTAAAAGTATAATTAGCAAGCATGGTGGAAATTTCAGCTTCTGGTATCTTTCTTTTATTTGTGACAATTTCTTTCATATACTTAGCATAAGGATTCATTTTGAGCATATCAGTTAATCGCATACGCAAAAAAGATAGGTCTAATCATTTCAGCAAGGCGCTCAAAATCCTCATCATCCTTTTTCTTGGATGGTTTGGGAGGAAAAGGCATGGGTTTCTGAACCCACGGTTCCCTTTCTTTACCATGTTTCCTAGCAACAAAGTCTGTCTTATCATAACGTTGATTCTTTGATTGTGGGTTATCAAGATCAACAACAGGTTCAATTTCTACATCGTTGTCATTACTAGGTTGAGCATCAACATGAACATCATTATTGACATTATCACTAGATTCGTGTTCATTACCAGATTGTGTTTCAGCATCAGAAATAGAAATATCATTGGGATTCTCAGTTGTGTCTACAACAGGTTCATTAGAGGCATGCAAAGTCTTATCATTTTTCTTTTTCTTCTTTTTAGAAGGACTAGGTGCATCTACATTAGTTCTCTGAGAATCCTGCTCAATTCTCTTAGGATGGCTTTCAGGATACAAAGGTTCCTGAGTCATTTTACCAGTTCTAGTAGCCACTCTAACAACAAAATCATTATTCTTACTGTTCAATTCATTGAGCAAATCATTCTGAGCTTTAAGTACTTGTTCTACTTGAGTGGTGACCATAGAAGCATGTTTACTAATGAGTTTAAGTTCACCTTTAACTCTAGACATATAATCACCCAAGTGTTCAATCATATAAGCATTTTTTTAATTGTCTACCAAAATAAGCATTGAAACTTTCTTGTTTGACAATAAAATTACCAAACTCATCTAAACATTGGCTAGCAATTTTAGTAGGAGGGGTTTCAGCTTTATCATATCTATAGAGAGAATTTACCTTTACTACCTGTGTCGGGTTATCAAGACCATGAGTTTCTTCAATAGGTGATGAATTAAGACCATGTATTTCTTCAATAGGAGGTAAATTCTTAACATCTTCAGCTTTTATACCTTTTTCCTTCAAAGATTTCTTTGCCTCTTGCATATCTTCAGGACTGAGAAATAGAACACCCCTTTTATTCGAAGTTGGCTTAGGAGTTGGTTCAGGAAGTGTCCAATTATTTTCATTAGTCAACATATTATTCAATAGAATTTCAGCTTCATCTGGTGTTCTTTCCCTGAAAACAGAACCAGCACAACTATCCAGGTGGTCTCTGGAAGCATCGGTTAGTCCATTATAGAAGATATCAAGTATTTCATTTTTCTTAAGAGGATGATCAGGAAAAGCATTAAGTAATTGGAGAAGCCTCCCCCAAGCTTGTGGGAGACTCTCTTCTTCAATTTGCACAAAATTATATATATCCCTTAAAGCAGCTTGTCTCTTATGAGCAGGGAAATATTTAGCAGAGAAGTAATAAATCATATCCTGGGGACTACGCACACAACCAGGATCAAGAGAATTAAACCATATCTTAGCATCACCTTTTAATGAGAACGGAAATATTTTAAGGATATAATAGTAGCGAGTTTTCTCATCATTAGTGAACAGGGTGGCTATATCATTTAATTTAGTAAGATGTGCCACAACAGTTTCAGATTCATAGCCATAGAAAGGATCAGATTCAACCAAAGTAATTATATCAGGATCGACAGAGAATTCATAATCCTTATCAGTAACAAAGATGGGTGAAGTAGCATAAGCAGGATCATATTTCATTCTAGCATTCAGAGTTTTTTGTTTAAGCTTAGCTAATAATTTCTTAAGACCACTTCTATCATTGCAAGCAAGAAAGTCTCTAGCAGTTTCTTCATCCATAACCTAGCCCTCAGGCACAACAGGCAATTCATATTTAGGGGGAGAGTCTTCATCATCACTTTCATCAATATTATCCGTTTCAATAATTTCATTCTCTCTAGTCCTAGCAAGTTGTTCATCAAGAAATTCACCAAGTGGCACAATAGTATCAAGCATAGAAGTAGTTTCATCATAAGTATCATGCATAGCAGAAGTGGCATCATCAATAACATGCGACATATCAGAGTTAATAGTAGAAGCAGGTTTAGGTGTCGCAAGCTTACTCAAAACAGAAGGTGAATCAAGTGCAGAGCTAGATGGCAGTTCCTTACCTCCCCTCGTAGTTGAGGGATAAATTTTTGTTTTCACGTCTTTGAAGTTCTTCATAGTGACCAACAGATATAAATCCCAAGTGACTCAAAGAATAGAGCTATGCTCCCCGGTAACGGCGCCAGAAAATAGTCTTGATAACCCACAAGTATAGGGGATCGCAACAGTTTTCGAGGGTAGAGTATTCAACCCAAATTTATTGATTCGACAAAAGGGGAGCCAAAGAATATTCTCAAGTATTAGCAGTTGAGTTTTCAATTCAACCACACCTGGATAACTTAATATCTACAGCAAAGTATTTAGTAGCAAAGTAGTATGATGGTAACGGTAACAGTAGCAAAAGTAATATTTTTGGGTTTTGTAGCGATTGTAACTGTAGCAACGGAAAAGTAAATAAGTAGAGAACAATATGTGAAAAGCTCGTAGGCATTGGATCGGTGATGGAGAATTATGCCGGATGTAGTTCATCATGTAACAATCGTAACATAGGGTGACACAGAACTAGCTCCAATTCATCAATGTAATGTAGGCATGTATTCCGAATATAGTCATACGTGCTTATGGAAAAGAACTTGCATGACATCTTTTGTCCTACCCTCCCGTGGCAGCGGTGTCCTAATGGAAACTAAGGGATATTAAGGCCTCCTTTTAATAGAGTACCGGACCAAAGCATTAACACATAGTGAATACATGAACTCCTCAAACTACGGTCATCACTGGGAGTGGTCCCAATTATTGTCACTTCGGGGTTGTCGGATCATAACACATAGTAGGTGACTATAGACTTGCAAGATAGGATCAAGAACTCACATATATTCATGAAAACATAATAGGTTCAGATCTGAAATCATGGCTCTTGGGCCCTAGTGACAAGCATTAAGCATAGCAAAGTCATAGCAACATCAATCTCAGAACATAGTGGATACTAGGGATCAAACCCTAACAAAACTAACTCGATTACATGATAAATCTCATCCAACCCATCACCGTCCAGCAAGCCTACGATGGAATTACTCACGCACGGCGGTGAGCATCATGAAATTGGTGATGGAGGATGGTTGATGATGACGATGGCGACGGATTCCCCTCTCCGTAGCCCCGAACGGACTCCTGATCAGCCCTCCCGAGAGAGTTTAGGGCTTGGCGGCGGCTCCGTATCATAAAACGCGATGAATCCTTCTCTCTGATTTTTTTCTCCCGAACACGAATATATGGAGTTGGAGTTGAGGTCGGTGGAGCTCCAGGGGGCCCACTGGACAGGGGGCGTGCCCAGGGGGGCAGGCGCGCCCCCACCCTCGTGGAAAGGGTGTGGGCCCCCTGGCCTTGATTCTTTCACCAGTATTTTTTATATTTTCCAAAAATAATCTCATTTGATTTTCAGGTCATTCCGAGAACTTTTGTTTCTGCGCAAAAATAACACCATAGCAATTCTGCTGAAAACAGTGTCAGTCCGGGTTAGTTCCATTCAAATCATGCAAGTTAGAGTCCAAAACAAGGGCAAAAGTGTTTGCAAAAGTAGATACGATGGAGACGTATCATCTGCCATCTCTTTGGAAAAGGACGCCACGAGCTGGGCGTGGGAGGACGTGATGTGGGCTTGGACGGGCTCCGTCGTCACAAGGTATGCGGCGAGGAACGGACGGCTGCTCGAACACTCTCGGCGATTGCCAGCTCTTCGGCCGTGGGTTGCCGATCGTTGTCGGAGAAGCTTCGTTCGATTTGTGCGGTGACCGCCAGGAGCTAGGCGTGGGCGGCCTCGACATGGTCGTGGGCGGCCTCCATCAGGGCTAAGGCCGCCGCTGCGAAACGGACAACTGCTGTGCCTCTCTCGCCAGTTGTTATCCCCGAGCCAGATGTTGTTGCCTCCACCTGAGAAGCAACATCGGCCATTTGCGCTGCCATGGCCGCCCGGTCGCAGATTGCGGCCGCGCTCATGCACCTTGTTAGCACGCGCATGGCGGCTGCGGCCGTGCTCTCACCGGAGTGGGACACCAAAGTTGCCTTCACGACGCAAGTCCACATGCCCATCTTTCACCGGCGACGATTGAACAGTGAAATGATATTTGGGGAGCGAGCTAGTGTGCTTGAGACGCCGGCTGTGGACTGTAGCCGACGCACCTTCTCGCGTAAGCCATAGGCGTACTATACGCCGACGGTGTTCCAGGATATTTTGTGCTGCATCTCACACGGTTGGTGATAATAAACTGTGTGTGATCTACTTGATTTTTCATCTTGATTTGAATTACATAATGGGGTCACAGCGGCAATGGATGGTGTTTGAATTTCTAAACCTTTTATCTAGAGTGAACATGCAACTATATGTGTGTCGTAAAAGAATTGGAATTATTATTCAGGGTTCGTTTAAACATTTTATACATTAAATTGGTCTTTTAGCCATTTCAGGTGCACAATTCAAAAATAAACTACATGCACATGCTCCGGTGCACCAACATGGGTTGTAAAATCATATATGTGTCCATGGGTTTATGCTTATGTCCCATGCAAGAAATGGGGATGAAATTCGAACACCACGGCACCATGGCTCTTCGGCAAACGTCGACGTACTTGCTTTTGTAATTCTAGTAAATCCAAAATTCGTCCGAAATTCATGAAACTTGGCATGCTATCATGGAGCAGCGTCAACATGCCATGGTAAATTTTTTGTCCCATTTGGGGCAGGTTTGGGTATAAGCTTCTCATAAACTAGAGCTTCTCACAACAAGTGTGATGGTTTCCGTAAGGAACGTTTCACCTTTCTCGACGAAACTATAACCATTGCCTCTTCTCGATTTCAATTTTTTGTCTAGTGTCAACATAGAAAAACAGGAGTTTTGTGTCAATTTTTGGGATTTTTCGGGGTTCGCTTGGACATTTTTATACATTAACTGAGTTTTCTATGCATTCATGTGCATAATTCAAATTTGAACTACAGACACGTGCTCTAATGCATATAAATTAGTTTAACATTCAAATTTGTGTCCTTGGTTGCCTGCTTAGGTCCCATGCAAGAAATGGGAATGAATGTCAAACAGCCTACCACCGTCACTCGGCTGCAAACATTGAGATACCTTGTTTTTAAATTCTAGTAAATCCAAAACTCGTTTGAAATTCATGAAACTTGGCATGATATCATGGAGCGGCATCAACATGCCGTGGTAAATTTTTTGTCCCATTTGGGGCAGGTTTGGGTATATGCTTCTCACAAACCAGAGCTTCTCACAACAAGCAAGATGGTTTCGGTAGGGAACGTCCCACACCTTTGGGGACGAAACGATATCCATTGCCTCTTATTGCTTTAAAAAAATTTCTCGTGTCAACATAGAACAGCAGGAGCGTTGTGTCAATTTTTGGGGGTTCGTTTGGACATTTTTATGCATTAACTGAGTTTTCAATGCATTTATGTGCATAATTCAAATTTGAACTACATACACATGCTCCAGTATAAAAATCAAATATGTGTCCTTGGGTGCATGCTTAGGTCCCATGCAAGAAATGGTAATGAATTTCAAACACTAGGGCACCGTTGATTGCCGGCAAAACATTGGGATGCCTGGTTTTTAAATTCCAGTAAATCCAAAACTCGTCTGAAATTTATGAAAGTTGGCATGCTATCATGGAGCGGCATCAACATGCCGTGGTAAATTTTTTGTCCCATTTGGGGCTGGTTTGGGTATATGCTTCTCACAAACCAGAGCTTCTCACAGCAAGCATGATGGTTTCGGTAGGGAACGTCCCACCTATGGGGGCGAAACGATATCCATTGCCTCTTATTGCTTCCAAAAATGTTCTCGTGTCAACATAGAACAAACAGGAGTGTGTGTGTGTGTGTGTGTGTGTCAATTTTTATGATTTTTTGGGGTTTGTTTGGACATTTTTATGCATTAACTTAGTTTTCAATGCATTTTGTGCATAATTCAAATTTGAACTATATGCACATGCTCCAGTGCATATAAATTGGTTGAAAAATCAAATCTGTGTCCTTGGGTGCATGCTTAGGTCCCATGCAAGAAATGGTAATGAATTTCAAACACCAGGGCACCGTTCATTGCCGGCAAAACATTGAGATGCCTCGTTTTTAAATTCTAGTAAATCCAAAACTCGTCCGAAATTCATGAAACTTGGCATGCTATCATGGAGCGGCATCAACATGCTGTGGTAAATTTTTTGTCCCATTTGGGGCAGGTTTGGGTATATGCTTCTCACAAACCAGAGCTTCTCACAACAAGCATGATGGTTTCGGTAGGGAACGTCCCACCTTTGGGGACGAAACGATATCCATTGCCTCTTATTGCTTCCAAAAAATTTCTCGTGTCAATATAGAACAACAGGAGTGTTGTGTCAATTTTTGTGATTTTTCGGGGTTCGTTTGGACATTTTTATGCATTAACTTAGTTTTCAATGCATTTATATGTATAATTCAAATTTGAACTACATGCACATGCTCCAGTGTATATAAATTGGTTGAAAAATCAAATCTGTATCCTTGGGTGCATGCTTACGTCCCATGCAAGAAATGGTAATGAATTTCAAACAACATGGCACCGTTCATTGCCGGCAAAACATTGAGATGCCTTGTTTTTAAATTCTAGTAAATCCAAAACTCGTCTGAAATTCATGAAACTTGGCATGCTATCATAGAATGGCACCCGACATGCTGTGATATTTTTTGTGTCCATTTTGACAGAAGACGCACTCGAATAATGACAGCCGACAAAGGCATTTTGAAAAATAGCTACCACTTTAATATCTCAAACGTTTGTATAATTCAAACAGTGTGCGTTCTGTTAACCATTCACGTGACGCCATGTGTCTTGGTTTTAATGGCTGTAGTAGGTGCCGTGCAGACAGCTGCTTGACCTTGACTGAACGGGAGGCGTGCGAGTGCAGTCCGGTGCGCAGGCTGACTGAGAGGCGTGCAAGCTGTCCTCCAATGCACAGGCTCACCGGGAAGCGTGTGAGCTGTATGCTACATAGGCTCACTAGGAAGCGAGCCCTTTGACTTCCATGGCCGCCCGCCTTCCTCTTCGTGCGCGCGCCCCCCTCAGCGGTATGGGACGCCGCCGTCAAATGCTACCTCTCAGCGCCGCCAGCTGCCGTCCTCCCGCGCCCCGCCCGTCGACCCCGGGACGACATGATGCAAAGTGAGAGCAGGATTTGTGCATCTCTTCAACGCAAACGGTTCTTTTGGATGATCCGTGTGCAACCACTTACAAACAATTTGTTGCGATTTGCATCTATCATATTGGGTATGTTTCCATTTGTCAAACTGGAAAGATTGACATTTGTTGATCAAGTAACATTGCCATTTGTCAACCTTGTAACACTGCGATTTGTCAAAATATGAAGCTAAAAATCACTAGCAGTATCTAATTTTTGCAACTAAAATTCAGTAATTAAGCATAGATTTCATTCATAGATTAAGCAGTCATTCTTAATTTAAACAAACAGTTCAACTCGGCAGCTGAACCGACCAAACTTTTTCCCAATTGTTGCCAACCACATACTGAAATAGCTAGTTCAACTATATATACTAGCTAATTTTAAGTACGTTGTACAGTTCCACAACATCTATAGTCAGATGAACTGAACAAAATAGCCCCTAAATACTACTACTACTACTCCTACTACTTCGGTTCTGGCTGCCTCTCCTCTATCGAGCGCGCTCAGTAAGAGGCGGAGGAGGAGGAGCCTATCAACGAGCTGGGCAACTGCAATACGGTGCCTGCCGCTCTTGCAGCTTCAGCGACGCTCACCTCGAACGCCCTCTGCTGCTCCAGACGACCCCTCTCGAAGCGGTGGTTCTCCTCGTAGATCTCCTGATTCCTCGCGTCTGAGGTGTCGTATGCCGCGGCCACGGCGGCGGTAAGGCTCTTTGCGTGCTCGACGAGGCGCTCCTCCTCCTCCCGCAGGAACTCGGTGTAGCGCGCAAGGTCGTTGATGCACGTGCAGGCATCCACCTCTGCCTACCACCTTTGCGCGGCGGTGGCGGAGCGGGTGATGACCCCGGCGGTCGACGGTGGGCTAGCGTCCACGGCGGCCGACGGTGGGGTGGCGGCCACGACCACCACCTCCCGCCTTCGGACCGCGGTGGCGGAGGGGGTGATGGCCATGGTGGCCGACAGTGGGGTGGCGGCCACGACGGCCACCTCCCGCCTTTGGGCCGCGGCGGCGGAGCGGGCGATGGCCCTGGCTTTCGACGGTGGTGTGGCGGCAATAGCGGCCGGCAACAGCTGCCGACGAACACCGGCGGCGGAGCGTGTCGTGGGTGTTCCGCGCACACCCAACAGGGACGCCACATGCAATACACTACGCCGGGGACTGCGCCACCGCCGCGGTGTAGCCTCCCAGCTGGAGCTGTCCTCTGATGACGGCGGAGTGGCTTCAAATGCCCGAATCTTGTCAATATTCAGCACCACTACAAGGTCTGGGCGAGCGACAACAACAAACTGAACTCCCTGGTTGACCTCGTGTAACATCCCAAATTTTCAATTTGGAGTGTTATACATTAGATCATCATGCATATCATATTTTATTGCATTTTGATTTGCGATCCTAGAAATTTCACGCAACTCAAGGACCCACGGAGAGAATTGGGGATTTCGTTATTTTCATATTTGGGTTTTCTCAAATTTTGAAAATAGGATCATGTGTTTTAATTATTTTTCTCTCTGAAAATATTTCATATCAAAATATATGAGAGGGGATAAAATGACTTCTCCACAAATAATGAAATATTGGAGGAAAAATATTAAAAACAAATATTTTGATTTTATTTGATTTTATTCGAATTAGGAAAAATACGCATTTTTGAAAATTGCATTTTAGGCCCAAATATATGTTCATCTTGTCCGGCTTATTTTTAGAGGACGGGGAAAATTTATTTCGGTATTTTTGGAGTCGGTTTAGTATTTCTTTTCTTACTTTTTCTGCACGTCCGAATTTTTTTAATAAAGTCAACCGCCTTACGGGCCGTGCCGACCCGGACACCTCAGCCCGGCCGGCCTTTAAAGCCGAGGCCGGAGCCCGGCTCAGCCCAAGTCGCCGCCGGCCCGAAACCCTAGCCGCCGCCGCCGCCGCCACCCGCGCCGCCGCCCGCGTTGCCCCGCCGCCCGACCCGCCACCCGCCGGAGCCCCGCCGCCGCCCGCCGCCGCCCCGCCGCCTCTCGTCCGACGCTGCCACCCGCCAGAGCCGCTCGCCGCCACCGCCGTCACGCGAACCGAGGTAGCCGCCGGGTTTTCTCGAAAAACCGTTCGGTTTTATTTCGAAACCGAGATGCGTTTTTTTTATATTAGATCGGTTTTTTTTCCGGTTTAGTTAAATAGCGAACACCCGTTCGTTCGTTCGTTCATTTTAACGAACGGTTTTCGTTTTTTACACACAGCGAACGTTCGATCGTTAGCCTGTTCGTCAGTTTATCTTTTTCTCGGATTTTCCGCGATTATTCCTGATCGCGATTTCCGATCTGTTTTTCGTTTTAGTATAACTTTTCGCTCGTTTATCGGAATCAGGCGATTGAAGCGCCTAGAGTTTCGTCTCAAAATTCTCTTTCCGTTTAACCAACTCAAACAAGTTTTTGCTACTGTAAAATTTGACTTAGATCCAGATTAGTAAACGAAGCTTGTTTCTTTCGCCGTTTGACCTTCGTTGCTTCGTTTGAATTGATTCTTTTTGCAAACCGGAGTTCTTAAGTTGAACTTTCTGGTTTGATCTCTTATTTTGAGTTTTATTTCATGCACCCGTGCTTGATTGCTTATGTATGTATTGTTTGTTTGCGATAGAGTACCCAGGGTGCGAAGCGTGCTACTAAGAGTCTCTAGGTTTCACGGATCATCAGCAAGGCAAGTAACACTTTGATCATACTTTTCATCACCCAGTTTTATTGCATTAGATCAATCCTCAAACAGTTGCATGATTAGGATCTGATTAATATGTGGGTTTTGGGAAGTAGATGAGGTAGTACCTATTGTCCTGTTTACTATCAAACCTTTGGGAGTTACTTCTATGTTTGCTTATATTGCTATGCTATGCTCGTAGACGTGGATTGGGTTTGAGTGAATTCTTCATGACAGATGTGAGATTATTAATTTATGGTTCAACTTAAGGTGGCTACTTTAATTTACATCTGGGTGGATTGAGGCACCTGGAGAAACCAGTGTTGCCTGTATTTTTGGATATCCCGGAGTACCCGTGTGATCATCCTATGGACCGCCACCCAGACTCAAAGGGATCATGAGATTATTCATGCTAGAAACTTCTGTGTGCAGCCACAAGCTATTATGGGCTCTAGCATAGTTGAGTAGGTTACATGACCTCTTGAAGAGGTGGGCTAGCAGATGTAGGGGAAAGTAGGTGTAACTGTCCACCCGGAGTAAAGAGTAGTGTTTCTGAAAGACTGTGTCTCGGTCATCCGTTTCTCAAACACCATGTAGTGCGAGAAATCAATTTGAGGCGATCGAGACTTGTGGGGAAAAGTGCACAAACCTCTGCAGAGTGTACAAACTAATCATGATTAGCCGTGTCCCCGGTTATGGACATCTTGAGTATCTAGTTCTTGGATTATCATGTGAATCTCATCATCATGTTACTTAATTTAATTTGATTGGGTTAATCACCTTCTTAATTGGGATTGAGTTGGAGGTACCTTCTCAATGTTTAACAACCACCATGATAGTTAAATAAAATTTATTCCTTTGTGGTAGGGAAAAATTGGCTTTTCGCAAAACTGTAACCATAGAGCTTTCCACCAGCCAAATATGCATGTAGTGATAGCATTATTCTGTTCATTACTCTCTATGTGTTACTTTGCCAGCATATTCCATGTGCTGACCCGTTTTCGGGCTGCAACGTATCATGTTGCAGACTTTTCAGACGACGAGTAAGGAGCCTTAGGTCGTGGTCTTATACTCAGTGATGCCGTTGGAGTTGATGGACTCACTTTATCTTCCAAGCCTTCCGCTGTTATCGTATTTTAGATGGCCTTAAGCCATATTTATTGTATTGAGTTCTCTTGAACTATTCGATGTAATAAGTGTGTGATTGCTACTCTGTTATAAATCCTTCAAAGTACTGTGCGTGTCAGCATTACCGATCCAGGGATGACACTGATGCACAGAGACTAGACTGTTTGAGGTCTGGTCGCTACAGAGATGGTATCAGAGCACATGCTGACTGTAGGACACGACCACTAAGCTAAAGCCCTAGATCACTACTCTCTTCTCATTTCTGACTCCTCTCCTTTCTTCCACTCTTTTAGGATGGCGGATGCAAGGAACAAGTTCGCGCAACCAGATGAGGATACACCTTTTGGACGACACTTGAAGGAAGTTACTAAGTACCTGAACATCGGAATACCAAGCTTCACCGGAACCTACAACGCCACACTACCAGAAGAGGAGCGCTGGATGATTCACGTTCAAGTTCCAGGAAGGACGTTCACGCCAATCACTGAGCCCATAGAGTTTTCCCTTTGATGCACCAACCTGGAGTCTAGGAAAGAGCATGGCAGCCCACATCACCATGGGACGCATTGGAGAAGTGTACCACAATGATCTCAAGGATACTATCTATCAGATTTGTGGGCGCCGAGACGAGCAATGGGAGATGATCAGTACCAGGAAGGATAGATCTATTGCAGCTTTCATCCAGGAGTTAAACCAGCACATTCGTCGCCAGGAGAACCAGATGTGCGCATACATGATAGAACTGAAGAAGGCAAAGACCAGGATCATGGAACTGGAGGAAGAACTCAAGGCTACACACGAGGATTATGTGGAGGAAATCGTCGCACTAGTGGAGAAGAATGACGACCTGACAAAGAAGCTAGGAGTTTTCATGGGAGACCCAGCACCAGGAGGAGATGATGATGATTCTACTTGCCCGGAGAATTACATCATCATTGACGACACCGACTCGGACCCCAGTGAGGATGATTTGGAGGATGAAGCCGGAGCAGATATCATGGAGTCTTCGACTGAGCAATTTTTCTAGTAGACCACCAAATTAGTAGTAGTATTCCACCATGTATATATTATAGTCCAAGCACTTTGTAACGATAGTTAGATTGATTGTATGCCTTGTTTGAATTGATTGGAGTGATATGATTGTGTTTGTCTCATGTGCATATGGGTAGTCTTTTCCCTCTATACCTCATTCTATTCTATTTTCTCATCTTTTCTAAACCATCAGATGCCTCCGAGACGCGACACCGGATTTGTTTTCCCACCGGAGATCACTCAGTTGATTCAGCAGCAGAATGCCCTGATGCAAGTGCTAGTTCAAAACCAAGGCAACAACAACAACAACCCACCACCACCACCACGTATTGATCACTTAGCCCAATTTCTTAGGCTGAATCCGCCGGTGTTTTCTAGTAGCACCGAGCCGATTGTGGCAGATGATTGGCTCCGCAAGGTTGGAAGGGAGCTGACCACTGCAGGATGCACAGTTGCGGAGAGAGTGCGTTTTGCTGCACATCAGCTTGATGGACCCGCAACATCATGGTGGGAGAATTACACAACCACTCACCCCATTGACACTGTCACATGGGACCAGTTTCAGCAAGTGTTCTGTACTGCCCATGTTTCAGCAGGAGCTATGGCCATGAAGAAGCGTGAGTTTCGCAACTTACGCTAAGGAGGACGTACCGTTGGCCAGTACGTGGAGGATTTTAGTAAGTTAGCACGTTATGCCCCAGATGACGTTGCTACGGATGCAGCTAAGCAGGAGAAGTTTCTGGAAGGACTGAATGATGAGCTGAGCATGCAGTTGATGGTGGCAACTTTTAACAACTACCAGGAGTTGGTAGATAGAGCTCTCATGATTGAAGGGAAGCAACAACAGATTGAGAGTCGTAAGAGGAAGTATGGACAAGGAAAGTACAGTACAGGAGCTCACCAGAAGCCTCGTTTTACCCCGAACTTGGGAGGACACCTTCAGCATAACCATGGAGGTCACAATCACAATGGAGGAAGTTCGCACAATCATAGTGGCCCCAAGAATGGCAATGGGAACGGAGGAAGCAACGGACAGAACCGTGCCAACCCATCAACCCCAGCGAAGAGGGATCTAAGCCACGTTACCTGTTTCAATTGCCAGAAGACTGGACATTATGCCACTGATTGTCCAGAAGCAAAGAATGGAAATGGCAATGGAAGCTCGGGGAAGAAGCCGAACCCTTTCAACAGGGGACAGGTGAACCACGTTAATGTGGAGGAGGTTGAAGCACAACCTGATGCAGTAATAGGTAAGTCCTTGGTTAAGTCATTTACTGCAATCGTTCTTTTTGATACTGGTGCATCACATTCAAACATATCAAGGGGATTTGTGGATAAGTTTAAGTTCTCCACCAAAGTTCTTAGAACACCTATGTTAGTAACCTCGCCAGGAGCAGAGTATATGGCAAGCCAAGGATGTTTTCAGTTGCCATTGGCCATAGGTAGGCATGTTTTCCCCTCAGACCTAATAGTTTTGGAGTCACAAGGTTTGGATGTGATTTTGGGAATGGATTGGCTATCGATGTATGGAGGAAACATCGATTGCGCCAGTAAGACGATTTTGCTTACTACCCCAGAAGGAAGAAGGATTAAGTATGTATCCCGACATGTGCCGAAGAGGACTCAAGTGAATTCCTTATCAGGAGTTGTACAGGAGGAAGTACCAGTGGTGAAGGAATTCCCTGACGTATTTCCAGAGGAGTTGCCAGGCATGCCACCGGATAGTGACATCGAGTTTTTGATTGAGCTTTTGCCAGGCACTGGGGCCGATATCTAAGAGACCGTACATGATGCCCGCTAAGGATTTGGAAGAAATTAAGAAGCAGATTAAGGAGTTATTGGATAAAGGATATATTCACCCAAGTTCGTCACCTTGGGGATCACCCGTACTTCTAGTGGAGAAGAAAGATGGATCGCTGAGGATGGTTGTTGATTATCGTGGATTGAATGAAGTAACAATCAAGAACAAGTACCCACTACCGATGATCAATGATTTGTTTGACCGACTACAAGGAGCTATAGTATTTTCCAAGATTGATTTGCGATCAGGATACCACCAGTTGAAGATTCGAGAGCAGGATATACCCAAGACAGCTTTTACCACAAGGTATGGGCTATATGAGTACACCGTTATGTCATTTGGCCTGACTAACGCACCTGCCTATTTCATGAACATGATGAATAAAGTGTTTATGGAGTTTTTGGATAAGTTCGTCGTAGTGTTCATTGATGATATTCTGGTCTATTCGAAGAATGAAGAAGAGCATAAGGAGCATTTGCGTTTGGTACTTGGAAAGCTCAGAGAACATCAGTTATATGCCAAGTTCAGCAAGTGCGAGTTTTGGTTAAAGGAAGTTGGATTCCTTGGACATGTTATATCCGGAGAAGGAATAGCAGTAGATCCCACCAAGGTTAACACTGTGACAAATTGGGAAGCACCCGTGACAGTTGGAGAAATCCGGAGTTTTCTTGGACTCGCAAGATATTACCGGAGATTCATCGAGAATTTCTCGAAGATTGCAAAGCCTATGACGGAGTTGTTGAAGAAGGACACCAAATTCATTTGGATTGAGGAATGTGAGGCTAGTTTCCAGGAATTGAAGAAACGTTTGGTTACAGCGCCAGTGTTGCTTCTGCCAGATCAACGCAAGGATTATGAAGTATATTGCGACGCTTCTCATCGAGGACTTGGAGCAATGCTAATGCAGGAGGGAAGAGTTGTTTCATATGCCTCACGACAGCTTAAACCCCATGAGTTGAATTATGCTACACATGATTTGGAGTTAGCAGCCATAGTGCATGCGTTGAAGACATGGAGACATTTTCTCATCGGAAACCATTATGAGGTGTACACGGATCACAAGAGTTTGAAGTACATTTTCACGCAGAAGGAGTTGAATCTCAGGCAAAGGAGATGGTTGGAGCTCATTAAGGATTATGATATGAGATTGCATTATCACCCAGGGAAGGCTAACGTAGTAGCCGATGCATTGAGCCGCAAGAGCCATGTCAACATGCTCATGACCGGAGAGTTACCCAAGAAGCTAGCAAAGGATCTTCGTGAACTATGTTTGGAAATAGTTCCAAGAGGTTTTGTAGCAGCATTGGAGATTCAGTCTACTTTGATGCATAAGATCAGAGAAGCTCAGAAAACAGACAAGGAAATGGCTGAGATAAAGGAAAGGATGAGTAAAGGAAAAGCCAAGGGATTTCGTGACGATGAACACGATACCTTATGGTTTGAGGACCGCGTTTATGTGCCCAATGATCCGGAGATCAGGAAGTTGATTCTGCAAGAGGCCCATGATTCACCATATTCGATTCACCCAGGAAATACCAAGATGTATTTGGATTTGAAGGATACTTTCTGGTGGACCGGAATGAAGAAGGATATTGCGGAGTATGTAGAAGTTTGTGATGTATGTCAGAGAGTAAAGGCAAAGCATCAGAAGCCAGCAGGATTGCTACAACCATTGCCGATACCCGAATGGAAGTGGGATAAGCTAGGCATGGATTTTATCACAGGATTGCCCAGGACTCGTTCAGGCTATGACTCGATATGGGTTGTAGTCGATCGTTTGACGAAGGTAGCTCATTTCATCCCAGTAAAGACCACTTATACAAGTGCTAAGTTGGCAAAGATATACATGACCAGGATCGTTTGTCTGCATGGAGTTCCGAGGAACATTGTATCAGATAGAGGAACCCAGTTTACTTCAAAGTTTTGGAATCAGTTGCACAAGACTTTGGGTACCAGGCTAGAGTACAGTACAGCCTTTCATCCACAGACAGACGGACAGACCGAGAGAGTCAATCAGATTTTGGAGGACATGCTGAGAGCTTGTGCGCTAGATTATGGATCTAGTTGGGACGACAATTTTCCATATGCAGAGTTCTCTTACAACAACAGTTATCAATCCAGTTTGCAGATGGCCCCTTTCGAAGCTCTGTACGGAAGGAGGTGCAGGACACTGTTGTTGTGGGACGAAGTTGGAGACCGCTAGTTGTTTGGACCAGATTTGATTAAAGAGTCTGAACAGAAAGTGAAGTTGATTCGCGATAGGCTCAAGGCAGCCCAGTCCAGGCAGAAGAGTTATGCGGATTCTAAACGCAAGGAGACAGTTTACGAAGTCGGAGACAGAGTTTATCTTCGAGTATCACCACTTCGAGGAGTAAAGCGCTTTGGAGTTATGGGAAAGTTAGCGCCACGTTTTGTAGGACCATACAAAGTTTTCGAGCGTATGGGGGAAGTTGCTTACAAGTTGGAATTGCCCGAAGGATTGTCGGGAGTTCATGATGTGTTCCATGTTTCTCAGCTGAAGAAGTGCCACGCAGAGATGGCTGAGATACCACTGAGAGATACAGTGCCATTGGAAGCGATTCAGCTGGATAGTGACTTGACCTATGAGGAGAAACCAGTTAAGATTCTTGAGTATGCCAGCCGAGTCACCCGCAGCAAGGTTATCAAGTTTTGCAAAGTTCAGTGGAGTCACCATACCGAGGATGAAGCCACCTGGGAGCGAGAGGAAGATCTACGGAAGGACCACTCACACCTATTTTCTAGCCAACCCGAATCTCGAGGGCGAGATTCATCTTAAGGGGGGTAGGTTTGCAACATCCCAAATTTTCAATTTGGAACGTTATACATTAGATCATCATGCATAACATATTTTATTGCATTTTGATTTGAGATCCTAGAAATTTCACGCAACTCAAGGACCCACGGAGAGAGTTGGGGATTTCGTTATTTTCATATTTGGGTTTTCTCAAATTTTGAAAATAGGATCATTTGTTTTAATTATTTTTCTCTCCGAAAATATTTCATATCAAAATATATGAGAGGAGATAAAATGACTTCTCCACAAATAATGAAATATTGGAGGAAAAATATTAAAAACAAATATTTGATTTTATTTGGATTTTTATTTGATTTTATTCGAATTAGGAAAAATACGCGTTTTTCAAAATTGCATTTTAGGCCCAAATAAATGTTCATCTTGTCCGGCTTATTTTCAGAGAATGGGGAAAATTTACTTCGGGATTTTCGGAGTCAGTTTAGTATTTCTTTTCTTACTTTTTCTGCACGTCCGAATTTTTTTTAAAAGTCAACCGCCATACGGGCCGTGTCCGACCCGGACACCTCAGCCCGGCCGGCCTTTAAAGCCGCGGCCCGAGCTCAGCCTCAGCCCAAGTCGCCGCCGCCCCGAAACCCTAGCCGCCGCCGCCGCCCCGCGCCGCCGCCCCGCCGCCCGACCCGCCACCCGCTGGAGCCCCGCCGCCGTCCGCCGCCACCCGCCGGAGCCTCGCCGCCTCTCGCCCGACGCCGCCACCCGCCGGAGCCACTCGCCGCCGCCGCCGTCACGCGGACCGAGGTAGCCGCCGGTTTTTCTCGAAAAACCGTTCAGTTTTATTTCGAAACCGAGATGCGTTTTTTATATTAGATCGGTTTTTTCCGGTTTAGTTAAATAGCGAACGCCCGTTCGTTCGTTCGTTTTAACGAACGGTTTTCGTTTTTTTACAGACAGCGAACGTTGATCGTTAGCCTGTTCGTCAGTTTTTCTTATTCTCGGATTTTCCGCGATTATTCCTGATCGCGATTTCCGATCTGTTTTTCGTTTTAGTATAACTTTTCGCTCGTTTATCGGAATCGGGCGATTCAAGTGCCTAGAGTTTCGTCTCGAAATTCTCTTTCCGTTTAACCAACTCAAACAAGTTTTTGCTACTGTAAAATTTGACTTAGATCCAGATTAGTAAACGAAGCTTGTTTCTTTCGCCGTTTGACCTTCGTTGCTTCGTTTGAATTGATTCTTTTTGCAAACCGGAGTTCTTAAGTTGAACTTTCTGGTTAGATCTCTTATTTTGAGTTTTATGTCGTGCACCCTTGCTTGATTGCTTATGTATGTATTGTTTGTTTGTGATAGAGTACCCGGAGTGCGAAGCGTGCTACTACGAGTCTCTAGGTTTCACGGATCATCAGCAAGGCAAGTAACACTTTGATCATACTTTTCATCACCCAGTTTTATTGCATTAGATCAATCCTCAAACAGTTGCATGATTAGGATCTGATTAATATGTGGGTTTTGGGAAGTAGATGAGGTAGTACCTATTGTCCTATTTACTATCAAACCTTTGGGAG
Organism: Triticum aestivum; assembly: GCF_018294505.1. NCBI lineage: Eukaryota > Viridiplantae > Streptophyta > Magnoliopsida > Poales > Poaceae > Triticum > Triticum aestivum. Next base: position 76,009,745 of record NC_057808.1, on the reverse strand, counting down.
TTACTTCTACGTTTGCTTATATTGCTATGCTATGCTCGTAGACGTGGATTGGGTTTGAGTGAATTCTTCATGACAGATGTGAGATTATTAATTTATGGTTCAACTTAAGGTGGCTACTTTAATTTACATCTGGGTGGATTGAGGCACCTGGAGAAACCAGTGTTGCCTGTATTTTTGGATATCCCGGAGTACCCTTGTGATCATCCTATGGACCGCCACCCAGACTCAAAGGGATCATGAGATTATTCATGCTAGAAACTTCTGTGTGCAGCCACAAGCTATTATGGGCTCTAGCATAGTTGAGTAGGTTACATGACCTCTTGAAGAGGTGGGCTAGCAGATGTAGGGGAAAGTAGGTGTAACTGTCCACCCGGAGTAAAGAGTAGTGTTTCTGAAAGACTATGTCTCGGTCATCCGTTTCTCAAACACCATGTAGTGCGAGAAATCAAGCGGAGGCGATCGAGTCACTTGGGGAAAAGTGCACAAACCTCTGCAGAGTGTACAAACTAATCATGATTAGCCGTGTCCCCGGTTATGGACATCTTGAGTATCTAGTTCTTGGATTATCATGTGAATCTCATCATCATGTTACTTAATTTAATTTGATTGGGTTAATCACGTTCTTAATTGGGATTGAGTTGGAGGTACCTTCTCAATGTTTAACAACCACCATGATAGTTAAATAAAATTTATTCCTTTGTGGTAGGGAAAAATTGGCTTTTCGCAAAACTGTAACCATAGAGCTTTCCACCAGCCAAATATGCATGTAGTGATAGTATTATTCTGTTTATTACTCTCTATGTGTTACTTTGCCAACATATTCCATGTGCTGACCCGTTTTCGGGCTGAAACGTATCATGTTGCAGACTTTTCAGACGACGAGTAAGGAGCCTTAGGTCGTGGTCTTATACTCAGTGATGCCGTTGGAGTTAATGGACTCACTTTATCTTCCAAGCCTTCCGCTGTTTTCGTATTTTAGATGGCCTTAAGCCATATTTATTGTATTGAGTTCTGTTGAACTATTCGATGTAATAAGTGTGTGATTGCCACTCTGTTATAAATCCTTCAAAGTACTGTGCGTGTCAGCATTACCGATCCAGGGATGACACTGATGCACAGAGACTAGACTGTTTGAGGTCTGCTCGCTACACCTCGCCTTGGCCATCATCGACCCCTACTACGCAAAGATGAAGGAAGAGAGCAAGAACGACAAGAACGCCTGGTACAGTGTTTGGCATGAGAGACTGGATGAAGAACACGTCAAGTACGCGGCCAACGACGCGTACACAAGCTACGAGATGTATAGGCGGATCGTTGACATGAGGAACTGTCTTGTTTCTGCCCCAGACGAGGGATCGAGCCACATAGCAGTGGCGGGAGCGTCACGAGAAGTAGATGACTAGACGATCGTTTCTCCTACTTTAGAATGCATGCTATTGTTGATTGAGGTGTGTGCGAATGATCTGTATAGTCACTTATGTAATTGGATGTTTATTTCAGTTATATATATGTTATATATATACATGTTATTGTACTGTAGACAGAGCAAATCACATGGCTTATTAGCAGCAATCGTCTGTGTTATTATTGGTCTTCGCACACATTTCTGATTACAGACCTGTTTGCCGCATATCACACACATCTTGTTCAGTTGAACCGTTTCCATTGTGTTGCCTAATCACACACAATTTATCCTAGTGAACCGTTTGCTGTATATCGCACACGCCTTCATCTGGCTGCCCGTTTCTTTTGTTCCTCCTCATCGCAAACAGCTGATTGAACTGAACCGTATGCCCTGCATCGCACACGCAACTAAAATCTAAACTGTGTTTGATGCATCCGTCATCGCAAACGTTTTGCACCTTTTTGACGGGTTTTTTACACCACCATTTACGATTATGGCATCGCACACAGTTTTGTCGAAGGGTCTCTGATCGTAGTGTCGCGGTTGGACCATTCTGCAGTAGTGATGCTTGTAGATCATGAAAAGAATGATTTATGTGATGGTTATATTGTTGAATTCATTCATGATGCTACTGAAAATTATCATGAGGGAGGAATATATGCTTGTAGTAGTTGTAATAATATCAAGTTTCCTCTCTATGTGTTGAAAATCTTGAAGTTATGCTTGTTTTGCCTTCCTATGCTAGTTGATTCTTGTTCCCATAAATTGTTTGCTCACAAAATCCCTATGCATAGGAAGTGGGTTAGACTTAAATGTGCTATAGTTATATGCTTCATGATGGTCTCTTTGTGTTTCAATTCGTATCTTTTATGTGAGCATCATTGAAATCATCATGCTTAGCTATAAAGGCATTAAAGAAAAGCGCTTGTTGGGAGACAACCCAACACCATTACCTACTGTTTTTGTGTGTCCACATGATTAAACTAATGTAATGATCATGTTTTATAGAGTTTGTTTCAATAAAATTTCAAGTAAGACCTTAGGATGGTCTATGGTGATAGTTGATTTGATCTTGCTGAAAAACAGAAACTTTTGCGCTCACGAAAACAATTCTCATTTCTAGATTAAGAGTGATTTTTAGTTTATTCTTTTTGCAGAAGATTAATAGACAAATTTCTTAGGACTTCTTAATTTCTCAGGATTTTTGAAGTTACAGAAGTATGATGTCAATTCAGATCTTTACAGACAGTTCTGTTTTTGACAGATTCTGTTTTCGATGCATAGTTTGCATGTTTTCTAGTTTCTATGGCCTATATTGCTTAATATAAATTGTAGAAATGATAGGGTATAGTAGGAATCATGTGAGAAAAAAATATATCTTGTCTTGACAGTACCAAAGTGAATGACTAGTTTTATTATACTAACGGAGCTTACGAGTTTTCTGTTGAGTTTTGTGTTGTGAAGTTTTCATGTTTTGGGTAAAGTTTTGATGGAATACAGAATAAAGAGTGGAAAGAGCCTAAGCTTGGGGATTCCCAAGGCACCCCAAGGCAATATTCAAGGACAACCAAGAGACTTAGCTTGGGGATGCACCAGATGGCATCCCCTCTTTCGTCTTCAATACATCAGTAACCTTACTTGGAGCTATATTTTTATTCACCACATGATATGTGTTTTGCTTGGAGCGCCATTTTATTTTATTTTGTTTTGGTTGCTGTTTGAATAATATCCCAAGATCTGAAATTCTTAAATGTTAGAGAGTCTTCACATAGTTACATAATTATTCAACTACTCATTGATCTTCACTTATATCATTTGCAGTAGTTTGTTAGTTGATCTAGTGCTTCACTTATATATTTTTAGAGCAAGGCTGTAGTTTTATTTTGAAGAAATTGTTGAACTCTCGTGCTTCACTTATATTATTTTGAGAGTCTTAAACAGCATGGTAGTTTACTTTGGTTATGAATTTAGTCCTAATATGATGGGCATCGAAGAGGGATATATTAAAAACTTTCATATAAAGTGCATTGAATACTATGAGAAGTTTGATTCCTCATGATTGTTTTGAGATATAAAGATGGTGATATTAGAGTCATGCTGGTGAGTAATTGTGAATTTGAGAAATACTTGTGTTAAAATTTGTGATTCCCGTAGCATGCACGTATGGTGAACCGTTATGTGATGAAGTCGGAGCATGATTTATTTATTGATTGTCATCCTTATGAGTGGCGGTCGGGAACGAGCGATGGTCTTTTCCTACCAATCTATCCCCTAGGAGCATGCACATAGTACTTCGTTTCCATAACTAATAGATTTTTGCAATAAGTATGTGAGTGCCTTATGACTAATGTTGAGTCCATGGATTATACGTACTCTCACCCTTCCACCATTGCTAGCCTCTCTTGTGCCGCGCAACTTCTACCGGTACCATACACCCACCATATACCTTCCTCAAAACAGCCGCCATACCTACCTATTATGGCATTTCCATAGACATTCCGAGATATATTTCCATGCAACTTTCCACCGCTCCATTTATTATGAGACGCTTCATCATTGTCATATTGCTTTGCATGATCATGTAGTTGACATCGTATTTGTGGCAAAGCCACCGTTCATAATTCTTTCATACATGTCACTCATGAATCAATACACATCCTAGTACACCTCCGGAGGCATTCATATAGAGTCATATTTTTTCTAAGTTTCGTGTTGTAATTCTTGAGTTGTAAAGTAAATAAAAGTGTGATGATCTTCATTATTAGAGCATTGTCCCATGTGAGGAAATGATGATGGAGACTATGATTCCCCCACAAGTTGGGAGGCTCCGGACGAAAAAAAAGAGAGGCCAAAAGGAGATAAAGAGAGAAGGGGCAATGCTACTATCCTTTTTACCACACTTGTGCTTCAAAGTAGCACCATGATCTTCATGATAGAGAGTCTCGTATGTTGTCACTTTCATATACTGGTGGGAATTTTTCATTATAGAACTTGGCTTGTATATTCCAACGATGGGCTTCCTCAAATGCCCTAGGTCTTCATGAGCAAGCAAGTTGGATGCACACCCACTTAGTTTCTTTTTGAGCTTTCATACACTAATACCTCTAGTGCATCCGTTGCATGGCAATCCCTACTCACTCACATTGATATCTATTGATGGGCATCTTCATAGCCCGTTGATACACCTAGTTGATGTGAGACTATCTCCTTCTTTTTGTCTTCTCCACAACCACATTCTATTCCACCTATAGTGTTATGTCCATGGCTCACGCTCATGTATTGTGTGAAAGTTGAAAAGGTTTGAGAACATCAAAAGTATGAAACAATTGCTTGGCTTGTCATCGGGGTTGTGCATGATTTCTATATTTTGTGTGATGAAGATGGAGCATAGCCAGACTATATGATTTTGTAGGGATAAGCTTTCTTTGGCCATGTTATTTTGAGAAGACATAATTGCCTTGTTAGTATGCTTGAAGTATTATTGTTTTTATGTCAATATGAAAGTTTTGTTTTGAATCTTATGGATCTGAACATTCATGCCACAATAAAAAAATTACATGGATAAATATGTTAGGTAGCATTCCACATCAAAAATTCTGTTTTTATCATTTTCCTACTCGAGGACGAGTAGGAATTAAGCTTGGGGATGCTTGATACATCTCCAACACACTACTGCAGGATGCTGCTAACGCTACACTACGATCAGAGACCCTTCGACGAAACTGTGTGCGATGCAATAACCGCAAACGATGGTGTAAAAAACCTGTCAAAAAAGGTGCAAAACATTTGCGATGGAGGATGCATCAAACATAGTTCAGATTTTAGTTGCGTGTGCGATGCAGGGCATACGGTTCAGTTCAGTTAACTGTTTGCGATGAGGAGGAACAAAAGAAACGGGCAGCTAGATGGAGGTGTGTGCGATATACAGCATACGGTTCACTCGGATGAACTGTTTGTGATTAGGCAACACAAAAGTAACGGTCACACGGATCAAGGTGTGTGCGATATATGGCATGCGGTTCACTCGGATGAACTGTTTGCGTTGAGACAAGAGAACAAAAATGGTTCAGTATATCAAGATGTGTGTGATACGCGGCAAACAGGTCTGTAATCAGAAATGTGTGCGAAGACCGATAATAACACAGACAATTGCTGCTAATAAGCCGTATGTGATATGCTCTGTCTACACAACATCTATTGGCCATTGGGGGACGAGCGGTCATCTAGATACACCATAAGGATGCGAAGAGGCATCATATATGTAAGAGAACTCTCAAGTTAAGTGTGCTCAGGCTGGAGCAGCCATCAGATGGCTGACTGGATGGGAAGTTGTGTTGATGTTAAATTAACTGATAGGATGGGTCGTATTTGTCAAATTAAATGACTGATACGACCCATCCCATGAGTTAACTTAACCTCGAGGTCCTTGTTTATTATTTTATTATTTTTAACACATGTTAAAGAAGGTCTACCGCATTACTTTTTGACAATGTGCGATATGTGGCATACAGTTGATCCATCCGACCTATTTGGGATGGAATAAGCCGTGTGTGTTGTGGGCACACGCTTGATAGTATTCAACCGTTTGCGATTGATGAATTCATCACCGACGGGTTCCCTAGTATGGTACTTGTTCATCTGATCATCGTCTACTTCTTGTGCTAGCTCGATGTTCCTTCTATGCTAAGTTTCCATTAATTTGATGGTGTTTTATGAACACGCCACCATTTCCCGCTATTTCCTCACCTGTTTCCCGCCACCCAGCGATATTGCGCATTAACTTAGGTGGCGCGCGACGCACGGAGGCGACAAGCGCAGCGTGTAGCACATCCACCTTTTCCAAGCATGCCAACCCACCAAAGCGCTGCCTCTGCCATTAACCTCGTCGACGAGGAAAACGAGCAGGCGCAACAGCCCGTCGAGGCCGAGGCGCTCCCCGGCTACGCGATGGACGACGCCGTGATGTGCGTCATCGCCAGCGTTGAGCAGACCTTCGGCGCATGGTGCTTGAGTGCCGCGGATCAAGATAGGCATGTCAGCGCTGACAGGCTGCAGCTCGCCGCACAATATGATTGATGGCGCGCCGCAGAGCAAGCTAGGCGCGTCCACGCCGATAGGCTGCGGTTCGCCGCAGAGCGAGAGGCGCGGCGCGCCGCACACCAAGTGCAAGGAATCATCGTAGCAATTTCCAAAGGTGGAAGTGATAAGTATGGAGTGTCGAACCAACAAGGAGCTAAAGGTAAGATCAATATTCTCTCAAGCCATATCTGCCACTGATACGACTCTACGTACATCGAACATTTGCTTCCAACTAGCAACGAGAAATAAAACTACGTTTTGGGTATGAAGAGGATAACTTTGCATGGTATCGGAGAGCTAAAATATAAAAGTAGGTTCTGTCATCATAAACTTAGAATATATTACTAAATATTATAAATAGCGAGTGTGGAATAATGGTGGATCGGTGTGCGGAATTGTCCTAGGCAATTGTTAACAAGACCGGTAGTCGTCATTGCAATTTCATATGAGGGAGAGGCATAAGCTAACATACTTTCTCTACTTAGATCATATGCACTTATGATTGGAACTCTAGCAAGCATCCGCAACTACTAAAGATCATTAAGGTAAAACCCAACCATAGCATTAAAGCATCAAGTCCTCTTTATTCCCATACGCAACAACCCCCTTACTCGGGTTTGTGTTTCAGTCACGCACCAACCCACTATAAGCGAATTATGAACGTATTGCAACACCCTACAGCGGGAATCCCTCACGCTTGCGTGACACGGAGGGCACCATAGGACAGCACCAAAATAAAACATACAACTCGTACCAATCTAGATCATCACTCAACCCAAAGACAAAGGATATCTACTCAAAACATCATAGGATGGCAACACATCATTGGATCATAATATGTGGCATAAAGCACCATGTTCAAGTAGGGATTAAAGCGGGGTGCGGGAGAGTGGACCGCGTAAAAGAGATGAGGATGGTGATGATGATGGTGATGTTGATGAAGACGATCACCGCGGCGATGATTCCCCTCTCGATGGCACTCCGGTGCCACCAAGAGAGAGGAGGAGAGGTTCTCCCCCTTGTGCTTCCTCCTCCGTGGCCTCCCCCCTGGATGGGGAAAGGTTCTCCCTCTGGTCCTTGGCCTTCATGGTGATGATGGCCTCTCCGGAATACTCCTCCATGGCCACTGATGATGATGATGGCCCCTTCCGGCAGGGTGCCGCAGAGGGCCTAGATTGATTTCTCGTGGCTACAGAGGCTTGCGGCGGCGGAACTTCCGATCTAGGTTTCTTTCTAGAAGTTTGGGTATATATGAGAGGTGTTGGCGTCGAGAACAAGTCAGGGGGGTCTTCAGGCTGTCCACGAGGCAGGGAGGCGCGCCCAGGGGGGTGGGCGAGCCCCCCACCCTCGTGGGCATCCCGGGACTCTTCTGGCCCAACTCGTTGACTCCGTGGCCTTCTTCTGGTCCAAAAATAAGCTCCGTCAAGTTTCAGGTCAATTGGACTCCGTTTGGTTTTCCTTTTCTGTGATATTCTAAAACAAGGAAAAAAAACAGAAACTGGCACTGGGCTCTAGGTTAATAGGTTAGTCCCAAAAACCATATAAAATAGCATATAAATGCATATAAAACATCCAAGGTTGATAATATAATAGCATGAATACTTCATAAATTATAGATACGTTGGAGACGTATCAGCATCCCCAAGCTTAATTCCTGCTCGTCCTCGAGTAGGTAAATGATAAAAGAAATAATTTATGAAGTGTGAATGCTAGCAAGTGCACAAGTTTGATCAATGATAATTTCAATCACCTTTTCTAGCATCAATATATGTCATAACAGTAGCTCATCTCATAAAACTTTTCATGATCAAGTAACAAGCTATTCACATGTTAAAGTATAGATCATAAACTTTCTTGAAAACTAACAAACAATATTCTCAGTCATCAAACAATTGCAATTCATCTTATTTTCAGGAAGGGTCTATGTCAGAGCTTTGATTCAGCAAACTCCACATACTCAACTATCATTTAATCTTTCACAATTGCTAACACTCATGTGATATTTATGGGTTCAAAGTTTTAATCGGACACAGAGAAAGATAGGGGCTTATAGTTTCGCCTCCCAACCTTTTACCTCAAGGGTAATGTCAACAATAATAATTTATGAAAACCTACATCCAAGTGGATATATATATATCCGGATCGCTCCAACACAAAGTGCTTGCCAAAGGAAAAAGTGTAAAAAGGAAAGGTGATGATCACCATGACTCTTGTATAAGGGTAGAAGATAAAAGTAAAAGTTAGGCCCATCACAGAGGGAAGCAGAGGTTGTCATGCGCTTTTATAGTTGGATGCACAAAATCTTAATGCAAAAGAACGTCACTTTATATTGCCGCTTGTGATAAAGACCTTTATTATGCAGTCTGTCACTTTTATTTCTTCCCTATCACAAGTTCGTATAAAGCTTATTTTTTTCGCACTAATAGATCATACATATTTAGAGAGCAATTTTTATTGCATGCACCGATGACAACTTACTTGAAGGATCTTAATCAATCCTTAGGTAGGTATGGTGGACTCTCATGGCAAAACTGGTTTAAGGGATGTTTGGAAGCACAAGTAGTATTTCTACTTGGTGCAAAGAATTTGGCTAGCATGAGAGGGAAAGGCAAGCTCAACATGTTGGATGATCCAAGACAATATAATGTTTCGGATATAGGAAAACATAACCCATTAAGTTGTCTTCCTTGTCCAACATCAAATTTTTAACATGTCATATTTTAATGAGTGCTCACAATTACAAAAGATGTCCAAGATAGTATACTTATATGTGAAATCTCTCTTCCTTCAGTATTCTTTCATGCATTGTTCAAGTGACCAATTCTGCGTTTGCTAACTTTCAATAAGTTTACTACCTATATTCATTATGTGTGAAGTCATTACTCCCCATGTTATAAGCATATGAAACGTATATAAATTCAGATTTATGATATTCAATTCATTCAACCATTTACTCATAGGATATACGTGAAGCACGTGAGTAAATGACAAACTACTCCAAAAAGATATACGTGAAGAACACTGAGTAGTCAAATAATTAACTAGCCATGGGAGGATTCTTCTTCATTCAAAATTTCAGATCCAATGATTTTATTCAAACAACAAGTAAAATTGAAAATACGCTCCAAGTAAAACACATATCATGTGATGAATAAAAATATAGCTCCGAGTAAGTTATACCGATAGTTTTGAAGACGAAAGAGGGGATGCCTTCCGGGGCATCCCCAAGCTTAGGTGCTTGAGTCTTCCTTGAATATTACCTTGGGTTGCCTTGGGCATCCCCAAGCTTAGGGTCTTTCCACTCCTTATTCTCCTCATATCGACATCTCACCCAAAGCTTGAAAACTTCAATCACACAAAACTTAACGGAACATCGTGAGATAGGTTAGTATGATAAAGAGTAAACCATTCACTTTGGTACTGTCAAAGACAAGGTTCATAATTGTTCTCACACAATGCCTACTGTACCATATCATTTCTACAATTTATATTGAGAAATATAATCCATAGAAACTAGAACACAAGCAAACTATGCAATGAAAACAGAATCTGTCAGAAACAGAACAGTCTGTAATGATCTAAACATAAACCATAGTTCTGCTACTCCAAAAATTATAAAATAAATTGGTGGACGTGAGGATTTTTTCTATTAATCTTCTGCAAAAATAATCAACTCAAAAGCACTCTTCTGTAAAAAATGGTAGCTAATCCCGTGAGCGCAAAGTTTCTGTTTATTACAGCAAGATCACATTAACTTTCACCCAAGTCTTCCCAAAGGTCTTACTTGGCACTTTATTGAAACAAAAGCTATAAAACATGATTAATACAGTAGATTAATAATGTAAACACACAAAAACAGTAAGGGTAAATATTGGGTTGTCTCCCAACAAGCGCTTTTCTTTAATGCCTTTTAGCTAGGCATGATGATTTCAATGATGCTCACATAAAAGATAAGAATTGAAACATAAAGAGAGCATCATGAAGAATATGACTAGCATATTTAAATCTAACCCACTTCCTATGCCTAGGGATTTTGTGAGCACATAATTTATAGGAAGGCAAAACAAGTATAACTTCAAAACTTTAAGCACATAGAGAGGAAACTTGATATTATTGCAACTCCTACAAGCATATATTCCTCCCTCATAATAATTTTCAGTAGCATCATGAATGAATTCAACAATATAACCATCACATAAAGCATTCTTTTCATGATCTACAAGCATAGAAATTTTACTACTCTCCACATAAGCAAAATTCTTCTCAGTCGGAATAGTGGGATCAATAATTCCTAAAGTTGACACTCTTCCAAACCCACTTTAGATGATAGTATTATTCATACTCCAAAAGATATAAGTGAAGTTCATGGAGCATTCTACAATTAATATAGACTAACCAATATCCAAGCTCAAAATGTATAAGTGAAGCACACGAAGCATTCTATAAAACCATACTCAAAAGATTTAAGTGAAGCACAAAGATCAATTCTATAAGATCATACTCAAAAGATATAAGTGAAGCACATGGATCATTCTATAAATCGATGAAGGGATATCTCATACTAGCATGGTTCTTAAAGAAAAAAACACAAGGGACACAAATCATGTGAACAAAACGAAAACCGAGGTATACCGATAATTGTTGAAGAAGAAAGATGGGATGCCAACCGGGGCATCCCCAAGCTTAGATGCTTGAGTATCCTTGGAATATTTACTTGGGGTGCCTTGGGCATCCCCAAGCTTGAACTCTTGCCTCTCTTTATTCTTCTCACATCGGTAACTCCTCGTTCTTCGAACACTTCATCCACAAAAACTTAACAAAAACTTTGTGAGATCCGTTAGTATACTAAAGCAAATCACTACCTTTAGGTACTGTAATGAACTAATTATTTATTTATATTGGTGTTAAATCTACTTTATTCCAACTTCTCTATTGTTCATACCCCCCGATACTAGCCATAGATTCATCAAAATAAGCAAACAACACTCAAAAAACAGAATCTGTCAAAAACAGGACAGTCTGTAGTAATCTGGAAGTTTAGTAAACTTCTGTAACTCCAAAAATTATTAAATAAATTTGACAATTTGAATAATTTGTACAGAAGTAATGTGGAAAAAGTTTCAGACCCATTTGACCTTCCAGTAAAAAATGTAAATTCATGCACTACAGCCAAAGTTTCTGTTTTTGTTCTGCACATAGTAAACAAGCAACCTAAACATCCTAAAACCAAAGCTTGGCACATTATTTTTATAATACAATGGATATACACAAGGGGATAATTATTTACAGAGAAACTTCCATGAAAAATTATACATTGTTTCCGTGAGCATGAACACAAGTGCTCAAGGTCGACCCTCACTTCTTCAATGCATAACTTTCCAATCACTTCTCTTTTTGAAAAAGTTTTTAGGCATGAGAGGCAAGTAATAATTTTTTGTATTTTCATTCTTTAATTTTTTTTATGTTTCACCCACAACTAAACAGAAACAAAAAGGAAAAACAAAATCTACTTAGTGAAGAAAGCAAACAAGCACACACGAGAATATCAACCCCACGCTATTGCTCCCCGGCAACGGCGCCAGAAAAGAGCTTGATAATCCCCAAGTGCAGGGAATCATCGTAGCAATTTCCAAAGGTGGAAGTGATAAGTATGGAGTGTCGAACCCACAAGGAGCTAAAGGTAAGATCAATATTCTCTCAAGCCCTATCTGCCACTGATACAACTCTACGTACACCGAACGGTTGCTTCCAACTAGCAACGAGAAATAAAACTACGTTGTGGGTATGAAGAGGATAACTTTGCATGGTATCGGAGAGCTAAAATATAAAAGTAGGTGCTGTTATCATAAAGTTAGAATATATTACTAAATATTATAAATAGCGAGTGTGGAATAATGGTGGATCGGTGTGCGGAATTGTCCTAGGCAATTGTTAACAAGACCGGTAGTCGTCATTGCAATTTCATATGAGGGAGAGGCATAAGCTAACATACTTTCTCTACTTGGATCATATGCACTTATGATTGGAACTCTAGCAAGCATCCGCAACTACTAAAGATCATTAAGGTAAAACCCAACCATAGTATTAAAGCATCAAGTCCTCTTTATTCCCATACGCAACAACCCCCTTACTCGGGTTTGTGTTTCAGTCACTCACGAACCCACTATAAGCGAATCATGAACGTACTGCAACACCCTACAGCGGGAATCCCTCACGCTTGCGCGACATGGAGGGCACCATAGGACAGCACCAAAATAAAACATACAACTCGTACCAATCTAGATCATCAATCAACCCAAAGACAAAGGATATCTACTCAAAACATCATAGGATGGCAACACATCATTGGATCATAATATGTGGCATAAAGCACCATGTTCAAATAGGGATTACAGCGGGGTGCGAGAGAGTGGACCGTGTAAAAGAGATGAGGATGGTGATGTTGCTGAAGACGATCACCGCGGCGATGATTCCCCTCTCGATGGCACTCCGGTTCCACCAAGAGAGAGGAGGAGAGGTTCTCCCCCTTGTGCTTCCTCCTCCATGCCCCCTGGATGGGGAAAGGTTCTCCCTCTGGTCCTTGGCCTTCATGGCGATGATGGCCTCTTCGGGATACTCCTCCATGGCCACCGATGATGATGATGGCCCCCTCCGGCAGGGTGCCGGAGAGGGCCTAGATTGATTTCTCATGGCTATAGAGGCTTGCGGCGGCGGGACTTCCGATCTAGGTTTCTTTCTAGAAGTTTGGGTATATATGAGAGGTGTTGGCGTCGAGAACAAGTCAGGGGGGTCTCCGGGCTGTCCACGAGGCAGGGAGGCGCGCCAGGGGGTGGGCGCGCCCCCACCCTCTTGGGCAGCCCGGGACTCTTCTGGCCCAACTCTTTGACTCCGTGGCCTTCTTCTGGTCCAAAAATAAGCTCCGTCAAGTTTCAGGTCAATTGGACTCCGTTTGGTTTTCCTTTTCTGCGATATTCTAAAACAAGGAAAAACAGAAACTGGCACTGGGCTCTAGGTTAATAGGTTAGTCCCCAAAACCATATAAAATAGCATATAAATGCATATAAAACATCCAAGGTTGATAATATAATAGCATGAATACTTCATAAATTATAGATACGTTGGAGACGTATCACCTCTCTCCCCCTCCTTTCCCCTCTCCCCTCTCCACTCTAGCTCCACCATTGTTTCTCTTTTCTCTCTTCCTCCTACCTCTCTTCTCTCTTAATTAATGGCACCCTCCTCCATAAATGGCCTCTCTCTTTCTCCTACTCCTCTCTTCTCTCCCCCATTAATGACCCCATCCACCATAACCCCTCGCCATTAGTTAGCTAGCTAGATTCACCTCTCCTCCCCAACAACTAGATCTAGCTAGCTATTTAGCCAACCACCCTCCTCCACATCATCTAATTAACCGCGTGCTCTCGGTCTCTCCCGGGATATATATATATATATATATATATATATATATATAGGTGAGTAAAAAGTTGTTCATTTCAAGAAGAATATGTGTGTGAATGAGAATATGTGTGTTTGGGATATATATATATATATATATATATATATATATGGAGAGATTTGTGCTAGTGACATGCCCTCGAGTTGCTTATGTTTTGCCGAAATGTCGATTTATTTCCGTTTCGGTGAATTTCGAGCAAACTCATATGTCCTATTTTTAGGCAAGGTCATGCCAAAATTTTATATATATGACTCTGATGAATGGTTTCATGGATGGCTATACTCAGTGGATAAGTGAAGAAGATGATGATGATGAGGACGTGCACATGGCAGGGAATAACGACATGGGGCTAGACGAAGAGATGACCGATCGACAAGAAGACGATGGCGCCGGACATGTCGGCGGGGAAGAGTCCGGAAATGATGACAGCGGCGGAGAAGATTCCGGACACGACGAAGGAGAGTCCAGACATGGCGGAGAAGAGGGAGGTCACGCTGCAGTCTTCGATGCTACTAAGTGCAGTAGTGCATGACCCTCATGTTCGAGACCTCCTCGCAAGAGTACGACTAGCGACAGAGCTGCTTCTAGAGAGGAGGCCAAGCTGGCGCAACTTGAAGTAGACTCGAGGACTCCATTGTATGACGGTTGCAATCCCGAGGTGACCCGCTTGAGTTTCACGCTCGAACTTCTAAAGACGAAGGCCAAAAACAAATGGACAGACAAAAGCCTCGATGAGCATTTGAAGTTTCTACATAATAAAGTTCTTCCCACGGGGAACCTGTGTCCTACTAGTGTCGAGGAGGCCAAGAAAATCGTTTGCCCTTTTGATTTGCCGCACATTAGGTACCACGCATGCATCAATGATTGCATCATTTATCGGGGGGAGCATGGGGGAAAAACCAGTTGTCTAGTGTGTAATGCTTCTCGATACAAGAAGGCAGGAAAGAAAGCTCCTCAGAAAGTTGCATGGTACTTTCCGATCACTCCCCGTATGCAGCGGTATTTCGTAGATCCTAAGGAAGCAAAGCTCATGCGCTGGCATGCGGAGAGGAAGAAGCCCGACGACGGAGATGATCCGAGGCTGAGACACCTCGTAGATGGTAGCCAGTGGAGAGCATTCAACGCCGTATATGGATTTGCTACAGAAGATCCAAGGAACATCGTGCTTGGTGAGAGTACCGATGGCATGAATCCGTTTGGAAACCAGAACACCAACCACAACACATGGCCCGTGTTTGTATGGATGTACAACCTCCCCCCATGGAAGTGCATGAAGACAAAGTACATACACATGAGCATGCTGATTCAAGGGCCGAAACAACCGGGAAATAGTATTAACCTGTATATGGGGCTTCTGCAAGAGGAGCTAGACACGTTATGGAAAACACCGGCATGGACATGGGACGCCAGCAAAGGAGAATATTTCCATATGAGAGCTGCGCTGATGATGACGGTGCACGACTATCTCGGTTACGGGTACACCTCAGGCCAGGTGTGCCACGGATACTGCAGATGCACGAGGTGCATGGATGATACAACGTCTCAGCAGATTACTTCAATGAAAGATGGTGGGTTTGGGAAAATCGTGTACATGGGGCATCGTAGATGGCTCAAGAAGGATGACCCGTGGAGAAAGCGTGGAGATCTATTCAATGGGTTGGCTGAGCTTCGAGGACCTCCACGTAAGAGGAGCGGCGCCAAAATTGATGAGCTGTTAAGAAACTGGGAACAATGCCCCGCACTGAGAAAGATCAAAAAGGCGCCGTAGCCGTGCTGAAGGTATGGAAAACGGGTTCTGTTTTCTGGGACTTGGAGTACTGGCCCAATCATGACACACCTCATTGCCTTGATCCAATGCATATCACGAAGAATGTCCTCGAGAGCTTTCTTGGCACACTGATGAACATGCCGGAGAAGACCAAGGATGGGCCGAAGGCAAGGAAAGACTTGGAAGATTTCAAGATCAGGAAAGATCTCCACCGTAAAAAGTTGATGGAGGAGACGGAGACGGAGACGGAGGAGGGGGGAAGGGGCAGAAAAGTCAACAAGAAGGAGGAGAATTATTGCCCCTTCTTCGTTCACCTTATGTGTGAAGGAGATCGATCAATTCATCAAGTGTCTTATGGGTATCAAAGTCAGTTCCGGTTACGGTGGGAAGATAAGCAGATTTCTAGACCCCAAGAAGAAAAGGTTCAGCGGGATGAAGTCTCATGACTGTCACGTGATGATGACGCAGATACTCCCGGTTGCCATTAGAGGGATAATGGAGAAGCACGTCCCTGACACGCTTGCTGGTCTCCGCAACTTCTTCGATGTTATATCTCGAAAGTCCATAAGTGTGAAGCAGCTCCGAAGGCTACATGAAGAGATCGTTGTCATACTACGTGAGCTTGAGATGTACTTCTCGCCCGCGTTCTTTGACGTCATGGTGCATCTGTGTGTCCACATCGTGGATGACATCATCGACCCCGGGCAGACATTCCTTCACAGCCTGTTGCCGTTCGAGAGGATGAATGGGGTCATCAAAGGATTCGTTTGTAACATGTCCCGTCCGGAAGGGAGCATCGTCCAGGGGTATCTGACGCATGAGTGCGTCTCCTTTTGCGAGAATTATATGAGCGTCGGAGACACTATTGTTGGTTTGCCCATCAAGAAGCACGATGGGAAGCTCGAAGGAGATGTTCACAACAACGGCCGGAGGGAATTGCACGTGGACTACTCGGATAGATGGAACGACTTTGACAGGGCTAACTTAGTAGTGCTACAACACCTAGATGTGGTAGATGATTATGTGGCACAGCACAAAGAAACCATCGCAAAGAAGTACCGTGATAAGGGGATGCTCAAGACGGACGACGAAGTTACTGTAGAGCACAATGCCACTTTCTTGCACTGGTTTAAACAACAAGTTCTTGAAAATCCCCGGAAGAGGGCAGTTCAGACGGATTGCTCATACACGCCTTAGCACATGGCCCCGCGCCCAAGCTCACGACCTATCAGTCCTACGATATCAATGGGTACACGTTCTACACGGAGGCCAAAGACATGGACAATGATTACCAGAATTCTGGGGTGACAATTCAATCCGTGACTAACGCCAACAACACAACTGAGAGATTCTACGGAAGGGTCGAAGAGATCTGGGAGCTTGACTATGTTGGAATGCACGATGCGACGATGTTCTGTGTTAGATGGGCCAAGGACGTCGTAAGACAAAACAAGTATTTCACCACCATGTCTATACCCGATGCGAAGAGCACTCCCGTGAACTTTAACGTCATGGCCAAAAATGAGCCATGGGTACACGCTAAGCACATGACACAATGCTTCTTCATAACTGACCCGGCCAA
Source organism: Triticum aestivum (assembly GCF_018294505.1). Classification (NCBI taxonomy): domain Eukaryota; kingdom Viridiplantae; phylum Streptophyta; class Magnoliopsida; order Poales; family Poaceae; genus Triticum; species Triticum aestivum. The sequence continues at coordinate 75,992,455 of NC_057808.1, read as the reverse complement.
TCCCAGCCGTGTTGTCGTGAGGAGATCCAAAAGGAGCATCATCGGAATGGATGGAATAGCCAACGAGGAAGACTACGACCAATACGGCAACCCGATGAGGGAAGATGACGATGACGATGAAGCATATGTGAAAAGAAGAATCAATACTACATTACCTAAGAAAGATCCTAATCCATGGCTCCGGAAAAGTCACAAAGAGGGGCTCAATTACTCGGGAACGAACAAGAAAGGGAAGAAGCTCAATGTGAAACGTCCTCGACGCAGTTGATCAGAAACCTACATCTATATATATGTATCTATTTTGTGTACGCACTTAAGTAACCGTTATCGGTCAACTAATATATTACCACCACATGCAGGGTTCCGGTGATATGCGCGCACAGTGGGGGAGAGGGAGACGCCGTCATCGGGAGAAAAACAAGAAAACAAAAACAAAAGGGAGAAAGCAGTACAAAAGAAAAAGGAAAGTAAACAGAAAAGAAAAGGAAAATAACAAAAGAAAAGAAAATTAAAAACTAGAAAAGGAAAATAATAAAAAGAAATAATAAAAATTAGAACAGTTAGCAGTAGCGCTCGATTGAGAACCAGTGCTATAGCTACTATAGCTATAGCGCTTTGTTCTAGAAAAGCGCTACTACTATGTGCCATTACCAGTAGCGCTGCTCTACTGCTATTTTGAGTTAACCTCAAATTTGGCCAACCGCCAAGTCCCAATTCTCCCCCGGCCACTCTTCCCACACCCTCTTCCCCCCCACTCTATCACCGCCGCCATCGCCCTCGCGCCGTCCGTCGCCCTGCTCGCCCTCGTCCACCGGCCGTCGCCCCTCGCCGCCGTCGACCTTTTCGCCGGCCGTCTCCCGAGCCCGCGCCGTCGACCACAACACCGCCACGCCTCTCCCCTGCCCCTGCGCCCGCCCACGACCTCGCCGCCCCTGCGCCCACCCTCGACCTCGCCGGCCCTCACCCCGCGCCCGCCCTCGATGCCGCCACCCTCTTCACCGCCCAGTAAGCCTCACCCTCTCCTCTCCCCTGCCCTCGTCTCTCTCTCTCTGCTCTCTGCTCTCTCTCTCTCTCTAATTTGGATGTATGAACCCTAGCTAGGAGATGTAGCAGAGAGAGAGAGGAGATGTATGAACCCTAGTTTAGTGCAATTTTGTTTAGGGCAATTTACTTTAGGAAATTTAGCTTAGTGCAATTTAGTTTAGGGCAATTTTGTATAGGGAAATTAAGTTTAGGGTATATAAAATACCTATAAATTTATAAAAAATAGTAGCTAAAACAGTAGCAAATTGGTTTTTGTAGGTATATAAATTAGCTATATAAAACAGTTGCAAAAATTTATAAAAAACAGTAGCTAATTAGGGCAGTAGCAAATATAGCTAGGGCCACTCAAATAAAAACCAGTAGCAAATAAAACCCTAGATGATGTTTTAGGAGCATATAGCCTATACAATATTGCTGTTTTTAACACTTGGTTAATTTGCTAAGCCCTGGAAATTTGTCATATGGTGTTATATGAACTTGTGCCAATTGTCGAAAAATATCTGAGTGGCCTATGTTTTGCCGGAATGTTGATTCATTTCCGTTCCGGCAAATTTCAGGCGCTCCATATGTCCACTTTTTAGCAAAGGTCATGCCAAAAATTTCCGTGATTTTCTGCATGACTTGTGCTACGAACTAGGACATATGGAGTACCCCGAATTTGCCGGAAGGGGAATGAATCAACATTCGGACCAAATATAGGCCCCTTTTTTATTTTCATTATATCCTTTATTTACAATTGTTGAATAGGAAACATGTCTGCCGACGCCGAAGTCGCCGGTGGTTCTGCTCGCCTTGAAGACCCCATCGAGGCAGCAAATCACTATTTCGATTACCTGGACCATCACTAGATGGGGTTGCATGGTGACGGCAGTGGCACCAACCCCGACACCGACACCGGCACCAGCACCGGCACCGACACCACCCCCGAGACCGGCAACGATGCTGTCGTAGCCGGTAAAGCACCGAAGAAGAAGAGGACACGAAGACGAAACAAGCTTGGCATCAGACAAATTGTGGTCACGGAGATGCACCCCAAGAATTTTGAGCCAACGGCGCCGGAGGAAGCGCGCTCATGCTGGGGCAATCAACTTGGATGCATCCTCAGGGAAACCGCCAACATCAACGACGAGAGGTTGAGGCAGATACCACATATGGAGAACATGCTCCTAAAGAAGTTGCACAATAGGTTCTTGTTCCCCGGCCACAATGAAAAAGAATATGAAGATCTGTGGAAAGACATCACCATGACAAAGATAAACGACAAGGCGATGGTGACGTTCACCAACGACTTGTCCTCCTGGAAAGTTCGGGTGAAAAAAGCGATTGCGAAGAATGAATCATGGTCCAAGATTCATGCTGACAATCCGTCAATAACGGAAGAGGACTTTGCAAAATTCAAGGAGAATTGTGCTAAATAAGAAGTCAAGGCAGAGTCGGAGAAAATGAAGGCGCTCCAGGCCAGGAACACGCGTCCCCACTGCCTCAGAAGCCGTGGTTATGAGGGGAAGAGGGCCGTATGGGCCAAGGAGGACGCCGAACGTGAAAGTCACGGAATCCCCGACCCCTTGGCGGAGTTCACCGACCCGCTGGAGCATGACTGGATCAGGGCCCGGTACAAGTGGGACAAGGAAAAAAGCTCTTTTACATGAACCCGGTCACGAGGGACTTCATGAGACTTCTGGTAATTGTTATATTACCACATTATCATATTATAGCTTCCAATAAATTCGACTGCAAGTTTTGTCACATTAGTAAACCATCCACGTTCCTTTTGCAGAAAGAGCAGCACCAAAAGGTAGCCGAAAGTGACGAGTCGTCACAGTCGTTGGCGAGGCCCAAGTGGGACACCCCATTCAACCGGGCCCTGAACATACTGAAGAAGGTCCCGGTGGACAAGCCACCATCCTATGGACGTGTGCACGGCGTCGGAGATGGTGCCTCGTGGAAGACATGCTACCACGAGGAGCCAGAGGAAAGAAAGAAGAGACGGGCCGTCACTCAGCACAACATCAACGAGAAGGTCAAGATTGCGGTCGATAAGAGCAAAGCTGAGACCAAAGAAGAGTTGCCCGGGGCCGTGTCTGCAGCGGTCACTGACGCGGTGGTCAGCTTGCTTCTGGCACTTTTCGATTTCACGAAGAACAATCCAAATGCACGGCCGGAGGACTTTCCCCTTCCCAGCTTTGTCAGGAGCAATTCGGCGAATACCAGAGCACCAGCACCTGCTCAAGCAACCGCAAAAGGTCCCGCTCCTGTTCATAGCAGTCCGACCTCCGTCTCTTGCATGCTCGGTGGACCTTCATTGCTGGCTGAGCTCGACGCCCTCACGGTTCCGTTGCTACCTCTTGAGCACTACATTGGTTTTCCCTTGAAGAGGAAAGGGTGATGCAGCAAAGTAGAGTAAGTATTTCCCTTAGTTTTTGAGAACCAAGGTATCAATCCAGTAGGAGACTGCACGCAAGTGGCCTCGTACCTACACAAACAAATAAGAACCTTGCAACCAACGCGATAAAGGGGTTGTCAATCCCTTCACGACCACTTGCAAGTGAGATCTGATAGAGATAATAAGATAAATATTTTTTGGTATTTTTATAATATAAACTGAAAGTAAAAATTGCAAAATAAAATAGATTGGAAACTTATATGATGGAAAATAGACCCGGGGGCCATAGGTTTCACTAGTGGCTTCTCTCAAGATAGCATAAGTATTACAGTGGGTGAACAAATTACTGTCGAGCAATTGATAGAAAAGTGCATAGTTATGAGAATATCTAGGCATGATCATGTATATAGGCATCACGTCTGCGACAAGTAGACCGAAACGATTCTGCACCTACTACTATTACTCCACACATCAACCGCTATCCAGCATGCATCTAGAGTATTAAGTTCATAAGAACAGAGTAACGCATTAGGCAAGATGACATGATGTAGAGGGATAAACTCAACCAATATGATATAAACCCCATCTTTTTATCCTCGATGGCAACAATACAATGCGTGCCTTGCTGCCCCTGCTGTCACTGGGAAAGGACACCGCATGATTGAACCCAAAGCTAAGAACTTCTCCCATTGCAAGAAAGTTCAATCTAGTAGGCCAAACCAAACTGATAATTCGAAGAGACTTGCAAAGATAACCAATCATACATAAAAGAATTCAGAGAAGATTCAAATATTGTTCATAGATAATCTTGATCATAAACCCACAATTCATCAGATCTCGACAAACACACCGCAAAAAGAGTTACATCGAATAGATCTCCAAGAAGATGGAGGAGAACTTTGTATTGAGATCCAAAGAGAGAGAAGAAGCCATCTAGCTAATAACTATGGACCCGAAGGTCTGTGGTAAACTACTCACACATCATCGAAGAGGCTATGGTGTTGATGTAGAAGCCCTCCGTGATTGATGCCCCCTCCGGCAGAGCGCGAAAAAGGCCTCAAGATGGGATCTCATGGGTACAGAAGGTTGCGGCGGTGGAATTAGGTTTTGTGGTGCTCCTGGATGGTTTCGGGGTACATAGGTATATATAGGAGGAAGAAGTAGGTCGGTGGAGCCACGAGGGGCCCACGAGGGTGGAGGGCGCGCCCTGGGGGCAGGCGTGCCTCCCTGCCTCGTGGCCTCCTCGCTTCTTTCTTGACATCCACTCCAAGTCCTCTAGATCACGTTTGTTCCAAAAATAACTCTCCCGAAGGTTTCATTCCGTTTGGACTCCGTTTGATATTCCTTTTCTGCGAAACACTGAAATAGGCAAAAAACTGCAATTTGCACTGGGCCTTCGGTCAGTAGGTTAGTCCCAAAAATAATATAAAAGTGCTTAGTAAAGCTGATTAAACATCCAAAACAGATAATATAATAGCATGGAACAATAAAAAATTATAGATACGTTGGAGACGTATCAAGCATCCCCAAGCTTAATTCCTGCTCGTCCTCGAGTAGGTAAATGATAAAAACAGAATTTTTGATGTGGAATGCTACCTAGCATATTTCTCAATGTAATTTCCTTTATTGTGGCATGAATGTTCAGATCCGAAAGATTCAAGACAAAAGTTTAATATTGACATGAAAATAATAATACTTCCAGCATACTAACAAAGCAATCATGTCTTCTCAAAATAACATGGCCAAAGAAAGTTATCCCTGCAAAATCATATAGTCTGCCTATGCTCTATCTTCACCACACAAAGTATTTAATCATGCACAACCCCGATGACAAGCCAAGCAATTGTTTCATACTTTTGATGTTCTCAAACTTTTTCAATCTTCACACAATACATGAGCGTGAGCCATGGATATAGCACTATATGTGGAATAGAATGGTGTTTGTGGAGAAGACAAAAAGGAGAGGATAGTCTCACATCAACTAGGCGTATCAACGGGCTATGGAGATGCCCGTCAATAGATATCAATGTGAGTGAGTAGGGATTGCCATGCAACGGATGCACTAGAGCTATAAGTGTATGAAAGCTCAACAAAAGAAACTAAGTGGGTGTGCATCCAACTCGCTTGCTCACGAAGATCTAGAGCATTTTGAGGAAGCCCATCATTGGAATATACAAGCCAAGTTCTATAATGTAAAATTCCCACTAGTATATGGAAGTGACAACATAGGAGACTCTCTATCATGAAGATCATGGTGCTACTTTGAAGCACAAGTGTGGTAAAAGGATAGTAACATTGTCCCTTCTCTCTTTTTCTCTCATTTTTTTATTTGGGCCTTTTTTGTGGCCTCTTTTTTTTCATCCGGAGTCTCATCCCGACTTGTGGGGGAATCATAGTCTCCATCATCCTTTCCTCACTTGGGACAATGCTCTAATAATGATGATCATCACACTTTTATTTGCTTACAACTCAATACTTAGACCAAAATATGACTCTATGTGAATGCCTCCGGCGGTGTACCGTGATTTGCAATGAATCAAGAGTGACATGTATAAAAGAATTATGAACGGTGGCTTTGCCCCAAATACGATGTCCACTACATGATCATGTAAAGCAATATGACAATGATGAAGCGTGTCATAATAAACGAAACGGTGGTAAGTTGCATGGAAATATATCTCGGAATGGCTATGGGAATGCCATAATAGGTAGGTATGGTGGCTGTTTTGAGGAAGGTATATGGTGGGTGTATGATACCGGCGAAAGGTGCGCGGTATTAGAGAGCCTAGCAATGGTGGAAGGGTGAGAGTGCGTATAATCCATGGACTCAACATTAGTCATAAAGGACTCACATACTTATTGCAAAAATCTATTAGTTATCGAAACGAAGTACTACGCGCATGCTCCTAGGGGGATAGATTGGTCGGAAAAGACCATCGCTCGTCCCCGACCGCCACTCATAAGGAAGACAATCAATAAATAAGTCATGCTCCGACTTCATCACATAACGGTTCACCATACGTGCATGCTACGGGAATCACAAACTTTAGAACAAGTATTTCTCAAATTCACAATTACTCAACTAGCATGACTCTAATATCACCATCTTCATATCTCAGAACAATCGTCAAGTATCAAACTTCTCATAATATTCAATGCACTTTATATGATAGTTTTTATTATACCCATCTTGGATGTTCATCATATTAGGACTAATTTTATAGCCAAAGAAAACTACCATGCTGTTCTAAAAGACTCTCAAAATAATATAAGTGAAGCATGATAGATCAATAATTTCTATAAAATAAAATCACCACCGTACTCTAAAAGATATAAGTGAAGCACCAGAGTAAAATTATCTAGCTCAAAAGATATAAGTGAAGCACATAGAGTATTCTAATAAATTCCGATTCATGTGTGTCTCTCCCAAGACGTGTGTACAGCAAGGATGATTGTGGTAAACTAAAAACAAAGACTCAAATCATACAAGACGCTCCAAGCAAAACACATATCATGTGGTGAATAAAAATATAGCATCAAGTAAAGTTACCGATGGAAGAAGACGAAAGAGGGGATGCCTTCCAGGGCATCCCCAAGCTTAGGCTTTTGGTTGTCCTTGAATTTTACCTTGGGGTGCCTTGGGCATCCCCAAGCTTAGGCTCTTGCCACTCCTTATTCCATAATCCATCAAATCTTGACCGAAAACATGAAAACTTCACAACACAAAACTCAATAGAAAATCTAATGAGCTCCGTTAGTATAAGAAAACAAATCACCACCATAAGGTACTGTAATGAACTCATTCTTTATTTATATTGATGTTAAACCTACTGTATTCCAACTTCTCTATGGTTCATACCCTCCGATACTAGCCATAGATTCATCAAAATAAGCAAACAACACACGAAAAACAGAATCTGTCGAAAACAGAATAGTCTGTAGTAATCTGTATCGAACGTATATTTCTGGAACTCCAACAATTCTGAAATAAATTTCTGGACGTGAGTAATTGGTCTATTAATCATCTGCGGAAAGAATCAACTAAATAGCACTCTCCAGTAAAAAGTTGTAGCTAATCTCGTGAGCGCTAAAGTTTCTGTTTTTTACAGTAAGATCATAAAGACTTCACCCATGTCTTTCCAAAGGTTCCATTTGGCACAAACACTAATTAAAACATGAAACCACATCTAAACAGAAGCTAGATTAATTATTTATTACTAATCAGAACCAAAAATCAAGAAACAAAAATAAAATTGGGTTGCCTCCCAACAAGCGCTATCGTTTAACGCCCCTAGCTAGGCATAAAGGCAAGAATAGATCTAGGTATTACCATCTTTGGTAGGCAATCCATGTAGCGACCAGACCTCAAACAGTCTGATCTCTGTGCTTTAGTGTCATCCCTGGATCGGTAATGCTGACACGCACAGTACTTGAGGATTTATAACAGAGTAGCAATCACACACTTATTACATCGAATGTCTCAAAAGAGAACTTATTACAATAAATATGGCTTAAGGCCATCTAAAACGATAACAGAGGAAGGCTTGGAAGATAAAGCGAGTCCATCAACTCCAACGGCATCACTGAGTGAAAGACCACGACTTAAGGCACCTTACTCGTCGTCTGAAAAGTCTGCAACATGATACGTTGCAGCCCGAAACGGGTCAGCACATGGAATATGATGGCAATGTAACACAAAAGAGTAATGAAACGGAAATAATGCTATCACTACATGCATATATGGCTGGTGGAGGCTGTATGGTTAATATGTTTTGCGAAAAGCCAATTTTTCCCTACAACAAAGGAATAAATTTTATTTAACTATCATGGTAGTTGTTAAACATTGAGAAGGTTCCTCTGACTCAATCCCAATTAAAAATCATCATTAAACCCAATCAAAACTTATATTAAGAGTGATGATATCCACATGATAATCCAAGATCTAGATACTCAAGATGTCCATAACCGAGGACACGACTAATCATGATTAGTTTGTTCACTCTGTAGAGGTTTGCGCACTTTTCCCCACAAGACTCGAATACATCCATGGTCGGAGATTCGAGACACAGTCTTTCTGAAGCATTAACTCTCTACTCTGGGTAGACAGTACCACCTACAACCCACTACATCTGCTATTCTACCTCTTCAAGAGCTTCACGCAACTTAACTCAACTATGCCAGAGCCCATAATGGCTTGTGGCTGCACACAGAAGTTTCTAGCATGAATAATCTTCTGATCCCTTTGAGCCTGGGTGGCGAGCCGTAGGGTGATCACACGGGTCCTCTGGGATATCCTAGGACAACACTGGATTCTCCAGGTGCCCGCAACCAATCCACCCAGATGTGTATTTAAGTTGCCACCTTAAGTTGAACCATTAATTAACAAACTCACATTTGTCATGAATACACTCAAACCCAATCCACGTCTACGAGCATAGCATAGCAGTATAAGCAATGTAGAAGTAACTCCCAAAGGTTTGATAATAAACAGGTGAATAGGTACTACCTCATCTACTTCTCAAACCCACAATTTAATCAGATCCTAACCATGCAATTGTTTGAGGATTGATCTAATGCAATAAAACTGGGTAGTAAAGAGGTATGATCAAAGTGTTACTTGCCTTGCTGATGATCCGCGAAACCTGGAGACTCGTAGTAACACGCTTCGCACTCCGGGTACTCTATCGCAAACAAACAAACATACATAAGCAATCAATCAAGATGCATGGGTAAAACTAAAATAAGAAATCTAACCAAAAAGTTCAACTTAAGAACTCCGGTTTGCAAAAAGAATCAAATCAAACGAAGCAACGAAACTCAAACTGCGAAAGAAACAAGATCCGCTTACTAATCTGGACTAAAGTCAAATTTACAGTAGCAAAATCTTGTTTAAGTTGGTTAAACAGAAAGAGGGCTTCGAAACAAAACTCTAGGCGCTTGAATCGCCTGATTCCGATAAATGAGCGAAAAGTTATACTAGAACGAAAATCGGATCAGAAATCGCGATCGAAAATAATCACGAAAAATCCGAGAAAAAGAAAAACTGATGAACAGGCTAACGAACGAACGTTCGTTATCTGCGGCAAACGGGCGAAAACCGTTCATCAAAATGAACATTCGGACGAAAGTCCGCTAAATAACTAAGGGATAATTAGATTTATTCCCCTAGTTGTGTCCCACTCGTCTGTTTTACCCCTAATTCCCAAAAGTCACTGGTTCTGTCCAAGTCACTTTGCTCCTATTATGCTTTTGCCCTTTGACCTTTTGACCATCAGTTTCATAACTAATTCATACTAAATAAGAAACATGCAAATAAGATACCAAAATGTTCAGAAAAACATCACCTATATGTCAATGTCATTTGCATTCATGAAAAAAGTGTTGGAAAGTGCCCATCCGAGTTTTAACTCTTATGCTACCACCATGAATAGTAATCTCTAAAAAGTTCAAAAAAATTAAAAAACAATTGGTGGCAAAGAATGACAATTGTTTTAAGTGCCTGCCAAGTTTCATCAGGGAAAAACATTCGTGGGTGCCGCGGCAAAAAAACAATCAGCACTCCAAAATAGATTATTTTTTTGCCACGACTTCCACGAATGTCGTTCCCTAACGAAACTTGGCAAGCACTTAGAACATTTGTTGTTCTTCTCCACCATATTTTTTTTGAATTTTTTAAGAGTTCACTATTCATGGTGGTATCAAAAGAGCAAAAACTCGGATGTGCACTTTCCAACACTTTTTTTGATGAATGCAAATGACACTGACATAAAGGTGATGTTTTTCTGAACATTTTGGTATCTTATTTGCATTTTTTGGATTCAGTATGAATTAGTTATGAAGTTTTCAAACTGGCGGTCAAACGGTCAAAGGGCAAAAGCATAAGAGGAGCAAAGTGACTTGGACAGAACCGGTGACTTTTGGGAATTAGGGGTAAAACAGACGAGTGGGACACAACTAGGGGCATAAATCTAATTATCCCAATAACTAAACCGAAAAAAACCGAACCAGATCCAAAAAAATAGATCTAGGGTTTCAAAAAAACCGATCGGTTTTCTCACAAAAACCGAGGACGGCGGCGGCTACCTCCGGCGGGTCGGGCGAGACGGCGGCGGCGGCGGTGTGGCTCCGGTGCGGCGGCGCGACGTCGGTTGGCGGCGGGTGGTGTCTCCGGCGGCACGGCGGGTGGCGGCTCCGGCGGCGCGGCGGCGGCGCGGCTGCGCGGCGGCTAGGGTTTGGCGGCGGGGCGCGGGCTGATGGGCTTCGGGGCTCGGCCGACGCGGCTTATAAAGCCCCCCCGGGCGGAGTGCCGCTCGGGTACGGCCCGAAGTCGGTTTCCTTTTTTTATATAAATTATGCCGCGCAGAAAAACAAAGAAAAGAAATACTAAATGGACTTCAAAAATCCTGAAATAAATTTCCCCGTCCTCTAAAACTCTACCAGACAAGGTGAACATTTATTTGGGACTCTAATGCAACTTTGAAAAACGCATATTTTTCCTAATTCAAATAAAATAGCGATAAAACTCCGAATGAAAATCTTATTTGATTTAATATTAAATCTCCAATATTTCTTTATTTTGAGGGAGTCATTTTATCCCCTCTCTTTTATTTCATACAAGAAATATTCGCAGAGAAAATAATTAAAATCAAACGATCCTCTTTTCAAAATTTGAGAAAACTCAAATATGAAAATAACGAAATCCCCAACTCTCTCCGTGGGTCCTTGAGTTGCGTAGGATTCTTAGGATCAAGCCAAAATGCAACAAAATATGATATGCAATGATGATCTAATGTATAACATTCCAAATTGAAAATTTGGGATGTTACAAACCTACCCCCCTTAAGATGAATCTCGCCCTCGAGATTCGGGTTGGCTAGAAAATAGGTGAGGGTGATCCTTCCATAGGTCTTCCTCTCATTCCCAGGTGGCTTCATCCTCGGTATGGTGGCTCCACTGAATTTGCTGAACTTGATAACCTTGTTGCGTGTAACTCAGCTGGCAAACTCGAGAATCTTGACCGGTTTCTCCTCGTATGTCAAATCGCTATCCAACTGTATCGCTTCCAGTGGCACTGTATCTCTCAGAGGAATATCAGCCATCTCTGCGTGGCACTTCTTCAACTGAGAAACATGGAACACATCATGAACTCCTGACAATCCTTCGGGCAATTCCAACTTGTAGGCAACTTCTCCCATTCCTTCCAAAACACGGTAAGGTCCTACAAATCTCGGGGCTAACTTTCCCTTAACTCCAAAACGCTTCACTCCTCGAAGTGGTGATACACGAAGATACACTCTGTCTCCAACTTCGTAAACTGTCTCCTTGCATTTAGAATCCGCATAGCTCTTCTACCTGGACTGCGCTACCTTGAGTCTATCGCGAATCAGCTTAACCTTCTCTTCAGATTCTTTAATCAGATCGGGTCCAAACAACTGGCGATCTCCAACTTCATCCCACAACAACGATGTCCTGCACCTCCTTCCGTATAATGCTTCGCAAGGGGCCATCTTCAAACTGGCTTGATAGCTGTTGTTGTAAGAGAACTCTGCATACGGCAAATTATCGTCCCAACTAGATCCATAGTCTAGCGCACAAGCTCTCAACATGTCCTCCAGAATCTGATTGAGTCTCTCAGTCTGTCCATCTGTCTGCGGGTGAAAAGTTGTACTGAACTCTAACCTGCTTCCCAAAGTCTCATGCATCTGATTCCAAAACATGGAGGTAAACTGGGTTCCTCTATCTGATACAATGGTCCTTGGAACTCCATGCAGACACACGATCCTGGTCATGTATATCTTTGCCAACTTAGCACTGGTGTAAGTGGTCTTCACTGGGATGAAATGAGCTACCTTCATCAAACGATCGACTACAACCCATATCGAGTCATAGCCTAAACGAGTCCTGGGTAATCCCGTGATAAAATCCATGCCTAGCTTGTCCCACTTCCATTCGGGTATCGGCAGTGGTTGTAGTAATCCTGCTGGCTTCTGATGTTGTGCCTTCACTCTCTGACATACATCACAAACAACTACATACTCAGCAATATCCTTCTTCATTCCGGTCCACCAGAAACTATCCTTCAATTCCAGATACATCTTGGTATTTCCTGGGTGAATCGAATACGGCGAATCACGGGCCTCTTGCAGAATCAACTTCCTGATCTCCGGATCATTAGGCACATAAACGCGGTCCTCAAACCATAGGGTATCGTGCTCATCTTCACGAAATCCCTTAGCTTTTCCTTTGCTCATTCTTTCCTTTATCTCGGCAATCTCCTTGTCCGTCTTCTGAGTTTCCCTGATCTTATCCATCAAAGTTGACTGAATTTCCAGTGCTGATACATAACCTCTCGGAACTATTTCCAAACATAGCTCACGAAGATCCTCCGCTAACTCCTTGGGTAACTCTCCGGTCATGAGTGTATTGACATGACTCTTGCGGCTCAACGCATCGGCTACTACGTTAGCCTTTCCGGGATGATAATGCAACTTCATATCATAATACTTAATGAGCTCTAACAATATCCTCTGCCTGAGATTCAACTCCTTCTGAGTGAAGATGTACTTCAAACTCTTGTGATTCGTGTACACCTCACAGTGGTTTCCGATGAGAAAGTGTCTCCACATTTTCAACGCATGCACTACGGCTGCTAACTCCAAATAATGGGTAGCATAATTCAACTCATGGGGTTTAAGTTGTCGGGAGGCATATGAAAGAACTCTTCCCTCCTGCATAAGCACTGCTCCAAGTCCTCGACGAGAACGTCGCAATACACCTGGTAATCCTTGCGTTGATCTGGAAGAATCAACACTGGAGCTGTAACCAAGCGTTTCTTCAACTCCTGAAAACTGGCCTCACATTCCTCAGTCCATTTGAACTTGGTGTCCTTCTTCAACAACTCCGTCATGGGTTTTGCAATCTTCGAGAAATTCTCAATGAACCTCCGGTAGTATCCTGCGAGTCCAAGAAAACTTCGGATCTCTCCAACTAACGTGGGTGCTTCCCAATTTGTCACAGTGACAACTTTAGTGGGGTCTACCGCTATTCCTTCTCCAGATATAACATGTCCAAGAAATCCAACTTCCTTCAACCAAAACTCACACTTGCTGAACTTGGCGTATAGCTGATGTTCTCTGAGCTTCCCAAGTACCAAACGAAAATGCTCCTTATGTTCCTCTTCATTCTTTGAGTAGACCAGAATATCATCAGTGAACACCACGACGAACTTATCCAAAAACTCCATAAACACTTTGTTCATCATGTTCATAAAATAGACAGGTGCGTTAGTCAGACCAAATGACATAACGGTATACTCATATAGCCGTACCTTGTGGTAAAGGCTGTCTTAGGTATATCCTGCTCTCGAATCTTCAGTTGGTGGTACCCTGATCGCAGATCGATCTTGGAAAACACCTTAGCTCCTTGCAGCTGGTCAAACAAGTCATTTATCATCGGCAGTGGGTACTTGTTCTTGATCGTGACCTCATTCAATCCTCGATAATCAACAACCGTCCTCAACGATCCATCCTTCTTCTCCACTAGAAGTACTGGTGATCCCCAAGGTGACGAACTTGGGCGAATATAGCCTTTATCCAGTAACTCCTTATTCTGCTTCTTAATTTCCTCCAAATCCTTTGCGGGCATTCTGTACGGTCTCTTAGATAATGACCCTGTGCCTGGCAAAAGCTCGATCAAAAAATCAATGTCTCTATCCGGTGGCATGCCTGGCAACTCTTCTGGAAATACACCCAGAAAATCCTTCACCACTGGTACTTCCTCCTGTACAACTCCTGTTAAGGAGTTTACTACTTCCTTCTGGGGTGGTAAGCAAAATCGACTTACTGGCGCAGTCAATGTTCCCTCCATACTTCGATAACCAAATCCATGCCTAATATCACATCCAGTCCTTGTGACTCCAATACTATTAGGTCCGAGGGAAACAGGTAGTTACCAATCCTTAATGGTAACCGATCACACCATAGGCTAGCCATATACTCTGCTCCTGGCGAGGTTACTAACATGGGTGACCTAAGGGCTTGGGTTGGCAGTTTAAACTTTTCCACAAATCCCCTTGATATGTATGAATGCGATGCACCAGTATCAAAAAGAACGATTGCAGTAAATGACTTAACCATAAACTTACCTATTACTACATCGGGTTGCGCTTCAACCTCCTCCATGTTAACGTGGTTCACTTGTCCCCTGTTGAAAGGGTTGGGCTTCTTCCCAGAGCTTCCATTGCCATTTCCATTCTTTGCTTCAGAACACTCCGTGGCATAATGTCCATTCTTCCCGCACTTGAAACAAGTAATGTGACTTAGGTCCTTCTTGGCGGGCGTTGCTGGGTTGGAACGGTTCTGTCCGTTGCTTCCTCCATTACCATCCCCGTTCTTGGAGCTACTATGGTTGTGCGACATCCCTCCATTGTGATTGTGACCTCCATGGTTATGTTGAAGGGGTACTCCCAAGTTCGGGGTAAAACGGGGTCTCTGCTGAGCTCCAGAATTGTACTTCCCTTGTCCATACTTCCTCCTGCGGTTGTCAATCTGCTGCTGCTTCGCTTCAATCATGAGAGCTCTATCTACCAACTCCTGGTAGTTATTAAAATTTGCCACCATCAACTGCATGCTCAGCTCATCATTCAGTCCTTCCCGAAACTTCTCCTGTTTAGCTGCATCCGTAGCAACGTCATCTGGGGCATAACGTGCTAGCTTACTAAATTCATCCACATACTGGCCAATGGTGCGTCCTCCTTGGCGTAAGTTGCGAAACTTGCGCTTCTTCATGGCCATAGCTCCTGCTGATACATGGGTAGTGCGAAAAGCTTGCTGAAACTGGTCCCATGTAACGGTGTCAATGGGGTAAGTGGCTCTGAAATTCTCCCACCATGATGCTGTGGGTCCATCAAGCTGATGTGCGGCAAAACGAACTCTCTCAGCATTTGTGCATCCTGCAGTGGTCAGTTCCCTTCCAATCTTCCGGAGCCAATCATCTGCAACTATCGGCTCGGTGCTACTAGAGAACAACGGCAAATTCAGCCTTAGAAAACGGGCTAAGTGATCAATGGGTGGTGGTGGTGGTGGGTTGTTGTTGTTGATCCCCTGATTCTGATTCTGGACTAGTATCTGCATCAATGCATTCTGCTGCTGGATCAACTGAGTGAGCTCCGGTGGGAAGGCAAATCCATTGTCGCATCTCGGAGGCATCTGCTGGGTTTAGAACAGGTGAGAAAAGAGAATAGAATGAGGTCTAGGGGGAAAACACTACCCATATGCACATGAGACAAACACAAACATATCACTCAATCAATCAAGCAAGGGCATACAATCGGTCTAACTGTCGTTACAAAAGTGCTCGGACTATACTATATACATGGGGGAATACTACTACTGTTATGGTGGTCGACTAGAAAAATTGCTCGGTGGAAGACTCCATAATATCTGCTCCAGCTTCATCAACAAAATCATCATCGCTATCGTCAGGGTCCGATTCGGTGTTGTCAATGATGATGTAGTTTTCCGGGCAAGTGGAATCGTCGTCTTCACCTCCTGGCGCGGGATCTCCCATGAATACTCCTAGCTTCCTTGTCAGGTCGTCATTCTTCTCCACTAGTCTGACGATTTCCTCCTCATAATCTTCGCGAGTAGCCTTGAGTTCTTCCTCCAGCTCTATGATCCTGGCCATTGCCTTCTTCAGATCCATCATGCCTGCGCACATCTGGTTCTCCTGGCGGTGAATGTGTTGGTTTAACTCCTGGATGAAAGCTGCAATAGATCTATCCTTCCTGCTGCTGATCATCTCCCATTGCTCATCTCGGCGCCCACAAATCTGGTAGATAGTATGCTCGAGATCCTTGTGGTAGACTTCTCCAATGCGTCCCATGGTGATGTGGGCTGCCATGCTTTTGCCTAGACTCCAGGTGGGTGCGTCAAAGGAAAACTCTATGGGCTCAGTGACTGGCGTAAATGTCCATCCTGGAACTTGAACTTGAATCATCCTGCGCTCCTCTTCTGGTAAAGTGGTGTTGTAAGTCCCGGTGAAGCTTGGTATTCCGATGTTCAGGTACCTAGTGACTTCCTTCAAGTGTCGTCCAAAAGCTGTGTCTTCATCAGGTTGTGCAAACTTGTTCCTTGCATCCGCCATCCTAAAGAGTAGAAAATGGAGAGGAGTCAGAAATGAGAAGAGAGCAGTGATCTAGGGTTTTAGCTTAGTGGTCGTGTCCTACAGTCAGCGTGTGCTCTGATACCGTCTTGTAGCGACCAGACCTCAAACAGTCCGATCTCTATGCTTTAGTGTAATCCCTGGATCGGTAATGCTGACACGCATAGTACTTGAGGATTTATAACAGAGTAGCAATCACACACTTATTACATCAAATGTCTCAAAAGAGAACTTATTACAATAAATATGGCTTAAGGCCATCTAAAACGATAACAGCGGAAGGCTTGGAAGATAAAGCGAGTCCATCAACTCCAATGGCATCACTGAGTGAAAGACCACGACCTAAGGCACCTTACTCGTCGTCTGAAAAGTCTGCAACATGATACGTTGCAGCCCGAAACGGGTCAACACATGGAATATGCTGGGAATGTAACATAAGAGAGTAATGAAACAGAAATAATGCTATCACTACATGCATATATGGCTGGTGGAGGCTGTATGGTTAATATGTTTTGCGAAAAGCCAATTTTTTCCTACAACAAAGGAATAAATTTTATTTAACTAGCATGGTAGTTGTTAAACATTGAGCAGGTTCCTCCAACTCAATCCCAATTAAAAATCATCATTAAACCCAATCAAAATTTATATTAAGAGTGATGAGATCCACATGATAATCCAAGATCTAGATACTCAAGATGTCCATAACCAAGGACACGGCTAATCATGATTAGTTTGTACACTTTGTAGAGGTTTGCGCACTTTTCCCCACAAGACTCGAATACATCCATGGTCGGAGATTCGAGAAACAGTCTTTCTGAAGCATTAACTCTCTACTCTGGGTAGACAGTACCACCTACAACCCACTACATCTGCTAGTCTACCTCTTCAAGAGCTTCACGCAACTTACTCAACTATGCCAGAGCCCATAATGGCATGTGGCTGCACACGGAAGTTTCTAGCATGAATAATCTTATGATCCCTTTGACCCTGGGTGGCGAGCCGTAGGATGATCACACGGGTCCTCCGGGATATCCTAGGACAACACTGGATTCTCTAGATGCCCGCAACCAATCCCCCCAGATGTGTATTTAAGTTGCCACCTTAAGTTGAACCATTAATTAACAAACTCACATCTGTCATGAATACACTCAAACCCAATCCACGTCTACGAGCATAGCATAGCAGTATAAGCAACGTAGAAGTAACTCCCAAAGGTTTGATAATAAACAGGTGAATATGTACTACCTCATCTACTTCCCAAACCCACAATTTAATCAGATCCTAACCATGCAATTGTTTGAGGATTGATCTAATGCAATAAAACTGGGTAGTAAAGAGGTATGATCAAAGTGTTACTTGCCTTGCTGATGATCCGCGAAACCTAGAGACTCGTAGTAACACGCTTCGCACTCCGGGTACTCTATCGCAAACAAACAAACATACATAAGCAATCAAGCAAGATGCATGGGTAAAACTCAAATAAGAAATCTAACCAGAAAGTTCAACTTAAGAACTCCGGTTTGCAAAAAGAATCAAATCAAGCGAAGCAACGAAACTCAAACTGCGAAAGAAACAAGATCTGATTACTAATCTGGACTAAAGTCAAATTTTACAGTAGCAAAATCTTGTTTAAGTTGGTTAAACAGAAAGAGGGCTTCGAGACGAAACTCTAGGCGCTTGAATCGCCTGATTCCGATAAACGAGCAAAAAGTTATACTAGAACAAAAATCGGATCAGAAATCGCGATCGAAAATAATCCCGAAAAATCCGAGAAAAAGAAAAACTGACGAACAGGCTAACGAACAAACGTTCGTTATCTGCGGCTAATGGGCGAAAACCGTTCGTCAAAACAAACATACAGATGAACGTCCGCTAAATAACTAAACCAAAAAAAACCGAACCATATCTGAAAAAAATCAGATCTAGGGTTTCGAAAAAAACTGATTGGTTTTCTCGCGAAAACCGAGGACGGCGGCGGCTACCTCCGGCGTGTCGGGCGAGACGGCAGCGGCGGCGGTGCGGCTCCAGTGGCAGCGTGGGGCGTCTGGTGGCGGCTCCGGCGGCGCGCGGCGCAGGCGGCGGGGCTGCGCGGCGTCTAGGGTTCGGCGGCGGGGCGCGGGCTAAGGGGCTTCGAGGCTCGGCCGGCACGGATTATAAAGCCCCCCCGGGCGGAGTCCCGCTCGGGTACGGCCCGAAGTCGGTTTCCTTTTTTTTTATAAATTATTCCCCTCAGAAAAACAAAGAAAAGAAATACTAAACGGACTCCAAAAATCCTGAAATAAATTTTCCCCGTCCTCTAAAAATCTACCGGGCAAGGTGAACATTTATTTGGGACTCTAATGCAATTTTGGAAGACGCATATTTTCCTAATTCGAATAAAATAGCGATAAAACTCCGAATGAAAATCTTATTTGATTTTAATATTAAATTTCCAATATTTCTTTATTTTGAGGAAGTCATTTTATCCCCTCTTTTTTTATTTTCATACAAGAAATATTCGCAAAGAAAATAATTAAAATCAAACGATCCTCTTTTTAAAATTTGAGAAAACTCAAATATGAAAATAACGAAATCCCCAACTCTCTCCGTGTGTCCTTGAGTTGCGTAGGATTTCTAGGATCAAGGCAAAATGCAACAAAATATGATATGCAATGATGATCTAATGTATAACATTCCAAATTGAAAATTTGGGATGTTATAATCCATAAGTGGCTCTCATAATGGATTCATAAGGTAATTTAATTTTCTTTCTAGGGAAGTGTTCCATGCCTTTCCTTAACGGAAATTGGAATCTAATATTTCCTTCTTTCATATCAATAATTGCACCAATCGTTCTAAGGAAAGGTCTACCAAGAATAATAGGACAAGTAGGATTGCAATCTATATCAAGAACAATGAAATCTACGGGCACAAAATTCCTATTTGCAACAATAAGAACATCATTAATTCTTCCCATAGGTTTCTTAATGGTGGAATCCGCAAGGTGCGAGTTTAAAGAACAATCATCAAATTCATGGAAACCTAACACATCACACAAAGTTTTTGGAATTGTGGAAACACTAGCACCCAAATCACATAAAGCATAGTATTCATGATCTTTAATCTTAATTTTAATAGTAGGTTCCCACTCATCATAAAGTTTTCTAGGGATAGAAACTTCTAATTCAAGTTTTTCTTCATACGATCGCATTAAAGCATCAACGATATGTTTGGTAAAAGCTTTATTTTGACTATAAGCATGAGGAGAATTTAACACGGATTGCAACAAGGAAATACAATCTATTAAAGAACAATTATCATAATTAAATTCCTTGAAATCCAAAATAGTGGGTTCATTGCTATGTAAAGTTTTGACCTCTTCTATCGCACGAACCTTTTTACTAGTAGATCTTTCGGTGTGCCATTGAGAAAAATTAACCATAATATTATCTAGGAGTTTAGTAGCTTCTCCTAAAGTGATTTCCATAAAAGTGCCTCCCGGGGCCGAATCTAAAAGATTTCTCGAAGCAAAATTCAATCCGGCATAAATTTTTTGTATAATCATCCATAAACTCAAACCATGTGTAGGGCAATTACGTATCATTAATTTCATCCTCTCCGAACATTGTGCAACATGCTCATGATCAAGTTGCTTAAAATTCATAATATCATTTCTAAGAGAGATGATCTTAGCGGGATGAAAATACTTAGAGATAAAAGCATCTTTGCACTTATTCCATGAATCAATACTATTTTTAGGCAAAGACGAAAACCAAGTTTTAGCATGATCTCTAAGCGAAAACAGAAATAGCTTCAATTTAACAATATCATTATCCATGTCTTTTTTCTTTTGCATATCACACAAATCAACAAAGTTGTTTAGATGTGTAGCGGCATCTTCACTAGGAAGGCCAGAGAATTGATCTTTCATGACTAGATTTAACAAAGCTGCATTAATTTCACAAGATTCAACATCGGTAAGAGGAGCAATCAGAGTGCTAAGAAAATCATTATTGTTGGTATTGGAAAAGTCACACAATTTAGTATTGTCTTGAGCCATCGTGACAAACGATCCAACACACAAGCACACAAGAAGCAAGCAAAAAGAGAGGAACGGAAAAAGAGGGCGAATAAAACGGCAAGGGTGAAGTGGGGGAGAGGAAAACGAGAGGCAAATGGCAAATAATGTAATGCGAGGGATAAGAGTTGTGATGGGTACTTGGTACGTCTTGACTTGGCGTAGATCTCTCCGGCAACGGTTCCAGAAATTGGCTAGTTGACGGGAGATCAAATCTTGACTTGATTTTGCGTAAGCCTCCCCGGCAATGGCGCCAGAAACCCTTCTTGCTACCTCTTGAGCACTGCGTTGGTTTTCCCTTGAAGAGGAAAGGGTGATGCAGCAAAGTAGAGTAAGTATTTCCCTCAATTTTTGAGAACCAAGGTATCAATCCAGTAGGAGACTGCACGCAAGTCGCCTCGTACCTACACAAACAAATAAGAACCTTGCAACCAACCCGATAAAGGGGTTGTTAATCCCTTCACGGCCACTTGCAAAAGTGAGATCTGATAGAGATAATAAGATAAATATTTTTGGTATTTTTATAATATAAACTGAAAGTAAAGATTTCAAAATAAAATAGATTGGAAACTTATATGATGGAAAGTAGACCCGGGGGCCATAGGTTTCACTAGTGGCTTCTCTCAAGATAGCATAAGTATTACAGTGGGTGAACAAATTGCTGTCGAGCAATTGATAGAAAAGTGCATAGTTATGAGAATATCTAGGCATGATCATGTATATAGGCATCACGTTCGCGACAAGTAGACCAAAACGATTCTGCTTCTACTACTATTACTCCACACATCAACCGCTATCCAGCATGCTTGTAGAGTATTAAGTTCATAAGAACAGAGTAACGCATTAGGCAAGATGACATGATGTAGAGGGATAAACTCAAGCAATATGATATAAACCCAATCTTTTTATCCCCGATGGCAACAATACAGTGCGTGCCTTGCTGCCCCTCCTGTCACTGGGAAAGGACACCGCAAGATTGAACCCAAAGCTAAGCACTTCTCCCATTGCAAGAAAGATCAATCTAGTAGGCCAAACCAAACTGATAATTCGAAGAGACTTGCAAAGATAACAAATCATACATAAAAGAATTCAGAGAAGATTCAAATATTGTTCATAGATAAACTTGATCATAAACCCACAATTCATCGGATCTCGATAAACACACCGCAAAAAGAGTTACATCGAATAGATCTCCAAGAAGATCAAGGAGAACTTTGTATTGAGATCCAAAGAGAGAGAAGAAGCCATCTAGCTAATAAATATGGACCCGAAGGTCTGTGGTAAACTACTCACACATCATTGGAGAGGCTATGGTGTTGATGTAGAAGCCCTCTGTGATCGATTCCCCCTCCGGCGGAGCGCAGAAAAAAGGCCCCAAGATGGGATCACGGGTACAGAAGGTTGCGGCGGTGGAAATAGGGTTTCGTGGTGCTGCTGGATGTTTTCGGGGTATATGGGTATATATAGGAGGAAGAAGTAGGTCGGTGGAGCTGCGAGGGGCCCACGAGGGTGGGGCGCGCCAAGGGGGGCAGGCACGCCTCCCTGCCTCTTGGCCTCCTCGTTTATTTCTTGACGTCCACTCCAAGTCCTCTGGATCACGTTTGTTCCAAAAACAACTCTCCTGAAGGTTTCATTCCGTTTGGACTCCGTTTGATATTCCTTTTCTGCGAAACACTGAAATAGGCAAAAAACAACAATTTGCACTGGGCCTTCAGTTAGTAGGTTAGTCCCAAAAATAATATAAAAGTGCTTAGTAAGGCCCATTAAACATGCAAAACAGATAATATAATAGCATGGAACAATCAAAAATTATAGATACGTTGGAGACGTATCACGCGTCATACCCTTTTCACCAGCATGTCTATAGTCTTCCGTTTTAGTTGCCTTTCGGATGTTTGACTTCGCAGACATGTCTCCTTTATAGGCCGACGACACCCCGTGCACCGTACTCTACGACATCAAGGGCCAGAACGTGGTCGTGGGAAAGGCAATGATCGTGAAGCCGAAGGACCGCATGTTCCACAACCGTGAGATGCCCGATGGTGTCTTGAAGGTTAACGTGGCCAGTGTCTTTGCAGGCTTCGAGGATTTGCCTCCTCCGGTACCAGTCGATGACAACGAGACCCCTAAGATGATTGGCGCATGCAAGGGCTGGTTCTTGCCTTGGCCGAAGTCTCTTCTTCATCTCGAGGCGCCCAGTATCACGCCAACGCCACCTTCTCAAGAAGGTATGAACACCACCCCACCTACCACATTACCTGCACCTGTTGTGGCGAGTGATAGCGGATGACGCGAGGGAGAGCCTCCATTAGTGCCAGATGATGTAGCCCGTGTTGTTAAAGAAGCAAATGTTGATGATGACATGGAGGATGATGATGATGACCTAGACAAGTATTTCAATACCGCCTATGATGATGGAGGATTGATGGCTCGGTGAAGACTCAGGCTATGAGCATGGAGATGATGACTTGATGCTGCCTGATTTGCCGGAGCTGGAATGTCCTAAGGCGGAATGCAAAAGGTCTCTCTTCAAGCGATCCTCGTAAGAGACGCCTCCAGATGCTGCCTATACCCAGCAACCCCCCAAGGGCCGTCCACTTATTAGCCCGACGACACTGGGGGTGGTGGTTAGGGAAGGTATGGTGGGCTCACTACCGCCACCCGGCAAGAAGCAAAGGAGGAGACTAGACAAGAAAGGCCCTAAAGGCGCCAGAGCTGCTTCAAGCAGCCAGCCGCCTCTGAAGCCCCGGGTGGTAGACATAATACCTGTCGAAGGTAAGAAGCCTTTCCATGTCACCGGCAACCCGATCCTACCTGCCAAAGCGCTAGAGCACATACTAAACAATGATCTAAGGAGACTCCATGAAGATGTGCTGGCGAGAGAGAAAAGCCTTCTCATCGCGGAAAAACCGGGATACCCGCTTTATGATGAACCACAAGTATAGGGGATCTATCATAGTCCTTTCGATAAGTAAGAGTGTCGAACCCAACGAGGAGCAGATGGAAATGATAAGCGGTTTTCAGCAAGGTATTCTCTGCAAGCACTGAAATTATAGGTAACAGATAGTTTTGTGATAAGATAATTGGTAACAAGCAACAAGTAACAAAAGTAAATATAGTGCAGCAAGGTGGCCCAATCCTTTTTGTAGCAAAGGACAAGCCTGGACAAACTCTTATATAAAGAAAAGCGCTCCCGAGGACACATGGGAATTATCGTCAAGCTAATTTTCATCACGTTCATATGATTTGCGTTCGGTACTTTGATAATTTGATATGTGGGTGGACCGGTGCTTGGGTGCTGTCCTTACTTGGACAAGCATCCCACTTATGATTAACCTCTATTGCAAGCATCCGCAACTACAACAAAAGTATTAAGGTAAACCTAACCATAGCATGAAACATATGGATCCAAATCAGCCCCTTACGAAGCAACACGTAAACTAGGGTTTAAGCTTCTGCCACTCTAGCAACCCATCATCTACTTATTAATTCCCAATGCCTTCCACTAGG
This sequence comes from Triticum aestivum, assembly GCF_018294505.1. Taxonomy (NCBI): domain Eukaryota; kingdom Viridiplantae; phylum Streptophyta; class Magnoliopsida; order Poales; family Poaceae; genus Triticum; species Triticum aestivum. Next base: position 75,968,300 of record NC_057808.1, on the reverse strand, counting down.
CCCAAATAATGGTGAAGTGTTATGTAGTCAACGTTCACATAACACCACTAGAGGATAGACAACATACATCTCATCAAAATATTGAACGAATACCAAATTCACAGGACTACTAATAGCGAGACTTCTCCCATGTCCTCAGGAACAAACGTAACTACTCACAAAGCATATTCATGCTCATAATCAGAGGGGTATTAATATGCATAATGGATCTGAACATATGATCTTCCACCAAATAAACCAACTAGCATCAACTACAAGGAGTAATCAACACTACTAGCAACCTACAGGTACCAATCCCGGACTTAGAGACAAGAATTGGATACAAGAGATGAACTAGGGTTTGAGAAGAGATGGTGCTGGTGAAGATGTTGATGGAGATTGCCCTCTCCTGATGAGAGGAGCGTTGGTGATGACGATGGCGATGATTTCCCCCTCCCGGAGGGAAGTGTCCCCAGCAGAACAGCTCTGCCGGAGCCCTAGATTGGTTCCGCCAAGGTTCCGCCTCGTGGCGGCGGAGTCTCGTCCCGAAATCTTGCTTATGATTTTCCTTCGGACAAAAGTCTTCATATAGCAGAAGATGGTCACCGGAGGGCAACAGGGGCCCACGAGGCAGGGGGCGCGCCCAGGGGGGTAGGGTGCGCCCCCACCCTCGTGGACAGGTGGAGGCCCACTGACATATTTCTTCTGCTCAATATTTTTTATTATTCCCAAAAATAACTTTCGTGGAGTTTCAGGACTTTTGGAGTTGTGCAGAATAGGTCTCTAATATTTGCTCCTTTTCCAGCCCAGAATTCCAGCTGCCGGCATTCCCCCTCCTTATGTAAACCTTGTAAAAAAGAGATAATAGGCATAAGTGTTGTGACATAACATGTAATAACAGCCCATAATGCAATAAATATCAATATAAAAGCATGATGCAAAATGGACGTATCAACTCCCCCAAGCTTAGACCTCGCTTGTCCTCAAGCGGAAGCCGATAACGATAAATATGTCGACATGTTTAGAGGTAAAGGTGTCGATAAAATAAAATACGGACATGAGGGCATCATGATTATTCTCATAACAGCAACATATATGGTATTGTCATATGATTTCTTATGCTTAAGTAATAATCTATTCACAATGCAAAGTATGAATCATAAACTTTATTGAGAATCAACAAACTATAATCTCAGTCACTGAAGCAATTGCAATTTATCATAACATCAGAAAGAGTCTATGTCAGAGCTTTCTAGCAAGTCCACATACTCAACTATCATTTAGTGTTTCATAATTGCTAACACTCACGCAATACTTGTGGTTACAGAGTTTTAACCGGAAACAGAGAAAGATAGGGGCTTAGAGTTTCGCCTCCCAACCTTTTACCTCAAGGGTAATGTCAAGAATAATAGTTCATGCTAACTTACATCCAATTAGTTATATCTATCAGGATCTTTCCAACACCCTGTGCTTGCCAAAGGATAAAATGTAAAAAGGAAAGGTGAAGATCACCATGACTCTTGCATAAGATAGAAGATAATAATAAAAGATAGGCCACATCGCTTTATATTGCCACTTGTGATATGAACCTTTATTATGCAGTCCGTCGCTTTTATTTCTTCCACATCACAAGATCGTATAAAGCTTATTTCCTCCACACCAATCAATCATACATATTTAGAGAGAAATTTTTATTGCTTGCACCGATGACAACTTACTTGAAGGATCTTACTCAATCCATAGGTAGGTATGGTGGACTCTTATGGCAAAACTGGTTTAAGGGTATTCGGAAGCACACGTAGTATCTCTACTTGGTGCAAAGAATTTGGTTAGCATGAGGGGGAAAGGCAAGCTCAACATGTTGGATGATCCATGACAATATACTTTATCTCGGATATAAGAAAACATAACCCATTACGTTGTCTTCCTTGTCCAACATCAACTCTTTAGCATGTCATATTTTAATGAGTGCTCCCAATCATAAAAGATGTCCAAGATAGTATATTTATATGTGAAACCTCTCTTTCTTTATTACTTCCTATTAATTGCAACGATGACCAAAGCTATGTTTGTCAACTCTCAACAATTTTTAATCATCATACTCTTTCTATGTGAAGTCATTACTCTCAATAAGATCAATATGATATTTTTATTCCTATTTATTCTTTTCTCTTTTTCTTTTATTCACTCAAGGTCATGGCAAAATAATCAAGCCCTTGACTCAACACTAATCTTTATTATATAACTCACGGACTCAATTACAAAGAGGGATCATAAAGCAAAACTCAAAACTAGATCATACCAAAACTTTATTCTACTAGATCAAAATACTACTAAAAGGATCGAACTAAGAAAAACGATAAAGATAGGAGTGTGATGGTGATACGATACCGGGGCACCTCCCCCAAGCTTGGCAGTTGCCAAGGGGGGTGCCCATACCCATGTGATTATGTCTCCTTCGTCGGGGATGGTGATGTGATATTCTTGGCGATAATGCCCCTCAGGATACGTTTCTCTTCCTCGAGCTTATTGAGTTGCCGCTAGAGATCCATTATCTCCTTACAAAGCTTTCCTGTAATGGCTAAAGCTCCTTGCACCCAAGGGTGTTGCATAGCTGCGGGAGAACAAGTGACACTCTTCTTCATATTCTCATAAGAAATAAATCCAACATTGAAAGGGATAACCGAGTTTGGAATGGTTGAGCTCTGTAGTTCCCCCATCGTGAACCCAGCTCGGAAGCAAGAAGTGACTTCTTGATCCTCCATGGCATCTATCCTCATCAAATCAGCCTCCATCTCTTCCTCCGTTGCTGGCCCAAAGTGGTCAGCATCGCTGTTTGTTCTGGGTCTCGATGCCGGATGAGACACGCGGCTCTCCCCGACTGACTCTTGAGAAGACATCTTTCTCTAATCTGCAACAGCAACTGCTCGAAACGAGAACAGAGAATATTTGTGTGATACAGGAGTCAAAACCTTCGGGAGATTATATAATGAAATTTTACCGATCAAAATACGTATCGTGCAAGAAAACAGAGTCCGGAGAGCACACGAGGTGCCCACAAGGTAGGGGGCGCGCCCTCCACCCTCTTGGAGCCCTCGTATCCTTCCCGGACTACTTCTTATTTTTCTATTTTTCTAAATATTCCAAAACGAATAAAAATTCCCATTAGAACTATTTTGGAGTCGGCTTACTTACCGTACCACGTACCTATTCCTGTTCGGGGTCTGAAACGTTCCAGAAAGTGTCCCTTATGTATTCCTCCGGGGTTACAGTTTCAATAACATTGGTTTCAACATTTATAGGATTACCTGAGATATAATGTTTAATTCTCTAACCGTTCACCACCTTAGGATTTGTGCCTTCGCAGTTGTTGATTTTTATGGCACCGGAATGATAGACCTCCTCGATAACGTAAGGACCTTCCCATTTAGAGAGAAGTTTTCCTGCAAAAAATCTTAAACAGGAGTTGTATAGCAACACATAATCACCTATATTAAACTCATGCTTTTGTATCCTTTTGTCGTGCCATCTTTTAACTTTTTCTTTAAACAATTTGGCATTCTCATAGGTTTGGGTTCTCCATTCATCAAGTGAGCTTATGTCAAATAGCCTCTTCTCACCGGCAAGTTTGAAATCATAGTTGAGCTCTTTAATAGCCCAATAAGCCTTATGTTCTAGTTCGAGAGGTAAGTACATGCTTTACCATAAACCATTTTATACGGAGACATATCCATATGATTTTTATATGCAGTTCTATAGGCCCATAATGCATCATCCAGTTTCTTGGACCAATTCTTTCTAGATCTATTAACAGTCTTTTGCAAAATTAATTTGAGCTCTCTGTTGCTCAATTCTACTTGGCCACTAGACTTTGGGTGATAAGGAGATGCAATTTTATGATTAACATCATATTTAGCAAGCATTTTTCGGAAAGCACCATGAATAAAATGTGAACCACCATCAGTCATTAATTATCTAGGGACTCCAAACCTCGGAAAAATAACTTCTTTAAGCATCTTAATAGAAGTGTTATGATCAGCACTACTAGTTGGAATAGCTTCTACCCACTTAGTAACGTAATCAAAAGCAACTAAAATATGTGTATATCCATTGGAGGCAGGAAAAGGTCCCATATAATCAAAGCCCCAAACATCAAATGGTTCAACAACAAGTGGATAGTTCATAGGCATTTCTTGACGTCTACTAATGTTGCCAATTCTTTGACATTCATCACAAGATAAGACAAACTTATGGGCATCCTTGAAGAGAGTAGGCCAATAAAAACCGGATTGCAATACCCCCTCCTTATGTAAACCTTGTAAAAAAGAGAGAATAGGCATAAGTGTTGTGACATAACATGTAATAACAGCCCATAATGCAATAAATATCAATATAAAAGCATGATGCAAAATGGACGTATCAACTCCCCCAAGCTTAGACCTCGCTTGTCCTCAAGCGGAAGCCGATAACGATAAATATGTCCACATGTTTAGAGGTAGAGGTGTCGATAAAATAAAATACGAACATGAGGGCATCATGATTATTCTCATAACAGCAACATATATGGTATTGTCATATGATTTCTTATGCTTAAGTAATAATCTATTCACAATGCAAAGTATGAATCATAAACTTTATTGAAAATCAACAAACTATAATCTCAGTCACTGAAGCAATTGCAATTTATCATAACATCAGAACGAGTCTATGTCAGAGCTTTCTAGCAAGTCCACATACTCAACTATCATTTAGTCTTTCATAATTGCTAACACTCACGCAATGCTTGTGGTTACAGAGTTTTAACCGGACACAGAGAAAGATAGGGGCTTATAGTTTCGCCTCCCAACCTTTTACCTCAAGGGTAATGTCAACAATAATAGTTCATGCTAACTTACATCCAATTAGATATATCTATCAGGATATTTCCAACACCCTGTGCTTGCCAAAGGATAAAATGTAAAAAGGAAAGGTGAAGATCACCATGACTCTTGCATAAGATAGAAGATAATAATAAAAGATAGGCCACATCGCTTTATATTGCCACTTGTGATATGAACCTTTATTATGCAGTCCGTCGCTTTTATTTCTTCCACATCACAAGATCGTATAAAGCATATTTCCTCCACACCAATCAATCATACATATTTAGAGAGCAATTTTTATTGCTTGCACCGATGACAACTTACTTGAAGGATCTTACTCAATCCATAGGTAGGTATGGTGGACTCTTATGGCAAAACTGGTTTAACGGTATTCGGAAGCACACGTAGTATCTCTACTTGGTGCAAAGAATTTGGCTAGCATGAGGGGGAAAGGCAAGCTCAACATGTTGGATGATCCATGACAATATACTTTATCTCGGATATAAGAAAACATAACCCATTACGTTGTCTTCCTTGTCCAACATCAACTCTTTAGCATGTCATATTTTAATGACTGCTCCCAATCATTAAAGATGTCCAAGATAGTATATTTATATGTGAAACCTCTCTTTCTTTATTACTTCCTATTAATTGCAACGATGACCAAAGCTATGTTTGTCAACTCTCAACAATTTTTAATCATCATACTCTTTCTATGTGAAGTCATTACTCTCAATAAGATCAATATGATATTTTTATTCCTTTTTATTCTTTTCTCTTTTCTTTTATTCACTCAAGATCATGGCAAAATAATCAAGCCCTTGACTCAACACTAATCTTTATTATATAACTCACGGACTCGATTACAAAGAGGGATCATAAAGCAAAACTCAAAACTAGATCATACCAAAACTTTATTCTACTAGATCAAAATACTACTAAAAGGATCGAACTAAGAAAAACGATAAAGATAGGAGTGTGATGGTGATACGATACCGGGGCACCTCCCCCAAGCTTGGCAGTTGCCAAGGGGGGTGCCCATACCCATGTGATTATGTCTCCTTCGTCGGGGATGGTGATGTGATATTCTTGGCGATAATGCCCCTCAGGATACGATTCTCTGCCTCGAGCTTATTGAGTTGCCGCTTGAGATCCATTATCTCCTTACAAAGCTTTCCTGTAATGGCTAAAGCTCCTTGCACCCAAGGGTGTTGCATAGCTGCGGGAGAACAAGTGACACTCTTCTTCATTTTCTCATAAGAAATAAATCTAACATTGAAAGGGATAACCGAGTTTGGAATGGTTGAGCTCTGTAGTTCCCCCATCGTGAACCCAGCTCGGAAGCAAGAAGTGACTTCTTGATCCTCCATGGCATCTACCCTCATCAAATCAGCCTCCATCTCTTCCTCCGTTGCTGGCCCAAAGTGGTCAGCATCGCTGTTTGTTCTTGGTCTCGATGCCGGATGAGACACCCGGCTCTCCCCGACTGACTCTTGAGAAGACATCTTGCTCTAATCTGCAACAGCAAAAGCTCGAAACGAGAATAGAGAATATTTGTGTGATATAGGAGTCAAAACCTTTGGGAGATTATATAATGAATTTTTACCGATCAAAATACGTATCGTGCAAGAAAACAGAGTCCGGAGAGCACACGAGGTGCCCACAAGGTAGGGGGCGCGCCCTCCACCCTCGTGGAGCCCTCGTGTCCTTCCCGGACTGCTTCTTATTTTTCTATTTTTCTAAATATCCCAAAACGGAGAAAAATTGCCATTAGAACTGTTTTGGAGTCGGTTTACTTACCGTACCACGTACCTATTCCTGTTCGGGATCTGAAACGTTCCAGAAAGTGTCCCTTATGTATTCCTCCGGGGTTACGGTTTCAATAACATTGGTTTCAACATTTATAGGATTACCTGAGATATAATGTTTAATTCTCTAACCGTTCACCACCTTAGGATTTGTGCCTTCGAAGTTGTTGATTTTTATGGCACCAGAATGATAGACCTCCTCGATAACGTAAGGACCTTCCCATTTAGAGAGAAGTTTTCCTGCAAAAAATCTTAAACGGGAGTTGTATAGCAACACATAATCACCTATATTAAACTCATGCTTTTGTATCCTTTTGTCGTGCCATCTTTTAACTTTTTCTTTAAACAATTTGGCATTCTCATAGGCTTGGGTTCTCCATTCATCAAGTGAGCTTATGTCAAATAGCCTCTTCTCACCGGCAAGTTTGAAATCATAGTTGAGCTCTTTAATAGCCCAATAAGCCTTATGTTCTAGTTCGAGAAGTAAGTACATGCTTTACCATGAACCATTTTATACGGAGACATATCCATATGATTTTTATATGCAGTTCTATAGGCCCATAATGCATCATCCAGTTTCTTGGACCAATTCTTTCTAGATCTATTAACAGTCTTTTGCAAAATTAATTTGAGCTCTCTGTTGCTCAATTCTACTTGGCCACTAGACTTTGGGTGATAAGGAGATGCAATTTTATGATTAACATCATATTTAGCAAGCATTTTTCGGAAAGCACCATGAATAAAATGTGAACCACCATCAGTCATTAATTATCTAGGGACTCCAAACCTCGGAAAAATAACTTCTTTAAGCATCTTAATAGAAGTGTTATGATCAGCACTACTAGTTGGAATAGCTTCTACCCACTTAGTAACGTAATCAACAGCAACTAAAATATGTGTATATCCATTGGAGGCAGGAAAAGGTCCCATATAATCAAAGCCCCAAACATCAAATGGTTCAACAACAAGTGGATAGTTCATAGGCATTTCTTGACGTCTACTAATGTTGCCAATTCTTTGACATTCATCACAAGATAAGACAAACTTACGGGCATCCTTGAAGAGAGTAGGCCAATAAAAACCGGATTGCAATACCCCTCCTTATGTAAACCTTGTAAAAAAGAGAGAATATGCATAAGTGTTGTGACATAACATGTAATAACAGCCCATAATGCAATAAATATCAATATAAAAGCATGATGCAAAATGGACGTATCAACTCCCCCAAGCTTAGACCTCGCTTGTCCTCAAGCGGAAGCCGATAACGATAAATATGTCCACATGTTTAGAGGTAGAGGCGTCGATAAAATAAAATACGGACATGAGGGCATCATGATTATTCTCATAACAGCAACATATATGGTATTGTCATATGATTTCTTATGCTTAAGTAATAATCTATTCACAATGCAAAGTATGAATCATAAACTTTATTGAGAATCAACAAACTATAATCTCAGTCATTGAAGCAATTGCAATTTATCATAACATCAGAAAGAGTCTATGTCAGAGCTTTCTAGCAAGTCCACATACTCAACTATCATTTAGTCGTTCATAATTGCTAACACTCACGCAATACTTGTGGTTACAGAGTTTTAACCGGACACAGAGAAAGATAGGGGCTTATAGTTTCGCCTCCCAACCTTTTACCTCAAGGGTAATGTCAACAATAATAGTTCATGCTAACTTACATCCAATTAGATATATCTATCAGGATCTTTCCAACACCCTGTGCTTGCCAAAGGATAAAATGTAAAAAGGAAAGGTGAAGATCACCATGACTCTTGCATAAGATAGAAGATAATAATAAAAGATAGGCCACATCGCTTTATATTGCCACTTGTGATATGAACCTTTATTATGCAGTCCGTCGCTTTAATTTCTTCCACATCACAAGATCGTATAAAGCTTATTTCCTCCACACCAATCAATCATATATATTTAGAGAGCAATTTTTATTGCTTGCACCGATGACAACTTACTTGAAGGATCTTACTCAATCCATAGGTAGGTATGGTGGACTCTTATGGCAAAACTGGTTTAAGGGTATTCGGAAGCACACGTAGTATCTCTACTTGGTGCAAAGAATTTGGCTAGCATGAGGGGGAAAGGCAAGCTCAACATGTTGGATGATCCATGACAATATACTTTATCTCGGATATAAGAAAACATAACCCATTACGTTGTCTTCCTTGTCCAACATCAACTCTTTAGCATGTCATATTTTAATGAGTGCTCCCAATCATAAACGATGACCAAAGCTATGTTTGTCAACTCTCAACAATTTTTAATCATCATACTCTTTCTATGTGAAGTCATTACTCTCAATAAGATCAATATGATATTTTTATTCCTTTTTATTCTTTTCTCTTTTCTTTTATTCACTCAAGATCATGGCAAAATAATCAAGCCCTTGACTCAACACTAATCTTTATTATATAACTCACGGACTCGATTACAAAGAGGGATCATAAAGCAAAACTCAAAACTAGATCATACCAAAACTTTATTCTACTAGATCAAAATACTACTAAAAGGATCGAACTAAGAAAAACGATAAAGATAGGAGTGTGATGGTGATACGATACCGGGGCACCTCCCCCAAGCTTGGCAGTTGCCAAGGGGGTGCCCATACCCATGTGATTATGTCTCCTTCGTCGGGGATGGTGATGTGATATTCTTGGCGATAATGCCCCTCAGGATACGATTCTCTTCCTCGAGCTTATTGAGTTGCCGCTTGAGATCCATTATCTCCTTACAAAGCTTTCCTGTAATGGCTAAAGCTCCTTGCACCCAAGGGTGTTGCATAGCTGCGGGAGAACAAGTGACACTCTTCTTCATATTCTCATAAGAAATAAATCTAACATTGAAAGGGATAACCGAGTTTGGAATGGTTGAGCTCTGTAGTTCCCCCATCGTGAACCCAGCTCGGAAGCAAGAAGTGACTTCTTGATCCTCCATGGCATCTATCCTCATCAAATCAGCCTCCATCTCTTCCTCCGTTGCTGGCCCAAAGTGGTCAGCATCGCTGTTTGTTCTTGGTCTCGATGCTGGATGAGACACCCGGCTCTCCCCGACTGACGCTTGAGAAGACATCTTGCTCTAATCTGCAACAGCAACAGCTCGAAATGAGAACAGAGAATATTTGTGTGATACAGGAGTCAAAACCTTCGGGAGATTATATAATGAATTTTTACCGATCAAAATACGTATCGTGCAAGAAAACAGAGTCCGGAGAGCACACGAGGTGCCCACAAGGTAGGGGGCGCGCCCTCCACCCTCGTGGAGCACTCGTGTCCTTCCCGGACTGCTTCTTATTTTTCTATTTTTCTAAATATTCCAAAACGGAGAAAAATTGCCATTAGAACTGTTTTGGAGTCGGTTTACTTACCGTACCACGTACCTATTCCTGTTCGGGGTCTGAAACGTTCCAGAAAGTGTCCCTTATGTATTTCTCCGTGGTTACGGTTTCAATAACATTGGTTTCAACATTTATAGGATTACCTGAGATATAATGTTTAATTCTCTAACCGTTCACCACCTTAGGATTTGTGCCTTCGAAGTTGTTGATTTTTATGGCACCGGAATGATAGACCTCCTCGATAACGTAAGGACCTTCCCATTTAGAGAGAAGTTTTCCTGCAAAAAATCTTAAACGGGAGTTGTATAGCAACACATAATCACCTATATTAAACTCATGCTTTTGTATCCTTTTGTCGTGCCATCTTTTAACTTTTTCTTTAAACAATTTGGCATTCTCATAGGCTTGGGTTCTCCATTCATCAAGTGAGCTTATGTCAAATAGCCTCTTCTCACCGGCAAGTTTGAAATCATAGTTGAGCTCTTTAATAGCCCAATAAGCCTTATGTTCTAGTTCGAGAGGTAAGTGACATGCTTTACCATAAACCATTTTGTACGGAGACATATCCATATGATTTTTATATGCAGTTCTATAGGCCCATAATGCATCATCCAGTTTCTTGGATCAATTCTTTCTAGATCTATTAACAGTCTTTTGCAAAATTAATTTGAGCTCTATGTTGCTCAATTCTACTTGGCCACTAGACTGTGGGTGATTAGGAGATGCAATTTTATGATTAACATCATATTTAGCAAGCATTTTTCGGAAAGCACCATGAATAAAATGTGAACCACCATCAGTCATTAATTATCTAGGGACTCCAAACCTCGGAAAAATAACTTCTTTAAGCATCTTAATAGAAGTGTTATGATCAGCACTACTAGTTGGAATAGCTTCTACCCACTTAGTAACGTAATCAACAGCAACTAAAATATGTGTATATCCATTGGAGGCAGGAAAAGGTCCCATATAATCAAAGCCCCAAACATCAAATGGTTCAACAACAAGTGGATAGTTCATAGGCATTTCTTGACGTCTACTAATTTTGCCAATTCTTTGACATTCATCACAAGATAAGACAAACTTACGGGCATCCTTGAAGAGAGTAGGCCAATAAAAACCGGATTGCAATACCTTGTGTGCAGTTCTATCTCCAGCGTGGTGTCCTCCATAAGCCTCGGAGTGACACTTGCGTAGGATCTGTTCCTGTTCATGCTCAGGTACACAACGTCTAATAACACCATCTACTCCTTCTTTATAAACATGTGGGTCATCCCAAAAGTAATGTCTGAAATCATAGAAAAACTTTTTCTTTTGCTGGTATGTGAAACTAGGTGGTATAAATTTAGCAACGATGTAATTAGCATAATCAGCATACCATGGAGCAGTACGAGAAGTATTTATGACATTTAATTGCTCATCAGGAAAGCTATCATCAATAGGTAGTGGGTCATCAAGAACATTTTCTAAACTAGACAAGTTGTCTGCAACGGGGTTCTCAGCTCCCTTTCTATCAATAACATGCAAATCAAATTCTTGTAGCAAGAGAACCCATCTAATAAGTCTAGGTTTAGCATCTTTCTTCTCCATAATATATTTAATAGCAACATGATCCGTGTGAATAGTTACTTTAGAATCAACAATATAAGGCCTGAACTTGTCACAAGCAAATACAACTGCTAGGAATTCCTTTTCAGTAGTAGCATAATTTCTCTGAGCATTGTCTAGAGTCTTACTAGCATATTTGATAGCATTTAATTTCTTATCAACTCTTTGCCCTAGAACAGCACCTACAGCATAATCACTGGCATCACACATAATTTCAAAGGGCAAATTCCAATCAGGTGGCTGAACAATAGGTGCAGATATCAATGCTTTCTTAAGTATTTCAAATGCTTCTACACAATCATCATCGAAGACAAATGGTATATCTTTTTGTAATAAATTAGTCAGAGGCCGAGAAATTTTTGGGAAGTCCTTAATGAACCTCCTATAAAATCCGGCGTGACCAAGGAAACTTCTTATACCTTTGATGTCCTTGGGACATGTCATCTTTTCAATGTCATCAACCTTAGCTTTATCAACCTCAATACCTCTTTCAGAAACTTTATGCCCCAAGACAATACCTTCATTAACCATAAAGTGGCACTTTTCCCAATTCAAGACAAGATTAGTTTCTTCATATCTCTGCAAAAGTCGATCAAGGTTGCTCAAGCAATCATCAAAAGAGGATCCATAGATGGAAAAATCGTCCATGAAAACCTCACAAATCTTTTCACAAAAGTCAGAGAATATAGCCATCATGCATCTTCGAAAGGTAGCAGGTGCATTACATAAACCAAAAGGCATACGTCTATAAGCAAAAGTACCAAAAGGGCAAGTAAAAGTGGTATTTGATTGATCATCGACTGACACAGGTATTTGAGAGAAACCAGAATAACCATCTAGAAAGCAAAAATGTGTATGTTTGGATAATCTTTCTAACATTTGATCGATAAAAGGCAAGGGATAATGATCTTTTTTAGTAGCCTTATCTAATTTGCGGAAATCAATTACCATCCTATAACCTGTGATAATTCTTTGTGGAATCAATTCATCTTTATCATTAGGAACTACGGTAATACCTCCCTTCTTAGGGACATAATGGACAAGACTTACCCACTGACTATCAGCAACGGGATAAATTATACCTGCCTCAAGGAGCTTTAGTATTTCCTTTCTTACCACTTCTTTCATTTTAGGATTCAGTCGTCGTTGGTGATCACGAACTGGTTTGGCATCTTTCTCCAAATTTATTTTGTGTTGACATAGAGTGGGAGTAATGCCCTTAAGATCATCAAGAGTATATCCAATAGCAGCGCGGTGCTTCTTCAGAGTTTTCAATAATCTCTCTTCTTCATGCTCTGAAAGGTTAGCACTAATAATAACAGGATATATCTTTTTCTCATCAAGATAAGCATATTTAAGAGTATCAGGTAACGGTTTAAGCTCAAACACGGGATCACCCTTGGGTGGAGGAGGATCCCCTAGGATTACAACAGGCAAATTGTGTTTCAGGATGGGTTCCTGTTTAAAGAATACTTCATCTATTTCCCTTCTTTCATTCATAAACATATCATTTTCATGGTCTAGCAAATATTGTTCTAAAGGATCACTAGGAGATACGGCAATAGAAGCAAGACCAATAATTTCATCCTTACTAGGCAATTCCTCTTCACAGTGTTGTCTACTAAATTTAGAGAAATTAAACTCATGAGATATATCACCCAAACCTATAGTAACAACATCCTTTTCGCAGCCTATCTTAGCATTAACTGTGTTCAAGAAGGGTCTACCAAAAATAATGGGACAAAAGCTATCTTGTGGGGAACCAAGAACAAGAAAATCAGCAGGATATTTAGTTTTCCCACACAAGACTTCAACATCTCTAACAATTCCCATTGGTGAAATAGTATCTCTATTGGGACTTCAACATCAATATCTTCTATCTCAGCAGGTGCAATATCATGCATAATTTCTTTGTATAAGTCAAAAGGTATTGCATTAGCACTAGCACTCATATCACATAAGCCATGATAACAATGATCTCCTATTTTAACAGAAATAACAGGCATGCCTACCAGAGGTCTATGTTTATCTTTAGCACAAGGTTTGGCAATTCTAGCAGTTTCATCACAGAAATGAATAACATGGCCATCGATATTATCATACAATAGATCTTTAACAATAGCAATATTAGGTTCAACTTTAATTTGCTCAGGAGGTGTATAAGTTCTAATATTGCTTTTACGGACCACAGTTGAAGCTTTAGCATGATCCTTTATCCTAACAAGGAAAGGTGGTTTCTCAACATAAGAAGTAGGAACAATAGGATCATTATAAGTGATAGTCTTTTCTTCAACTTTAATAGGTGCAGCTACTTTTACTTCTATCGGAGGATGATATTTAAACCACTTCTCCTTAGGGAGATCAATATGAGCAGCAAAAGATTCACAGAAAGAAGCTACTATCTCAGAGTCAAGTCCATATTTAGTGCTAAATTTACGGAAAACATCGGTACCCATAAAAGATTTAACACAATCAAACTTAGGTGTCATACCTGACTCCTTACCTTCGTCAAGATCCCAATCTTCAGAGTTGCGTTTAATTCTATCCAATAAATCCCATTTGAATTCAATAGTCTTCATCATAAAAGAGCCAGCACAAGAAGTATCGAGCATGGTGCGATTGTTATCAGAAAGCCGAGCATAAAAACTTTGAATAATTATTTCTCTTGGAAGCTCATGATTGGGGCATGAATATAACATTGATTTAAGCCTCCCCCAATCTTGAGCGATGCTTTCTCCTTCGCGAGGCCAAAAATTATATATATAATTGCGATCACGATGAACAAGATGCATAGGATAAAATTTCTGATGAAATTCCAATTTCAATCGTTTGTAGTTCCATGATCCCGTATCATCACATAGCCTATACCATGTCAATGCATCTCCCTTTAAAGATAAAGGGAAGTCCTTCTTCTTAATAACATCACCAGGCACACTTGCAAGCTTAAATAATCCACAAACTTCATCCACATAGAGTAGGTGCTCATCAGGATGCTTTGTTCCGTCTCCTGCAAAAGGATTAGCTAGCAGTTTTTCTAGCATACCCGAAGGAATTTCAAAATGGAAATTTTCATTTTCAGTAGGTTCAGTAGGTTGAGGAGCAACTCTTTGCTCTACTGGTCAGGGTGAAGATACCCCGAACAAGCCCCTCAGAGGATTACTTTCCATAGTAACAAGTGACAGTAAATTTCAGCACACTATATAAATTTTTCCTTACCAAATTCCACCTACCAAAGGCGCTTCACTCCCCGGCAACGACGCAAGAAAAGAGTCTTGATGACCCACAAGTATAGGGGATCTATCGTAGTCCTTTCGATAAGTAAGAGTGTCGAACCCAACGAGGAGCAGAAGGAAATGATAAGCTATTTTCAGCAAGGTATTCTCTGCAAGCAGTGAAATTATAGGTAACAGATAGTTTTGTGATAAGATAATTGGTAACAAGCAACAAGTAACAAAAGTAAATAAAGTGCAGCAAGGTGGCCCAATCCTTTTTGTAGCAAAGGACAAGCCTGGACAAACTCTTCTATAAAGAAAAGCGCTCCTGAGGACACATGGGAATTATCGTCAAGCTAATTTTCATCACGTTCATATGATTCGCGTTCGGTACTTTGATAATTTGATATGTGGGTGGACCGGTGCTTGGGTGCTGTCCTTACTTGGACAAGCATCCCACTTATCTCTATTGCAAGCATCCGCAACTACAACAAAAGTATTAAGGTAAACCTAACCATAGCATGAAACATATGGATCCAAATCAGCCCCTTACGAAGCAACGCATAAACTACGGTTTAAGCTTCTATCACTCTAGCAACCCATCATCTACTTATTACTTCCCAATGCCTTCCTCTAGGCCCAAATAATGGTGAAGTGTTATGTAGTCGACGTTCACATAACACCACTAGAGGATAGACAACATACATCTCATCAAAATATCGAACGAATACCAAATTGACATGACTACTAATAGCGAGACTTCTCCCATGTCCTCAGGAACAAACGTAACTACTCACAAAGCATATTCATGTTCATAATTAGAGGGGTATTAATATGCATAATGGATCTGAACATATGATCTTCCACCAAATAAACCAACTAGCATCAACTACAAGGAGTAATCAACACTACTAGCAACCTACAGGTACCAATCCCGGACTTAGAGACAAGAATTGGATACAAGATATGAAATAGGGTTTGAGAGGAGATGGTGCTGGTGAAGATGTTGATGGAGATTGCCCTCTCCCGATGAGAGGAGCATTGGTGATGACGATGGCGATGATTTCCCCCTCCCGGAGGGAAGTGTCCCCGGCAGAACAGCTCTGCCGGAGCCCTAGATTGGTTCTGCCAAGGTTCCGCCTCGTGGCGGCGGAGTCTCGTCCCGAAAGCTTGCTTTTGATTTTCCTTCGGACGGAAGCCTTCATATAGCAGAAGATGGCCACCGGAGGGCCAACAGGGGGCCCACGAGGCAGGGGGCGCGCCCAGGGGGTAGGGCGCGCCCCCCACCCTCGTGGACAGGTGGAGGCCCCCTGACATATTTCTTCCGCTCAATATTTTTTATTATTTCCAAAAATAACTTTCGTGGAGTTTCAGGACTTTTGGAGTTGTGCAGAATAGGTCTCTAATATTTGCTCCTTTTCCAGCCCAGAATTCCAGCTGCCGGCATTCTCCCTCCTTATGTAAACCTTGTAAAATAAGAGAGAATAGGCATAAGTGTTGTGACATAACATGTAATAACAGCCCATAATGCAATAAATATCAATATAAAAGCATGATGCAAAATGGACGTATCACTCTACGCGGCTAAGGTGCTGGCTGGGAAGTTGTACGTTGAGAACTGGCCCGTGAATCAGTTCATCATGCAATTTGACTACATCTACGACATGATCCACATGACCAAGCTGGATTTCCAGTTCATCCGCATGTATGCACTGTATCTGAACTACTTCATCAGGGTCGAGAACATCAAATATATCTGCGTCGCGGACCCGTACTATATGCACGACAGCTCCTTGGAAGTTTGCAAAGAGCACCGTGACTATGCGAGCAAGTACCTCAGCAAATTCATGATCTCTAATAAGGACAAGGAAGCAATTCTCGTGCCTTATTATCCCACGTAAGTCATCCGCACATATCCTTTCGTAAGTGTTAATCATTCCTTTGCAAGCATTGAGGCTAATTTGAGGTGTACTTAATTTGTGCAGCGGGGGGGGGGCGCCGTCCTCATCGTTTTGTACCTGGAATACTCCCATGCTATGTACTTGGACTCATCAAAGAACATCAGGAAAAAGGATTACAAGCACATAAAGAGTGTTCTTGATAGTGCCCTGTTAACCTTCAGCCTGTCTGGTGGATATATGAAGGTGAAAAAGTACAGGAATCGCGGGCTGGCTTTCGGTCATAAGACCGACTTCTGCTGCATCCAGCAACTGCACACCAGTAGGGCTGATGGATTCTACCACATGCATCACCTGCTCGAGTACAGAAGGGATAATCAACACCTTCGCATGTCACCTACTACCAACGATGCCGAGATTGTCAGCTGGGCCACAAGCATAGGAAGTACACTAGATCATCGAATCAGAGCTGCGTTTTATCACGTACAGTATGAACTTGCCCAAGTGATCATGAAGCAGGTCCTCGAACCAACAGGGATGTTCTACCATGGGCCAATCACACCGGAAGATGTCCGAGCACTGCTAATCGCTCAGCGTCTGGACCTGAAGCCTTTCAAGAGGCTCGGGTGCTTCCTCCCTGACTATGAAAATTGGACCGCCGACATGGAGGACTTATTGTTGATGACAATTCATGTGTCACTAGTGTCTTTTTCTATGGCAAAACTTTCAATTTATGCATGGCGAAACTATGTGATGTAACTAAACCGTGGTCCTGAACTAGCGTAGATCGCTCTAGTTAATTAGTTTGGGTATGAGGAACTTTGTCATTTATGTTTACTATTGGTTGCTTGTATTTTGCTCCCGGTTACCTCTTTGTTTTCTTAAGTACATTATGTTGCATATTATCGTTCAATTCATCAACTCATGATGCAAGTACATAGATCAGAGATGGCGAAGGGCTACTACGCCGTGTACGTTGGCAGGGTTCCAGGAGTCTAAGACCACTGGGCAGCCGCTCAGGCCCAGGTGCACAGGTACCCGGGTGCTAGCCATAGCGGGTTCGACAGCAGAGCCGAAGTGGAAAGTAGTTACTTGAGGTGGACACTCCAGCATGAGCAGGGGGAGGACCGCCGGTAGTACATAGTCGCGCTCTTGCTCATGCTGATCGCTCTTCTCTTCTACATCATGGTTTAGATAGAGATGATGAAACTTGTATGTGTGCCATGACCATGCAGTTGCACTTATTCAAGACATGACATTATCGCACTTGTGTATCGCTATTTTCGAGATGTGATGATATTTGTGTTGAATGATGATGATGATGGTATGATGAGACTAATGTATGTCTATGATATGATGAGAATAGTGTATGTTTAGCATGATCTGATGAAACTATTGTATAGAGCCTGTATAAATATAGCGCAAATACATAGGGGGTGGGGTTCGGCGGAAGTAGGAACATTAGCAGTAGCGCTTGAAAGCACCTAGCAGTAGTGCTGGCTTAGCAGCAGCGCTTCATATGAACAAGCGCTACAGATAGTTATCAGTAGCGCGGGTGTAGAAAGCGCTACTGCTAACAACACTTACCAGTAGCGCTGCCTATACCAGCGCTGCTGCTACAACTTAGCTGTAGTGCGCTAGCAGTAGCGCTGGACCCAGCGCTACTGCTATGCTTATTTCAAGCGCTACTACTAGGGTTTTCCCTAGTAGTGAGAGGCCCTCTGCGCCGTACTTGCACCGGAGGCCGGCCACACCGTATGATACGTCTCCGTCATATCTATAATTTTTGATTGTTCCATGCCAATATTCTACAACTTTTACATACTTTTGGCAACTTTTTATACTATTTTTGGGACTAACATATTGATCCAGTGCCCAGTGCCAGTTCCTGTTTGTTGCATGTTTTTTGTTTTGCAGAAAACTCATATCAAACGGAGTCCAAACGGGATAAAAACTTACAGAGATTTTTTTTGGAATATATGTGAATTTTGGGAAGTGGAATCAATGTGAGACGATGCCCGAGGGGCCCACGAGGGTGAGGGGCGCCCCCCAGGGGGTAGGGCATGCCCTGGGCCATCGTGGCCATTCCGTAAGGTGGTTGGTGCCCTTCTTTCGCCGCAAGAAAGCCAACATCTTGATAAAAATCGTGTCAAAATTTCAGCCCAATCGGAGTTACGGATCTCCGGGAATTTAAGAAAGGGTGAAAGGGCAGAATCAGGGAGCGCAGAAACAGAAGGAAACAGAGAGAGAGCTAATCTCGGAGGGGATCCCACCCCTCCGCCGCCATGGAAGCCAAGGACCAGAGGGGAAACCCTTCTCCCATCTAGGGGGAAGGTCAAGGAAGAAGGAGAAGAAGAAGGGGGGCTCTCTCCCCCTCTCTCCCGGTGGCGCCGGAACGCCGCCGGGGCCATCATCGCGACAACGATCTACACCAACAACTTCACCGCCGTCATCACCAACTCTTCCCCCTCTATGCTGCGGTGTAACCCCTCTTTTACCTGCTGTAATCTCTACTTAAACATGGTGCTTAACACTATATATTATTTCCCAATGATTTATGGCTATCCTATGATGTTTGAGTAGATCCGTTTTGTCCTATGGGTTAATTGATGATCATGATTGATTTGAGTTGCATGTTTTATTATTGGTGCTGTCCTATGGTGCTGTCCGTGTCACGCAAGGGTGAGGGATCCCCGCTGTAGGGTTTGCAATATGTTCATGATTTGCTTATGGTGGGTGGCGTGAGTGACAGAAGCACAGACCCGAGTAAGTAGGTTGTTTGCGTATGGGAGTAAAGAGGACTTGATGCCTTATAATGCTATGGTTGGGTTTTACCTTAATGATCTTTAGTAGTTGCGGATGCTTGCTAGAGTTCCAATCATAAGTGCATATGATCCAAGGAGAGAAAGTATGTTAGCTTATGCCTCTCCCTCATATAAAATTGCAATAGTGATTACCGGTGTAGTTATCGATTGCCTAGGGACAAATAACTTTCTTGTGTGACAAAAATCTCTCTACTAAAACTAACTTAGTTGTGTCTTCATCTAAACAGCCCCTACTTTTTATTTACGTGCTCTTTATTATCTTGCAAACCTATCCAACAACACCTACAAAGTACTTCTAGTTTCATACTTGTTTTAGGTAAAGCGAACGTTAAGTGTGCGTAGAGTTGTATTGGTGGTCGATAGAACTTGAGGGAATATTTGTTCTACCTTTAGCTCCTCGTTGGGTTCGACACTCTTACTTATCGAAAGAGGCTACAATTGATCCCCAGTACTTGTGGGTTATCAAGACCTTTTTCTGGCGCCGTTGCCGGGGAGAGTTAGCGTGGGGTGAATATTCTCGTGTGTGCTTGTTTGCTTTATCACTAAGTGGATTTTATTTGCTGTTCTAAGTTGTTCTCTATCTTTAGTTATGGATATGGAACATGAAATACCAAAAAAATAGGTTTACTTGCTACTCATGGAGATGGGGAACCTCCTAAAACCCTCGATGCTCATTATGTGATAGATATTATGCACTACTTTAATAATCCTGAGAAAACCCCATTCAATTATATAATGGGAGACATGTTGGATCAACGTGAGTACTTTAGAGATTATCGCTTGACTGAAAAAGGAAACTATTATGGGATCAAATTTATATGTTGCATTGGTATGCTCGGCAACTATGCTTGAGATATGATCATACTTGTTGCTCTAGGATGAAGGCTCCACACCTTCCCTTTTCATGCAATTTTAATGATAATGAAACTTTAGCTTCTTATGCTAATGGTATATATGATTACTATGATGTGGAACGAATAGAAGAATTTGTTGCTTTTAAGGGTGCTTGTGAAATTGAATCTTTGTTTAAAGAGTTTGCAGATTTTGATGATTCGGTTTATAGACCTGAAAATATAGCTATCCTTAAATATTGCTATGAGAATTATAAATACAATTATGATATTGATGAATTTATTGAGAGAGTTTCCGCTGTCCGAGAAGAGACTAAGATTTTGCCGGAGTCTATGGAAGAAGAAATTGATGAAACTGTGAGCTCATTGGATGAAAAAGATGATGAGGGGGGCGAAGAACAAAAGGAGGAAGATTGGATTAGCTACCCATGCCCACCTTCTAATGAGGTAACTCTCCAACTCATACATTATTTAATGTCCCTTCGTTCCTACCGAAGGATGAATGCCATGATAACTTCTATGATCCCATTGATTCGTTCGAAATACCCCTTTTTGATGAACTTGATGCTTGCTATTCTTGTGGCCAAGATGCCAATATGAATTATGCTTATGGAGATGAACTTGCTATTGTTCCTTATGTTAAACATGAAACTATTGCTATTGCACCCACACATGATAGTCCTATTATCTTTTTGAATTCTCCAAACTACACTATATCGGAGAAGTTTGCACTTATTAAGGATTATATTGATGGGTGGCCCTTTACCGTTGCACATGATAATTTTGATGAATATAATATGCATGTGCTTGCTGCTCCTACTTGCAATTATTATGAGAGAGGAACTACATCTCCTCCTCTCCATGTTTCCAACACGATAAAATTGCAAGAATCTTCTTATGCTATGCATTGGCCTTTACTTGATGTGCATGAATTGTTCTTGTATGACATGCCGATGCATAGAAAGAGAGTTAGACTTCGTCATTGCATGATATATGTTGCTTTGTGCTCACTAATAAATGCCAAATCATTGCTAATTCAAATTGGCTTTGATATACCTTGGGACCCGGGTGGATTCATTACTTGAGCACCTTATGCCTAGCTTAATGGCTTTAAAGAAAGCGCTTCCATGGAGACAACCCGGAAGTTTTAGAGAGTCATTTATTTCTGTTGACTGCTTTTATAGAGTTTAAAAATAAAAAATAAAGGAGGGAACCCAAAACTTTTTTAAAAGGAAAGTGAAAGTGAGAGAGACAAGCATTGTTGAAGTGAGGGAGCTCCTTGAACTTTGTTCATGCTCACGGAAACTTTGTGAATCTTGATTACATGAACTTTTCAACAAAAATAATTATCCCCTTGTACAATTCCATTGTATTATAAAAATAATGTGCCAAGATTTGCCTTTAGGATGTTTTCATTGCTTGTTGGTTTGTGCGGTGCAAAACAGAAACTTTGGCTGTAGTGCGCGATTTTACATTTTTTTTACTGGAACGTCAATCGGTTCTAAAACCTTTTGCACTGTCTTTATATACAAAAAATTTATTTTTCCTAAATTTTTTAGAATTTTTGGAGTACCAGAAGTATGGTGAATGTTCAGATTACTACAAACTGTCATGTTTAAGACAGATTCTGTTTTGATGCATTGTTTGCTTGTTTTGATGAAACTATCGATTTCTATCAGTGGATTAAGCCATGTAAAAGTTATATTACAGTAGCTGCAATGCAAAAACAAAATATGAATTGGTTTGCAACAGTACTTAGAGTAGTGATTTGCTTTATTATACTAACGGATCTTACCAAACTTTCTGTTCAGTTTTGTGTGGATGAAGTGATCTAGGATCGAGGAGGTCTCGATATGAGGAGAAGGAGGAGAGGCAAGATTTCAAGCTTGGGGATGCCCAAAGCACCCCAAGTAAATATTCAAGGAGACTCAAGCGTCTAAGCTTGGGGATGCCCCGGAAGGCATCCCATCTTTCTTCGACAAGTATCGTTATGTTTTTGGTTTCGTTTCGTTCATGTGATATGTGCAAATTTTGGAGCGTCTTTTGCATTTAGTTTCTCCCTTTTCCTTTTATGCACCATGCTGGTATGAGATAGTCCATGGTTGATTTATAGAATGCTCTTTGCACTTCACTTATATCTTTTGAGTCTGGCTATATAGAATGCTTCATGTGCTTCACTTATATCTTTTGAAGTTTGGATTGCCTGTTTCCCTACACATAGAAAACCGCCATTTGTAGAATGCTCTTTTTCTTCACTTATATTTGTTAGAGCATGGGCATATCTTTTGTAGAAAGAATGAAACTCTCTTACTTCACTTATATCTATTTAGAGAGTTGACAGGAATTGTTCATTCACATGGTTAGTCATAAAATCCTACATAAAACTTGTAGATCACTGAATATGATATGTTTGATACCTTGTAATAGTTTTGCGATATAAAAATGGTGATATTAGAGTCATGCTAGTGGGTAATTGTGGATTGTAGAAATACTTGTGTTGAAGTTTGTGATTCCCGTAGCATGCACGTATGGTGAACCGTTATGTAACGAAGTCGGAGCATGATTTATTTATTGATTGTCTTCCTTATGAGTGGCGGTCGGGGACGAGCGATGGTCTTTTCCTACCAATCTATCCCCCTAGGAGCATGCACGTAGTACTTTGTTTCGATAGCTAATAGACTTTTGCAATAAGTATGTGAGTTCTTTATGACTAATGTTGAGTCCATGGATTATACGCACTCTCACCCTTCCATCATTGCTAGCCTCTTCGGTACCATGCATTGCCCTTTCTCACCTCGAGAGTTGGTGCAAATTTCGCCAGTGCATCCAAACCCGGTGATACGATACGCTCTATCACACATAAGCCTCCTTATATCTTCCTCAAAACAGCCACCATACCTACCTATTATGGCATTTCCATAGCCATTCCGAGATAATAAAAAAAGGGAAAAATAAAAAAAATAAAAAAAGGGAGAAAAGAGAGAAGGGACAATGT
Organism: Triticum aestivum; assembly: GCF_018294505.1. NCBI lineage: Eukaryota > Viridiplantae > Streptophyta > Magnoliopsida > Poales > Poaceae > Triticum > Triticum aestivum. The sequence goes on along the minus strand of NC_057808.1, from coordinate 75,944,901 downwards.
TACTATCCTTTTACCACACTTGTGCTTCAGAGTAGCACCATGTTCTTCATATAGAGAGTCTCTTGAGTTATCACTTTCATATACTAGTGCGAATTTTCATTATAGAACTTGGCTTGTATATTCCAACGATGGGCTTCCTCAAATACCCTAGGTCTTCATGAGAAAGCAAGTTGGATGCACACCCACTTAGTTTTTAGTTTGAGCTTTCATACACTTATAGCTCTTAGTGCATCCGTTGCAAGGCAATCCCTACTCCTCGCATTGACATCAATTGATGGGCATCTCCATAGCCCGTTGATTAGTCGCGTCAATGTGAGACTTTCTTCCTTTTGTCTTCACCACTCAACCTCCACCATCATATTCTATTCCTCCTACAGTGCTATATCCATGGCTCACGCTCATGTATTGCGTGAAAGTTGAAAAGGTTTGAGAACATCAAAAGTACGAAACAATTGCTTGGCTTGTCATCGGGGTTGTGCATGATTTGAATATTTTGTGTGGTGAAGATGGAGCATAGCCAGACTATATGATTTTGTAGGGATAACTCTCTTTAGCCATGTTATTTTGAAAAGACATGATTGCTTTATTAATATGCTTGAAGTATTATTGTCTTGATGTCAAATGATAGACTATTGCTTTGAATCACTCGTGTCTTAATATTCATGCCATGATTAGATTACATTATCAAGATTATGCTAGGTAGCATTCCACATCAAAAAATATCTTTTTTATCATTTACCTACTCGAGGACGAGCAGGAATTAAGCTTGGGGATGCTGATATGTCTCCGTCGTATCTATAATTTTTGATTGTTCCATGCCAATATTCTACAACTTTTACATACTTTTGGCAAATTTTTATACTATTTTTGGGACTAACATATTGATCCAGTGCCCAGTGCCAGTTCCTGTTTGTTGCATGTTTTTTGTTTCGCAGAAAATCCATATCAAACGGAGTCCAAACGGGATAAAAACTTATGGAGATTTTTTTGGAATATATGTGAATTTTGGGAAGTGGAATCAACGTGAGACGATGCCCGAGGGGCCCACGAGGGTGAGGGGCGCACCCTGGGCCCTCGTGGCCACTCCGTAAGGCGGTTGGTGCCCTCCTTTCGCTGCAAGAAAGCCAATATCTGGATAAAAATCATGTCAAAATTTCAGCCCAATCGGAGTTACGGATCTCCGGAAATTTAAGAAACAGTGAAAGGGCAGAATCAGGGAGCGCTGAAACAGAAGGAAACAGAGAGAGAGATCTAATCTCGAAGGGGCTCCCGCCCCTCTGCCACCATGGAAGCCAAGGACTAGAGGGGAAACCCTTCTCCCATCTAGGGGGAAGGTCAAGGAAGAAGAAGAAGAAGAAGAAGAAGGGGTCTCGCTCCCCCTCTCTCCCGGTGGTGCCAGAACGCCGCCGGGGCCATCATCGCGACAACGATCTACACCAACAACTTCACCGCCGTCATCACCAACTCTTCCCCCCTCTATGCAGCGGTGTAACCCCTCTTTTACCCGCTGTAATCTCTACTTAAACATGGTGCTTAACACTATATATTATTTCCCAATGATGCATGGCTATCCTATGATGTTTGAGTAGATCCGTTTTGTCCTATGGGTTAATTGATGATCGTGATTGGTTTGAGTTGCATGTTTTATTATTGGTGCTGTCCTATGGTGCTCTCCATGTCGCGCAAGCGTGAGGGATCCCTGCTGTAGGGTTTGCAATATGTTCATGATTTGCTTATGGTGGGTGGTGTGAGTGACAGAAGCACAGACCCGAGTAAGTAGGTTGTTTGCGTATGGGAGTAAAGAGGACTTGATGCCTTATAATGCTATGGTTGGGTTTTACCTTAATGATCTTTAGTAGTTGTGGATGCTTGCTAGAGTTCCAATCATAAGTGCATATGATCCAAGGAGAGAAAGTATGTTAGCTTATGCCTCTCCCTCATATAAAATTGCAATAGTGATTACCGGTCTAGTTATTGATTGCCTAGGGACAAATAACTTTCTTGTGTGACAAAAATCTCTCTACTAAAACTAACTTAGTTGTGTCTTCATCTAAACAGCCCCTACTTTTTATTCAGGTGTTCTTTATTATCTTGCAAACCTATCCAACAACACCTACAAAGTACTTCTAGTTTCATACTTGTTCTAGGTAAAGCGAACGTTAAGCGTGCGTACAGTTGTATCGGTGGTCGATAGAACTTGAGGGAATATTTGTTCTACCTTTAGCTCCTTGTTGGGTTCGACACTCTTACTTATCGAAAGAGGCTACAATTGATCCCCTATACTTGTGGGTTATCACTGTACTTACACCGGACGCCCGCCGCACCGTTCGCATAGGTCGCGCCGTTCGCCTTGTCCGCGGCCCGCTCGATGCCAACGTGCTGGTCAGTACGCTCGACCGCCTCCACCTGGGTGCAGTAGAGGAACATGGCCGTCACATCCTCGAGCTGGCGATCTCCGATGAAATAGCCAACTTGGAGCTCGAGATCGCGCCCAGATGTACCACGAGCGTGTCAACCGCTTGGACGAAGGCCTGCGCGAGTTCAGGCAGAGCCAAGAGCCACCGTAGGCAAGGGCTGCTGGTCATGGTCTCATGGACGGGTTTTCTTTTGTTGAGTCGTTTTGACGTGGATAGCTATGTATTCAAACCAATCATAGTATTGCTCTGTTTGTTCCTCTCTTTCAATATGTGTACTATGTTTTCCATTCTTATATGTTCTGTTTTAATGTGTGTATATACGCTTTCCATTCTATATATGTGGATGATAACAGCTAGATTCAAATTAGTATACAAAACACCCTTTCTTCGTTGAAGTTATGCTAACAGCAGCATGGAATATTTGGATTTTGAGAAATGGCAGAACCTTCAGAGCTGAGAGAGCTACTTTCAGTGCTTGGAAGTGTAAATTCATCCATGATATTTCTTTGCTTGCTCATAGGGTGAAGGATTGTACAAAACCAAACTCTTGGCTTGGGTTGCTTCTTTGTTGTAAAGCAGGTAGAGTTGGTTAGCCATAGGTAGACTCTTTTCCTTTTTCCTTCCTTGTATAGTCTGTAATTTGTTTGTACAGTTGTGCTTTCTTTAATAAAGGGCTGTGGGGCTTTGCCTCACAGTAAATATTCAAAAAAATTAGTATACAAAAACAGATAGAAAATGGAATTCATAATATATATATATATTAATTTTTCATTAGTTCATCACAGAATATATATATATATATGTATATATAGTGTTATTATTCATCACCCAGGGTGCAGAATAAGTTATTCTTCACCCGAGGTAATCTTACTATCGTCTCACAAATAAATTACAAATGGAATACAAATAGTTACATTCATGTTGATTCACTACGTAAAATTTGGCATAAAAACAAAAATATAGATCATATGACCAGAAAAATTGCATTTTATGTATACTTTACACTATATTTTTACGTCTGTAATTTTACATAACATAAAATATTTTTTACGGTGATTACATATTTTGTTTCGTTCTCTTGTTACGTATAAAATAAGACCAAAATTTACGAAACATAAAATTACAATGCATTGATGTTAAAATAGAGGGGTGAAGAATAACTATTCCTCACCCAGGGTGACGAATAGTCAATCCCTATAGATACACACACACACACACACACATATATATATATATATAATGTCATCACATATACATGATGATACTTAACTACTAGGTACAATGCATAAAATTGAAAACGAACAATACTAAAACTAATAATCGCTCCTTGGGCCAGTATTCCGGCAGCCTCTCGCCAACAGCTCCTTGGTGCGCGGCGTCTTCCCAGTGCGGAGGCAGTACTCCACCTCCTCCGCCTCGCAGCGCTTGACGTACCGCTCTGCCTCTTACTGACGCACGAGCGCGAACGATCTTGCCATTTCTTTGGGAGCCCACCGGAGCTCCTTGTCGGTGGCACGCTGGAGATATCGGCGCACCTCCACGCAGCGACGAGGCGCGCAGTGCCTTTGACCTTACTCGCGAAGTACCCATCTTCGTACACCTCCTCCGCACGATGATGCGCCCACCCCAAAAGCTCCGCCACCTCCTTTTTCCAGGCGGCATCACGGGCTTCACAGGCCGCCTGGTACCTGGCTTCCTCCTCCGCTATCTCCTTCATGCACGCCACTTCCCTGGCTTTCTTAGCCGGCGGCAGCGACTTCCACAGAAAAAGATTGTACTGGCCCCAAAACCAATCCAATGTTGGGGGTCTGGCGCAACCTCGTCCGGCGGCGCGTAGGGGTCCTCGTCGGAGCTATTCGAGTGAGCGTCCTCGCGGGGCGGCAACTCCTCGTCGGCGCGTGGGCAGACCGGTGGCGCCATGGCAGAGATTTGAGAGAGAGAGAGAGAGAGAGAGGGCGAGCGAGGGGAGGATGTAGATGAGAATGCAGGTGGGACAACATGAGCAAGGTAGTATTTATTGGCGTCCAGAATCTAGATCGACGGGAACAGTACACACGCCAGTCGCCGGAATTTACGAGTACTGTAGTTCGAATTACACAAGATTCCCACAGCAAAACCGTGTCTAATTAATGATCCCCGCCACTCACCTACCAGACCTCGAGCCGCGAGATAGAGTGCCAATCGTGTGGGGGCCGGTTGTCTTGCCAGATATGTACATTTTCTTTTTTGAACACCAGACATTTACATCCTCTGATGATTTTTTAACTCGCACACAAGTACACAAATATATGATTTTTCAAACCGTTATGGTTAGCCGTTGCATGTAGATATAGTTCAAATTTGAATTACGGTCATTAAATGGCTAGAAAATCACTTAAATGTCTTTAAAAGGTCAAATGACCCCTGAAATTTTCCAAATTTTTAGATGACAGTTGTATTAGTGCACGTAAACGTAGAAAAAATTTGAAGGCTGTAAGAGGAAGCTATCTCCCGTTCGTCATCAAACATGCATTGTTCCCTCTCGGAACCACGAACCTTCTAGTGAGTTGCTCCGGTTTGTGAGGGGGGTGTGTCCAAACTTTGTCAAACAGGCCAACTTTTTTACCACATCATCTTGGTGGCATGGCATTACATCAAGCAAGGTTTCATGTTTTTCTGATCATTTTTAAAATTTTTGGAATTAAAATGCCATGGCACTCATTGCATGTGCCCATGCCGGGAGACCAATATGTTTGAAAATTCCTTCTATTTTACTGCACATGGAATTAACTCGCACACAAGTACACGAATATGATTTTTCAAACCGTTATGGTTAGCCATTCATGTAGATGTAGTTCAAATTTGAATTACGGTTATTAAATGGCTACAAAAGCACTTAAATGTCTTTAAAAGGTCAAATGACCGCTAGATATTTTTCAAATTTTCACAGTATAGTTGTATTAGGGCACGTTAAACGTAGAAAAAAATTTGAAGGCCATAAGAGGAAGCTATCTCCTGTTCGTCACCAAATATGCATTGTTCCCTCTCAGTACCACGAGCCTTCTAGTGAGTTGCTCCGGTTTGTGAGGGGTGTGTGTCAAAACTTTCGTCAAACATGCCAATTTTTTACCGCATCATCTTGGTTGCATGAAATTACATCAAGCAAGGTTTCATGTTTTTCTGATCATTTTTTAATTTTTTGGATTTTAAATGCCATGGCACTCCATGCATACATATGCATGTGTCCATGTCGTGTGACAAATATGTTTGAAAATTCCTTCTAATTTACTTCACATGGAATTAACTTGCACACAAGTACACAAATATGATTTTTCAAACCGTTATGGAATTTTGAAAACGTCAAATGACCCCTGAAATTTTCCAAATTTTCACGTGAATGTTGTATTAGTGCATGTTACATGTAGAAAAATATGAAGTCTGTAAGAGGAAGCTATCTCCCGTTCGTCATCAAACATGCATTGTTCCCTCTCGGAACCACGAGCCATCTAGTGAGTTGCCCCGGTTTGTGAGGGGTGTGTGTCCAAACTTTCGTCACACATGCCAAATTTTTTACCACATCATCTTGGTGGCATGACATTACACCAACCAAGGTTTCATGTGTTTCTGATATTTTTTTAATTTTTTGGAATTTAAATGCCATGGCACTCCATGCTTAATTGTGTCATAGCCGTTAGACCAATATGTTTGAAAAATCCTTCCAATTTACTGCACATGGAATTAAATCGCACACAAGTACACAAAATATGACTTTTCAAACTGTTATGGTTAGCTGTTGCATGTACATGTAGTTCAAATTTCAATTACGGTCATTAACTGGCTAGAAAATCACTTAAATGTCTTAAAAGTTCAAATGACCCCTGAAAGTTTCCAAAATTTGACATGACAGTTGTATTAGTACTACAAAATTTCTCGTTCATTTAAAACACCATCCGTTGCTACTTTACTCCAAATTCGTCTTTCACAGCTAATAAAAATATCTACAACATCACATAGTTGTTTTCTAGGAACCGTTTGCGATGAAAATATCTGGGTCTATTTAAGTCTCCCTCCTTAAGCTTCGCCGGCTCGTCTGCTCTAGAGCCGGCAACCCCCGAATCCACGAATCCCGATCCCCATTCCCACACCCCCTTCTTGCAAAGATGACGCGTCGAAACGCTTCGTGAAGGCCCGTATGATGGCCGCGTCCTCCCCGAGCGCCGCCGCCTACGCTGAGGGTGCCGCCGCATCCGCATTGAGCACGGCCGCCTCCGCCGAGGGGGCGTCTGCGGCAGCCGACAGGGCAGCTGCAGCAGCCGAGACGGCTGCAGCTGCTACTACGACGACAGCTGCAAACGCCGAGAGCGCTCGAGCTGTCGTCCGTGCCACCGATGTCGCCCTGGCCTGGGTCGAGGCCATCCACGCCAAGATCGAGGATGCACATGCCAAGATATTCCAGGCCACCTCGGACTCCAGCATGCAATCCACGTCCGAAAAGGCGGCGGTGGCCATGGAGCACCTGCTTCCTCATGAGGTCGCCGAGCGGGAGCTGGAGATGCAGGAGGCGGCGGAGATCGAGGAGTGCCGGGAGGAGGAGTTGCGCATGGCCGAGGTGATCACTTGGGCGGTGATCACGGGTATATACTTATATACTCTATACATGACACCTGTGGTGACTAAAGTCGGGTCGGCTCGTAGGAGTACCCGCAAGTGGATCTTTGTGGCGGAGCGACAGGGCAGGTTGAGACCGCCTAGGTGAGAGGTGGGCCTGGCCCTGGACGGCGTCCGCGGTTACTTCAACATAACACGCTTAACGAGTTCTTGGTATTTGATCTGAGCCTGGCCATTTGGTCTATACGCACTAACCATCTACGCGGGAGTAGTTATGGGTATCCCGGCGTCGTGGTATCAGCCGAAGCTCTTTTTGACGTCAGCGACTGAGTAGCGCGCGCCGCATTGGACCGTAAGCTCGCGCTTGTATTAAGGGGCCTAGGTCTGCTTGCGGCCGTGTACGCAACGTGCAGGTGTGCAATGGGCGATGGGCCCAGACTCCTGCGCGCATAGGGTTTAGACCGGCGTGCTGACCTCTCTGTTGAGCCTAGGTGGGGCTGCGACGTGTTGATCTTCCGAGGCCGGGCATGACCCAGAAAAGTGTGTCCGGCCAAATGGGATCGAGCGTGTTGGGTTATGTGGTGCACCCCTGCAGGGAAGTTTATCTATTCGAATAGCCGTGTCCCTCGGTAAAAGGACGACCCGGAGTTGTACCTTGACCTTATGACAACTAGAACCGGATACTGAATAAAATACACCCTTCCAAGTGCCAGATACAACCCGGTGATCGCTCTCTAACAGGGCGACGAGGAGGGGATCGCCGGGTAGGATTATGCTATGCGATGCTACTTGGAGGACTTCAATCTACTCTCTTCTACATGCTGCAAGATGGAGATGGCCAGAAGCGTAGTCTTCGACAGGATTAGCTATCCCCCTCTTATTCTGGCATTCTGCAGTTCAGTCCACTGATATGGCCCTTTACACATATACCCATGCATTTGTAGTGTAGCTCCTTGCTTGCGAGTACTTTGGATGAGTACTCACGGTTGCTTCTCTCCCTCTTTTCCCCCTTTCCTTTCTACCTGGTTGTCGCAACCAGATGCTGGAGTCCAGGAGCCAGACGCCACCGTCGACGACGACACCTACGACACTAGAGGTGCCTACTACTACGTGCAGGCCGCTGACGACGACCAGGAATAGTTAGGAGGATCCCAGGCAGGAGGCATGCGCCTCGTTCGATCTGTATCCCAGTTTGTGCTAGCCTTCTTAAGGCAGATTTATTTAACTTGTGTCTGTACTAAGATATTGTTGCTTCCGCTGACTCGTCTGTGATCAAGCACTTGTATTCGAGCCCTCGAGGCCCCTGGCTTGTATTATGATGCTTGTATGACTTATTTATGTTTTAGAGTTGTGTTGTGATACCTTCCCGTGAGTCCCTGATCTTGATCGTACACAATTGCGTGCATGATTAGTGTACGGTCAAATCGGGGGCGTCACAAGTTGGTATCAGAGCCAACTGCCTGTAGGAATCCCCCTTTCCAACTCCTTGGCCGAAGTCGAGTCTAGTCGTTGAAAACTTTTACTAACATGGTTGTGTGTCTTACGGGCTCACGTCGCCATTGGGTGGTATTAGGATCTTTTACTCCTTGTCTATACTCTGGGACTCTGATCTCTCTTCTATTCAGGTTAAATGAATTTTGCTAAATCTAACATTAGGATCTCGTTATCACTTTCACCCGGAGAGCCCCTTATTACTGATGATCGTCTACTGCACGTGAAGACCTTGAAGACACTCTCCGCTGTTAACCCGAGAACTTGTGTTCATCGCTTTTGCAATTTCCTTCCATCGATAAACTCCTATGGATAACCACGTATACTCGCCATTCATACAATGTTTCCCAGTTGATCTTGTTATTACAAGATACCCCGAAATTATCTCTGTTGTTTCGAGAATTCTTGAGCTTACTGCCTTGCTGTTCTTTGTCACCTGAATACCCCTACGGATAATTCTCGCACTTACCGAGTATCCGCTCATCCCCAGTTGATTCAAGTATTCCACAAAAGTGTTCAAAATACCATTCGATCTTCCGAAAATCCTCAGGAGCCTTTTTGCTCTTGAAATTCTTGCTTACTTGCATTATGATTAATCTTAAGTCTCGTAATCTTATTGGCATCCCTTGTCATTATCATTTTGAGTCCGTTGATTCAATTTGTTGCGAATGCTCGCAATCCTCAATCAGATCCTAGAATTCATTCTTCCGGCTCAGACGTCATTTGGATATGAGCTGGTTCTTGACCAATCAATGCCTTGATCGGTTGTATCCCTAAGTCTATTCAGCTTATCCATCCCTAATCAGAGCATTGCTTCTGATCCCTTGATTTGGAAATCATAATTCCTTTGCATTTGAGCTTTGAGTTAGTCAGTTGTTTCTATAATCTGACCCCCTTGCATTCTTTTTTTCCTCTAGTTGAGTATCGATGATCACATCTGATCCCTTGTGGACAACCAAATCCTTTGTTAGATTATTATCCGACAGTGCCCTCATATTTAATCACCTTGTGAGTTCTTCCCTGATACATAATGCCTTTGGTAAATTGTATACTCTGCTTTGTCAACCATGCTCTGCTTTTGAGCTGGTGATAATTACTCTTGAAGCTTGTGGTATATGTTCCTAAGATACCCCTATGGGTTGAACCTATGCCTTCCCTAATCCGTGTGAAACCAAGAGTTTTCACGAGTCATACTCTTCTGACTTTTTACCAGATAAAATTTCAACACTACAACTTCCTTGAATGCGAGAAGTGAATGAAAGGTTATGCATTGGAGAAGTGGGAGTCGACCTTGAACTTTGTGTTCATGCCCATGGAAACGATCTAGATCTTATCATGGAAGCTTCTTGTAACAATAATTATTCCCTTGGTATAATTTGATCCTGCATCTGTGATTTTGGCCTTTGCAATCATGGTTCCAACCAAGATTGTCTTCTTTGATCCCCTTTCTCGGACAAGTTGAAGTGCTTGCCTTCTGCATATCAATACACATGTCCAAACTCTAATATGGTCTACCATCGAGTATTACCCCTGGTATCTCGAGAATATCAAATAACTGAGTTGTTTCCAGTGAGTATTCATCTAGTATTACTTCTCCCCGATTTCAGATTTTCCCCCAGGTTCTGAGTTATCAGTCACTCGAGAACACCGATAAGAGAATCGATCCCGCACTCCGATTCAATAACTCTAAGTAAGTTTTGTTGCTTACGAGTTTAATAATCCTTCAAGTCATTCCTAGCCTGTATGGCTATATCATTGTCGTGGTGATTTTAACTGTGCTACCTGGTCCTTATTCTTGGAACACCACTTCGATGATGAGCTAAGCTTACGTCGATTTTCCTTGCCATATCATTTAGCCTTTAACAACAAGCTTGATTTCGAGTTTGTGTCGTACCCCTGGTTCCAATAACCTTTCGCTTCATCATTCCTTTGACTTGATGTCATCGCCGATCGATTACCTCTTCATAAATTCTCGCTACAAATGGTCGTGAACATCATCAACTTTCTGAGCTCTTCCAAGATATCTATCAAATTCTGGATGAGAAATACCATCCTTGCCCTCGATGATTTGTTTTATCATCGACCATTTTATTGCCTTCCATTCAACACAAACTTGTTCGTGTTTTGTGTTGTACTTTGATTTCCTTGCTATCCAACTTATGTTAAGTTCTCCCGCGGAGTATTACCATCTTTGATGTCAAGGATGTTATGAGGATTGCTCCACCTCTTAAGAATTCTTGCTATAATGATACTTCTCACCCTCACCATTCTTTCTTGGTCCTCGTGTTGATTCCAACCGAGGTACCCACAAGTGAACTGTGTTGTTTGGATTCTGCCCTTCTAGCAACCCTATTCCTTTGAAGTTAATGGTCGGACGTTCATTCTTAGACTATTGATTATTGAATCACCATTCCGACGTTGGTCGTGCAACCCAGCCCATATTTCGGGTGCACCTTTCAACCAATGTTTAATTGTGTATGTTTTCCTCGAGCATACCCCATTATATCATTTGATATGACAAATGTTATCTCCTTGTTCACATAAGTGTGGAAATCCCTCTTTTTGGAAATCTCGAGGAATTGTCACTGAGTCCATCAGCCACCCCCTCATCCTATCCTTGGTTTAATGATGAACTCTTGTTTCGGAACTCGCTTCCATAGTTCTATTCTCGAGAATCTTACAATGTCATCTCGACAATTTGTGTTGCACCTTTCTTCTCAGGCATCCTGAGTCTGAGTTATCTTGACACCAATCAGATCTAAATCTCGGTCAGATATGATGGTTGGAACATTTTTCCAAGAGTTATAACATTGGTCTTTATAAGACCCGGTAAGGTGATGCCATGCTTAACACACCTGCCCGGGGGACCTATTGTTATAGTTTCCTTTTTGGCAAGGTTAGCCATTCTTCCATGAGGAAATTGTAAGACTTATTCTATAAGTTGTTCCTGATGGATCCTTTTTGTTTCCAAAGTCTGATCTTCACCTGTTGACCATGTCAATGTTATCCCGAAGAATGTCTATGGTACTCCGATCTTCAATAAAAACATTTGAAGCCCAAAGCTAATTGTTTCCTGCGCAATTATCCAGACACCGTTGTATGGGTAATGACATGAAATTTCTCTCCCCTTACCTAAAGGGTTTTCTACATTATATCTTGTCATGGATATCATGCTCTGCTTGACCTTGGGAAGGTTATACCCTTGAAATATGTGTTTAAACACATTTTCCTTTCCATTGTTCTGTTTACTCTGATAATCATATTTTCCTTTCCATTGTTTTGTTTAACCTTTCTTGTAATCTGACTTAGCTGAGCAGAGATAATTCCCTGCTTAGTTGAGCACCTCGTTGTACCACTCTCTCAGTAGACCATGTTACTATTGTTGATGACATTCCGGTAGCCACCGATGGACGAGAACCTTGCCTATTGGTCCGCCTCGTTCAACGAGCAGGAAAATGGTTCTCTTCATCCCTCGCCCTTGGTACCGACGTTGTTGCCGACATAATCGACAGGCTACCCTCTGACATGCCTTGCTTGCATGATCACGCAAGACGTCTCCACCCTTCCGACTTTTATCCCACATGGTGGGCCCATAACCCACAGTTCCACAGGATCGAGACCTGACTCTCCTGTACCCCCATGTTGCCAAAGTTGTTCCTCGTGCTTGATTTCGTATATAATTCATGGATCATCTTCCTAGTAATATACTTTGGTGTCAGACGTAATACTTATTCTTGTTACTCTTGGCCCCTTTCACACTTTGTTCAGGCATCGAACGATTGCCTACCCGCTTAAACTTCTCATAGTACCTTCTTACTTTGCTCTCGAAATTTTCTTAAGTTTCAGTTCGAGAGTTACTTCCCGCCACCTTTCCCCGATGTTAGCTACCAGGTAATCAACCTTGCAGAGTTCCGTTCTTCCGGAATAACCACCCTTTATTCTTTCGTAAGTACGATGGAGTTCCTGAAGAAAGGATGACGACTTGAACATGGTGACTTGAAGCAGAGAAATGAAGACATCAACGGAAGGGATCAACCTCTTCGAAAGGGCAGCCAAGACCGACAAGACTCGTTAGGTTTTCGCTACCAGCACCTTCCCCCCTTACTACACCACGTAAATCTCGGGACGAGATTTCTTGTAGTGGAGAAGAATTGTGACGCCCGGATAATCAAGCTACAGTTATTCTCTGCTAAAGATGCCATGTCACTTCGGTTACTGTTGCTAATCACGCGTTAGTTCAGAACCGATTCAAAATTCAAATTCAAAATATGGCAAACAACATAAGTTTTCAAACATTAAAACAAAAATGTTCGGTTAGTGCCAAGTATTAGATGGGTGATTATGGTGGAGAAACCACACTTTTATAGAATGCTTAAAGGCTCTAAGATAATTAAAACAGTAGTTAAAACAATTAAATAAATGCCTTTTGTATTTTATAAAATATTAAACTATTCATTTAGTTGCCAAAAAGATAATGGGGAAGTAGCATAATTAACATCGCTAATTTAGGATTTTACATTATAATTTATAAAACTAAATAAAAGCGGAACTAAAATAAAATAGTAAAAGAAAAACAGAACACAGAAATAAGAAAATAAAAAGGGGCCTAAGTTCTACTGTGCACTTAGGCCTACTAGCTACAGGTGCGGCCCAGCCCACCTGGAGTCCCCTCCTTCCTCCTACTGCTCATCCGAGCTCGGTGGCCGCCGGGCGCTCGTCCAGGGCGCGGATGGCCACGCGGCGACCTTCCGCCGAGCCCCCGCACGGCTAAGGCCGCCCCCGTACCCCCGGGAAACCCTAGCTACCCCCAGTTTTCCCCCTCGCTCTCTCTATCGCTCCCGCTGTGAGCTTGCCCGAGAGCTCGCCGCCGCGACGCTCGATCCCGCGGCCACCGTGCCCCGATTGCCCCGCCGACGTGCCCGAACGGCTCCCCGCCGTCGACTACGTCGACTACGCTGAACGAAACGAGCTGGGAGGCCTCCACGCCGCCGCCATCTTCTTCTCCTTCCTCGGGTCGCCGCCGTCTATCGCCGTCGATTCCGGATGCTCCGCGCCTCCCCGAGCACACTGCCACTTCCCTACGGCTCCCGGTGAGCCACCACGTCTCCCCCCTCGCTCCCCCGCACGGATTCATCACCGTAGCCGCCGTTGCCATCGCCGCCCGAAGCCCACTCCGCAACGGAGTTCGTCACTGTCGTCCTCGTCGATGTCGTGCTCACCCGAGCTCGCCACCGTGCTCTAGGCCTCGCCAGGACCCCGTAGAGCCTCCCCAGTAGTCTTGACGTGCCGTCTAGCCGCAGTTCGCGCGAGGGCCAAACTCCGGCGTCCGCTCCGCCGCTCGCCGCCGTAGCTTCCGGCCGTTTACGGCCGCACCGCTCCCGTAGATGGATGCGGCGTTGAACGCTCGTTCGAACGAGCCTAAGCACGCCCCGAACGGAGCACCGTAGCGTTTTTCCGGCCACGACCGGCGAGCTCCGCCGCGTTTTTGGTCGCCGGAGCTCTCTCCGGCGCCGACGCCGACGTGGCTCGATGGACCCCACCCCTGGGTCGCTGACCCGTGGGCCCCTAGGACACGGCTGCGCTGTTGACTTTAGTCAACTGCTGACTGGGCAGGCTGACTGGTGGGCCCAGGTGCCCCACTTTGACCAGTTGACTGAGGTCAACGCTGACTGGGCCGGCTTCTGTCACAGGCATGTGGGCCCCCGCTCTGATAATTAGTTTAATAAACGTTTTTATAAAAACAAGTAACTATACTAGCCTAAACACTCACTCACATATGGGGCCCACCACTACAGGAAACAGCTATTTTGCCGTCTGCCATGGCGGACGGCAAAGGCTCGAAAGGCGGACGGCAAAGACCTTTGCCGTCAGCCGCGGACGGCAAAAGGCTCCGGCAAAGAAGGCTACGGTAAACAGCTGCTTTGCCGTCTGCTTCCTGGCGGCGGACGGCAAAGGCTCTTTGCCGTCTGCGGCGGACGGCAAAGAGGGCGGACGGCAATATTTGCGCTGTCAGTCCGTTAAGTGGCTAACGGCAGACCTTGCCGTCCGCCGCAGACGGCAAAGAGCCTTTGGTCTTTGCCATCCGCCTTATGATTTCATCTACACGTCACTAGATGGCAGGTTCTTTGCCGTCTGCCACGGATGGCAAAGTGCAGGTTCTTTGCCGTCTGCCACGGACGGCAAAGTCTTTGCCGTCTGCCACTGTAGGCAAACTGACCAAATGGGTCAGCTCCCAGGAAGCACAGTTGGCTGCCACGTGGCTTCTTTGCCGTCCGCGGCAGACGGCAAAGGCTCTTTGCCGTCGGTGGCAGACGGCAAAGAGCCTGCATATTGTCTGTTTTTTTATTAAATCCCACAATTTGCAGCACATATCACATATATAAGTTTCATATCCAGCACATATCCAACACATATCTAGCACATAAGTTTCATATCACATATCACATCAGTTTCATCCATACACATTGTTCATACATAAGGAAGTTCCATCCATACACATTGTTCCATCCATATATATATTACAATGCAAAGTGTCATGAAGATAGCAAGCTAGATACAATGCAAAGTTTCATCAAAGGAAAAGCAAGCACTCCATCATAGCAAGCTAGCTTCCATCAAGTGAATGAAATCTGCAAAATGGTAAATAAGAAAGTTAGAAATAGGTGACTAGAACAAGAAGAAGACTAGAACAAGAAGAAGACTAGAACAAGAAGTATATGTCATTTATGAGCTAACTTAGGTGAAATGGATCATATATGAGCTAACTAAGTTGAAATGGGTTGTTTATGAGCTAACTTAGTTGAAATGGATCATTTATGAGCTAACTTAGTTGAAATGGGTCGTTTATGAGCTAACTAAGGTGAAGGGCATCGTTTTTGAGCTAAGTAAGGTGAAATGGGTCATTTTGGAGCTAACCTAGTTGAAATGGATCGTTTTTGAGCTAACTTAGTTGAAATGGATCGTTTTTGAGGTAACTAAGGTGAAATGGATCGTTTTTTTAGCTCACTTAGGTCAAATGGATCGTTTTTGAGCTAACTTAGTTGAAATGGATCGTTTTTTAGCTAACTTTGTTGAAATGGATCATTTTTGAGCTAATTTAGTTGAAATGGATCGTTTTTGAGCTAACTTAGGTGAAATGGATCATTTATGAGCTAATTTAGTTGAAATGGATCTTTTTGAGCTAACTTAGGTGAAATGGATCATTTAAGAGCTAATTTAGGTGAAATGGATCGTTTTTTAGCTCACTTAGGTCAAATGGATCGTTTATGAGCTAAATTAGTTGAAATGGATCGTTTATGAGATAACCTAGGTAAGATGGGTCATTTTGGAGTTAACCTAGGTGAAATGGGCCATTTTAAAGCTAACGTAGGTAAAATGGATCATTTAGGAGCTAATGTCGGTAAAATGGGTCATTTTTGAGCTAACTTGGATGAACTGCATCATTTATAAGCTAACCTAGGTAAAATGGGTCATTTTGGAGGAAAATAATCTAACTCTAGGTCATTATGGTAAGCATATTGGAGGAAATAAAGCTAAGTCTAGGTCTTTATGCATTTGTTAAGCAAAACACTAGAGAAACTTACCGTGATCAGGGAGGTGTAGGAGCGGGGTGGCTAGTGCCGCTACCTGGAGAAGGATCGTGCGATGCATTTCTGGAGTTAAGCTGCACCAAAGATCATTTCCAATGTCTCGTTAGCATTACGACACTCAAATGTTAAGACTACCAAGTAATGTCCATTCAAACTAAACTCACCGTGCTCCCTGGAGCAATCACTGGCATCGGCGGAGCGGGCTGACCGGACTTCTCGCACACAGACTGCACATTTGGTTTTCAGAACAGAGTCATACTAGTTAGTAATGAGACTCAAATGTTAAGACTAGCAAGTAATCTGCAGAAGAAACTTACCACAAGGAGCTCGTACATGGCCCTTGCCTGCATGTCATTCCGTGCCCTCTCCTCCTCCATCATCTTTCTCGTCCTCTCCTCCATCTCCCGCTGCCTCTCCGCCGCCTCCGCCAGAAGTTTCTCCGTTCTATCTCTCTCAGTCTGTATAGCAGCCTGCAACACCACTCACATGACCATTTGTAATCATTGATGGAAGCGCACACAATGTAATGGAGAAAGATAACTGAGTACGTATCACTAACCTTGATGGCGAGTTGCACTGGCCGTTCACGAGGCCTTATCTCAGGAGCGGAGCTCGACTGGCGCGCCTTGATCTCCGGGAGAGTGCTAGGACAACGGATAAGTCCATCTCCAATGGCTATGGAGCCATGGGACCTCCCGCCACCAGATATCATCACCAGCTCTGGATCAATGGGACCCTGGCTCGGGTTAAAGTCCTCCCCTTTCCTTGCCTTCCCCTCATCTCTATATCTCACGAGCTTGTTGTGGGAGGAGATGTTGGTGAAGTTGTTTGCATCATCGAGGTCAGACTGAGAGAAAGCCTTGACTTTCTTGTAAGAGCCAGTGTGGGCCATGGCATACAGGTCGTACACCTCTGGCACCTTATCCGCCTTATTGTGGCGTGCCTGAAAGAGAGAAACAATGAAAATTAGTAATTAAAGGGCTCAAGATAGCATGATGAATGAATTGCATGAATCATGAAGCAAACCACATACCCAGTTGCGCCCGAACTGATATAAGTTGGAGCTGCCTTGATGGTGTGGCACACCTTCCATTTGGGCACGTTTGTCCTTGGCCTGGTTGTGGAGGGCTAGCCATTCTTGTGAGCACCACTCATCGACCAACACCTCCCAACAATCCATCCGATCCGCACACCATCTCGGAGGCGCCTAAGTTAGCAAATAGAAACTTGAGCGCTACGGCTAAGAATTACTAAATGAAGGAACTTAAGTAGAAGGCCTTAAGAATTACCTTCATGTACTGCTCCTTACTCAGGAAGTTATCGCGGCACGCCGGCTTGGTCTTCTTGATACCACGCAAGGCGTAGTAGTCTCGAACAGCCTGCACCCGAGCCTCGTGCCGTAAGTTCTGGAGTAGGCGCTTGCAGACGTTCTGGATAACATTTGCGCAGTCCTCCTCGTATCCCTCCTCACACCTATAGAATGTCTGCAATCAAATGAGACAATATTGATTAGTACAATTAATAACTAGCTAGTTGAAGATTTTGAAATGTGTAAAGGAGAAATTACCCAGAACGTCCTGATCACCATGTCTGCCCTCGTGTCGCACACGACACTGTCGATAATGACATCCGGCGGGGCCGGGGCAGCCACGTAGTGCTCCCAGCTCAACCCAAGCTCTGGAAGCCGACCCTCACCAGGCAACGTGAAAAACCCCGGGAAGTTTTGTCGGCAAAGAACTCCAAGGACGGAGTTGGGCCAGCGGACACTATGATGGTGGTCCCAACCCCTGCAGCGTGACAAGGCCAACGCATTAGTTATTTGAAGAAACGTGAATGAAGAAGGTACAAAAATATTAAATGCACTTACGTACCTCTCCCCATCAGGGAAGATCAACCACCTCTGCTCGCGGGTCGCCGGCACGGACGGGAGCCGTGTAGCACCACGCTGGTAGACGGTGCCACCCTCCTCCTCAAGATCAGTCGGCTCCCCGCCATCATCAGCATGACCACTCGGCTCCTCGGGCTGATCCGGCCAGGTACCCCATCCGGACGTGTGCTCCTCCGGGGTCTTGTGGGCCGAACTCTCGTGGGCCGAAGGCCAGTCGACCCGAGGCTCGTGGGCCCAAGACCCGTGGACCGGAGGCTCGTGGACCGGAGTCCGTGTAGCCTCCTCCTCGGACAAGTCCACCCTAGCAGTCACGTGCTCGGGTGAAACAGCTGGGGGTGGCGGCGAGGAAGGCGCCCTAGCAGTCACCCTACCTCCTCTCCCGCGACCACGTGCCCCACCTCTTCCTTTGGGGGAGATAGTCTAGCACGTGGCGGCACTTCATAAACGACATCCCAACCTTTCAGATTTGGATTAGTTTGGCAGGCCCACGGTAGATAGAATACTTGGGTCGCCTGTTGAGCCGTAATATAGACATCAGGAACATCTAAATGGGTGCTTTGGTTGATTTCAACTACCCCTATATGTTCATGAGTTCTTCTAGTCTCCTTCGGCTGAAACCAATAACATTTGAAGACTACGACATTCGATGGGTTTTCACCATAGAATAGAAGTTCATAAATTGCTTCAACTCTCCCATAATACTCGGTACCTCCTTCGCCGATAGCAGATACACAACAATTTGTAGACTTTCGGTCGGCCATAGATAGCTCTTTGCCATAGGTACGAAAGCGATACCCGTTGATGTCGTATTTGTCAAATGAACGGACCTTATAGTCAAAACCATTAGCGACTTGTCTCAATTCGGCGTCCATAGACTCTGAATTAGCCTACAAGTTTAATATGAAAGGATTGTTGCATTACGCACAAATTAGCGAATGAAACCGGGATAGCCGCCTACAAATTAGCCTACAAGTCTAATAGAAATTACCGTTTGTTTGAACCAAGAGATGAAACCGGGATAGCCGCCACCTTGCTTTGCGAGAAGCTCATACTCTTCGACAGAATCCTTTTGGATCACCGCTCCATACGAGAATAAGGCGACGTATCGACTGTATGAAATATCTAGGAATAAGAGAAGTTCAAAGGAAATAGAAGTTGCGAAACTATGTACCGAGAACTTACTCGATGTACGGCCGCACTTCTATCAGGTTGTTGAAGATATACAACGAAATGGTCCGCCATTGTTCGTTATCCAAAGATACTGGATTTGAAACACTGGCTGGTGCGAGATTCCCTTTGAATAGGCTGAGGTTGGATCCACCCTTTTTAGGGTCGTCAGCATTGTACCGAGGCTTCGGATTATGCAAATGACGATTTTTGGCTTCGTAGTGTGCTGTCACGAAGTTTGCCGCCTCCTCAGTGATGAATGCCTCAGCCATCGATGCTTCAATTCTACGTTTATTTTTACATTTTTGTCGAAGCGTCTTCTGCATCCTCTCAGTTGGGTAGCACCAACGATTTTGCATGGGCCCCCCAATCTTGCCTCGGTCGGGAGATGCAAAATCAAATGTTGCATTGGATTAAAGAAGCCCGGTGGAAAGATCTTCTCTAACTTGCAGATCAACTCCGGCGCCAACTCTTCCATTTCTTCTAGCACGCCAGGCGATAGTTCTTTCGCACAAAGAACACGGAAGAAATAGCTGAGTTCTGCTAGTACTAGCCATTCATCCTCAGGGATGAAGCCACCTAACATCACCGGCATTACCCGCTCAATCCATATGTGCCAATCATGACTCTTGAGACCAAATATCTTCAATTTATCAAGACTGGCTCCCCTCTGTAGATTCGCTGCATACCCATCGGGGAACATCAACTGCATTTTCACCCACAAGATAATTTCCCTCATAGCCGGCCTTCCAAGATTGAACCATGCCTTTGGCTTCGTCCAGTTCTGCTTTCCTTTCGGTTCTTTCATGTTTTGTAACGGCCTATCACATAGCGCCTCCAGATCGACTCTAGCCTTAGTATTATCCTTTGACTTCCCATCTATGCCGAACAATGTACCAAAAAGTGCCTCGGCGATATTCTTCTCAATGTGCATCACGTCGATGTTGTGTGGGCAAAGGAGGTCTTTGAAGTAAGGCAGATCCCATAAGCATGTTTTGTGAGTCCAGGCGTGCTTAGAATTATACCCCTTGAAGTACCCTGGACGCTCGGGATCTGGCTCGAGAGCGTTTAACTGATCCAGGGTCTGTTGGCCTGTCAATGCATGTGGTGCAGAGTTTTTGACAACTCTACCTCTGATGAAGTTCTTCTTGTCTTTCCTGAACTTATGGCGAGGATTCAGGAACTCTCTATGCATGTCGAAGCAAGAAAACTTGCGACCGGCCTGAAGCCAACGAAACTCAAGAGCTCCCTTGCATGTGGGGCACGGGAACCTTCCATGCACACACCAGCCAACGAATAGCGCATACGCCGGCAAGTCATGCGTCGAGTACATGTACCAGACACGCATTATGAAGTTCCGTTTGCTATAGGCATCGTATGTCTTGAACCCATTATCCCAGGCTTCTTGCAATTCGTCCTTAAGCGGTTGCATGTACACATTCATATTTTTCCCCGGATAGTTGGGCCCTGGAATTATCAACGTCAGGAAAATGTTCTTTCTTTGCATAATCTGTCCGGGGGGGAGATTGAGTGGAAAGACAAATACGGGCCAACAACTGTATTGGGCTGCCGTCATACCAAACACACTGAACCCATCCGTGCTGATGCCGACTCGAGGATGCCTCGGATCTGCCGCTTTGTCACCATGTAATTCATCAAACTTTTTCCACGCAACACCATCCGATGTGTGTACAATCATCAGATTCCCATCTGCATCTAGTTCGGTTCTTTTGCCCGTTTTGTGCCATGTCATCTGTCTGGCCGTCTCTTCGACCATGAAAAGACGTTGAAGTCTTGGTACGATTGGCATATACCGAAGAACACTAACGGGGATTTTGGTATGTGTCTTCTCACCCATACCGTTGTCTACCACAACATACCTGGAAGACTTGCAAATGGGACAACAGTTCAAGTCCGCATAGTCAAGCCTAAACAAGACACATCCTTTCTCACAGGCATGTATCTTATCATAGGGCATCTTCAGTGCACGGAGGATTTTGTCCGACTGGTACAGGTTTGCAGGCATTACATGGCCTTTGGGTAGAAAGCGTCCAAATACTGTCATCATTGCATCGTAGCATTCTCTGCCCAAGTTGAACTGAGCCTTCAGAGCCATTACTTGTGAGATGGCATCCAACTGACAAAGCTCCGTGTGCTCATGGAGCGGACGTTTTGAAGACTCCAACATTTCATTGAAGGCCTTTGCAGATTCCTCCATCTCCTTGTCCGAATCCCGAGCATCATCAAAGTCTTGCCATGTTTTCCATACCGGTACCATGCTCGTCGGTGCGACGACGATCCACCTCAGCTCGGTCACGTTGGGCAGACTCACCATGAAATGTCCACACCGTATAATCGGGCGTAAAACCACTCTTCTGCAGGTGTTTGCCCATTTCAGCCTCTGTCCTCTTTTCCCAATTGCGCACCGTAAACAGGGGCACCAGGTTTTCCTCTGGCCATTTGCAAATGCGGCTCGCACAAACCCCTTGGTTTTTGTGAACCATTCAGTGCTCCATTTGTTCTGACCAGTGTGACCGGTGTACATCCACGCACGATCACTCATCTTGACTTTCAGAGCTACTAGACACACAACAAATATATATATATATATAATTCACCATGTATGTATTCATCAGTTGATCTACTTTGTCAATTTTATTACGTCCATGCAACCTACACTCTAATAGGTAATGATAGGTCCTAATCCCACCCGAGTATGTTTAGATTGGGTTCATTTTCCCATGCTATGCCCCGGATCCTACTCAAAATTTCGGCAGCACCTCCCCGCTGTTCTCCTGATACACGTCTCTGCAATAAACAGAGAGGATGTGTACCCGGAGAACAACAGGGGAGGCACTGACAAAATTTATGCGTCGGATCCGGAGCAAAGCATATGGGAAAACGAACCCAATCTAAACATACTCGGGCTGTCCATGGATAGCGTTGGACAATTCGAAAGAATCAAGGTTATAAATATGCAAATGCATGCATATTTATAACTATGACGCTTTCGAACGGGAGACACATATTGGTTACGCATACTGATGATTCAAGACACATATATATCTAGCTATCAAGTTTCATCGGAATAGATCAAATAATTAATGGGGAAGGAGGACATGTCATTTGTGCTCACCCACGAACGAAGGGGCAGAGCTCGTCAAACGCACGGCGAGGTCGTCGAACACCAAACCTCGCAGCGATGAAACAACTGCACATTTAAAACTACCCGATCAACACAATTATATATGATGTTTTTCATAACAAAATCGAAAGATATATGACCTAACTAATAATTCACAAATATATGACCCCGTCGGCTTCTGGAAGGCCAAAGAACACCTTTTCGGGGTCGGGGTCTCGGGGTCGGGGTGTCGGGTCGGGGTGCCGGGTCGGGGTCGGGGTGCCGTGTCGGTGTCGGGGTCGGGGTGTCGGGTCAGGCTCGGGGTCGGGGTGTCGGGGTCGGGGTCGGGGTCGGGGTCGGGGTCTCGGGGTCGGGGTGTCGGGGTGTCGGGGGTGTCGTGTCGGGGGTCGGGGTGTCGTGTCGGTCTCGGGGTGCCGTGTCGGGGTCGGGGTGTCGTGTCGGTCTCGGGGTGCCGTGTCGGGGTCGGGGTCTCGGGGTCGGGGTGTCGGGTCGGGGTGTCGGGTCGGGGTCGGGGTGCCGTGTCGGTGTCGGGGTCGGGGTGTCGGGTCAGGCTCGGGGTCGGGGTGTCGGGGTCGGGGTCGGGGTCGGGGTCGGGGTCTCGGGGTCGGGGTGTCGGGGGTGTCGTGTCGGGGGTCGGGGTGTCATGTCGGTCTCGGGGTGCCGTGTCGGGGTCGGGGTGTCGTGTCGGTCTCGGGGTGCCGTGTCGGGGTCGGGGTCTCGGGGTCGGGGTGTCGGGGTCGGGGTCTCGGGGTCGGGGTGTCGGGTCGGGGTGCCGGGTCGGGG
The DNA here is from genome assembly GCF_018294505.1 of Triticum aestivum. Taxonomy (NCBI): domain Eukaryota; kingdom Viridiplantae; phylum Streptophyta; class Magnoliopsida; order Poales; family Poaceae; genus Triticum; species Triticum aestivum. The sequence continues at coordinate 75,921,834 of NC_057808.1, read as the reverse complement.
TTGGGGTGTCGTGTCAGTGTCGGGGTCGGGGTGTCGGGTCAGGCTCGGGGTCGGGGCGGCGGGGTCGGGGTCGGGGTCTCGGGGTCGGGGTGTCGGGGTGTCGGGGGTGTCGTGTCGGGGGTCGGGGTGTCGTGTCGGTCTCGGGGTGCCGTGTCGGGGTCGGGGTGTCGTGTCGGTCTCGGGGTGCCGTGTCGGGGTCGGGGTGCTGTTTCGGGGTCGGGGCTTCGGGGTGTCTCCTCCTCTTCTTCTTCTTCTTCTTCTTCTTCTTCTTCTTCTTCTTCTTCTTCTTCTTCTTCTTCTTCTTCTTCTTCTTCTCCTTCTCCTCCTCCTCCTCCTCCTCCTCCTCCTCCTCTTCTTCTTCTTCTTCTTCTTCTTCCCCCTTCTACTTAACCTAAACCTAAACTAACCTAAACTAAAAACCTAAACTAATTAAAACTAAACTATTTAAACTAATTAAACCTAAACTTAAACAGAAGAAAAAACAAAAAAACAGAAGAAAAAAAAACAAAAAAACAGAAGAAAAAAAAGGGAGGAGGGGCTCACTGTGGGGGGCGGCGATGGGTCGGGGAGGGGCCGGCGACGGAGGGCCGGGGCGGGGCGGTGGAGGAGGCCGGGCGGCGGGGGCCCGGCCGGCGGGGGCCGGGGCGGGGCGATGGAGGAGGCGGGGCGGCGGGGGCCCGGCCGGCGGGGGGCCGGGGCGGCGGGGGGGATGGGGGGCGGGGGGCCGGGGCGGGGCAGTGGAGGAGGCGGCGGGGGGCCGGGACGGCGGGGGCCGTGGCGGCGGTGGGGCGCGGGGCGGCGGTGGGGCGCGGGGCGGCGGGGGGCCGGGGCGGGGGCGACGGGGTGGTCGGGCGGCGGGGAGCCGGGGCGGCGGGCCGACGGGGCGGTGGGGCGGCGGGGCGACGGGGCGGCGGGGGCGACGGGGCGGTGGCGCGCGGCGGGCGGCGGCGGCGGGCGGCGGCGTGGGAGGAGAGAAACGGCGAGGGAGAGGGAAGAAGTGAGTAAAGGGCGGGGGGTACGGGCCGTTAGGTAGTAGGCTCTTTGCCGTCCGCCCCCCTTTGCCGTCCGCATTTTTGCCTCTTTGCCGTCTGCTAGCGGACGGCAAAGAGGTGGCCCGTTAAGTTTTTCAAAAACGGGCGGGGGTGGGGGCCACCTCACTCTTTGTCGTCCGCCAGCGGACGGCAAAGAGCTGGCGGACGGCAAAGAGCTTCTTTGCCGTCTGCCCTTTCTTTGCCGTCTGCTTTTGGGTAGCTGATGGCAAAGAGCTTCTTTGCCGTCAGCTAGCAGACGGCAAAGAGCTGGCAGATGGCAAATTAGCTGATTCCAGTAGTGCACCCCTCTAATTAGACTGTTAGTTTAGTTTAAATTACTGTTAGACTAACAGAGGCTGACATGTGGGTCCCACTGGACCCACAGGCCCGGTTTGACCCTGGTCAGTGAGTCTGTTGACTGCTGACGTCATCCCCACGCAATGCTGACGTCATATTCCTTTTCTGTTAATATAAATAATTCCAGAATATTGTTAAATCTTTCAAAAATCATATAAAATAATCCGTAACTCGGATGAAAATTTTTTCTATATGAAAGTTGCTCAGAAAAATCCAACGAATCCGAATACGCGGTCCGTTCATTTGTCACATGCCTCTAGCATGCTGAACATGGAACTTTCCCCCTCCGGTCATCTGTCTGGCACAGGTCCGGGATAGGGAAAACATTCCCGGTTGAATTTCCCCCCTTCACCTATTCGTGTAGACATACGTTAGGTCACACCTGACACGTCGTATTACCACGTTATGCTTTGTGATGCTATGTTTGCTTTATATTTACTATTTCTTCCCCCTCTTCTCTCCGGTAGACTACGAGACCGACGCTGCTGCTGCCCAGTTCGATTACGGAGTTGACGACCCCTCCTACTTGCCAGAGCAACCAGGCAAGCCCCCCGCCCCCTTGATCACCAGATATCGCCTATTCTTCTCTATACTGCTTGCATTAGAGTAGTGTAACATGTTACTGCTTTCCGTTTATCCTATCCTGATGCATAGCCTGTCCTTGCTTCTACTGTTGTTACCTTTACCTGCAATCCTACATGCTTAGTATAGGATGCTAGTTTTCCATCAGTGGCCCTACATTCTTGTCCGTCTGCTGTCCTATACTATCGGGCCGTGATAACTTGGGCGGTGATCACGGGTATATAATTATATACTCTATACATGACACCTGTGGTGACTAAAGTCGGGTCGGCTCGTAGGAGTACCCGCAAGTGGTTCTTTGTGGCGGAGCGACAGGGCAGGTTGAGACCGCCTAGGTGAGAGGTGGGCCTGGCCCTGGACGACGTCCGCGGTTACTTCAACATAACATGCTTAACGAGTTCTTGGTATTTGATCTGAGTCTGGCCATTTGGTCTATACGCACTAACCATCTACGCGGGAGTAGTTATGGGTATCCCGGCGTCGTGGTATCAGCCGAAGCTCTTTTTGACGGCAGCGACTTAGTGGCGCGCGCCGCATTGGACCGTAAGCTCGCGCTTGTATTAAGGGGGCTAGGTCTGCTTCCGGCCGCGTACGCAACGTGCAGGTGTGCAATGGGCGATGGGCCCAGACCCTTGCGCGCATAGGGTTTAGACCGGCGTGCTGACCTCTCTGTTGAGCCTAGGTGGGGCTGCGACATGTTGATCTTCCGAGGCCGGGCATGACCCAGAAAAGTGTGTCCGGCCAAATGGGATCAAGCGTGTTGGGTTATGTGGTGCACCCCTGCAGGGAAGTTTATCTATTCGAATAGCCGTGTCCCTCAGTAAAAGGATGACCCGGAGTTGTACCTTGACCTTATGACAACTAGAACCGGATACTGAATAAAATACACCCTTCCAAGTGCCAGATACAACCCGGTGATCGCTCTCTAACAGGGCGACGAGGAGGGGATCGCCGGGTAGGATTATGCTATGCGATGCTACTTGGAGGACTTCAATCTACTCTCTTCTACATGCTGCAAGATGGAGATGGCCAGAAGCGTAGTCTTCGACAGGATTAGCTATCCCCCTCTTATTCTGGCATTCTGCAGTTCAGTCCACTAATATGGCCCTTTACACATATACCCATGCATTTGTAGTGTAGCTCCTTGCTTGCGAGTACTTTGGATGTGTACTCACGGTTGCTTCTCTCCCTCTTTTCCCCCTTTCCTTTCTACCTGGTTGTCGCAACCAGATGCTAGAGTCCAGGAGCCAGACGCCACCGTCGACGACGACACCTACGACACTGGAGGTGCCTACTACTATGTGCAGGCCGCTGACGACGACCAGGAGTAGTTAGGAGGATCCCAGGCAGGAGGCCTGCGCCTCGTTCGATCTGTATCCCAGTTTGTGCTAGCCTTCTTAAGGCAGATTTGTTTAACTTGTGTCTGTACTCAGATATTGTTGCTTCCGCTGACTCATCTGTGATCGAGCACTTGTATTCTAGCCCTCGAGGCCCTTGGCTTGTATTATGATGCTTGTATGACTTATTTATGTTTTAGAGTTGTGTTGTGATATCTTCCCGTGAGTCCCTGATCTTGATCGTACACAGTTGCGTGCATGATTAGTGTACGGTCAAATCGGGGGCGTCACACTCATCTCATGCGCGTAAAGCAGAAGAATGGTTTGCGATGCACACATACGTTCAAAGTGAATGGTCCGGCGGCACCGCGCGCAAAGTTTCCCTCCACATTTCCAAAATTTTGGCCTACCGCCAAAATATCTACCCCTTCCCCCCTCCTTTTCTCCCCGACCACAAGTCACATTTCCCCTGTTTCCTCCGTCCTTCCTTCCTTCCTTCCTAAGCTATAGCCGCTTCCTCGCTCTCTCTGTCTCGCATCCTACTGCTGGGGTCGCCATGGTGTTCTTCAAAGACCTCTCCAGCGGTTCCTCCTCCGGTGACGACTCCTTCACCACCCAGGTATGCCTCTGTTCTCTCTCTCAGGCTATGACTTGGAATGAAGGATTTTTACCCGGCAGTCGATTTGAGTCATTTCTTCCTCTTGTAGCTCCCTAGGACCATCAGTGGCAACGAATGGAGCGGGGTGGCTGAATATCTATCTGCTCGTTGTCACCATCAATCTCCATGCGTGAAGCTAGTTGCGTTTGAATCTGTGGGCAGTGGGAGGAAGTTTCTGGCATGTGCAGAGAAGGTTAGACCCTCTTTCGTTGTTACAAATCATTTGTTAGATGTGATTCAGACACTGTCACGGTCCCAACCCATTCATACCACACCTTCAACCAAACGCATCCTAAGACAATGTCATGGTTTGTACCTAGTATCTAAAATTGTTGCCATCTCATTAGCGGTGCCATTAGAAAATTATTTGGCACCGCTTCAGCAGTTTGTGCAGCCAACTTTGGTCCACACATCCGAGCAGCCAAGCAGTAAAATACTAAATCTTTATGGCATGAAGGAACTAGGCATCGGAGCAACTAGGTGCTCAGGAGTCCGGGTCCCTGATTATTTTCCGCTGCATCGGCTCGCCAGTGCAGGGCACCGGTGCGAGATGTAGAAACAGTTGTCTTTACACTAGTTTTGGCATACATAGTGGATGACCTTGGTGCTATTAGTTCTATGGTACTAAATTTGTGCATGTACACACCTGTTAGTATCAATTTGCTGTCATCCAAACACTGTCGCTATGTTGTTGCAGTTATATTTACCTTCCTCATAAAATGTTCAATTTGTTATTTATTGTACATGAGTAAGAACTTGTAGCGTTGTTGTAGTTAATTATAGCTTCTGATGTTCCAGAATTTGATTGTTGTCTCAGTAGCAATTAATTCATTTGCACATTGATCTTTTTGAGAAGATATGTCATAATTAACATGTTTCTTCTCAACATAAGCATTGGTGATTTTCTATGTTGCTATAAACCCATTTTCCCTACAATTGTTACCGATCTAGTTTTAAATATTATAGGATGAACGGAAGTGTTCTTACTTGGAGTGGGTTGATCAAGAGTGGCCACAGTCTTTGAAGATGTGCCTAGCGAAGCTCTAGAGCATGTATGAGGAAGAGAACAGACAAAGTGTTGTCAACGCTGAAGAATATTTGAAGATTTAGGATAAAAAGATGAAGGTGGAGAATGAGCTTAGATTTTTTTAATCAGACTTTGCTAAGATGGTGTTGGTGAAGGAGGAGGCACTTTCCCAGTTGGCCAGTGCAAAACAGGTTCTTACTGAACTGAAAGCAGAGATGGATAAGACGAGCCTGGATGATCTCGATTAGGGAAATGAATATATTGCTCTTATGAAGTTGAACTAGCTATATGTTGTATTGTGCTGTTTTCATGTAGCTATCGTACTGTGATGTTATAATATATTTATGTGCCTGATATGAAATTGGTAAACAGTTGTTCGATATGAAATGTGAATTTGCATAATACTGGAATTATTAATTGTAAACTAATAAACCTGCTAAATGTGTCATGGACATTTGCAAACGGTTCTAGCAGTAAAAGCGCTCACTGGTGCGCGTTGGTCCTAAACAAACAGTTTTTAACCCCTTTCCGCGACGGCATTTGGAACCATCGCCAAGTGAGTGTGTGCGATAGGGTGTCCTTCCCACACGACCCAGAAATCGTCGGGGATAGGCCCCCCTGGGACCCAGGCTGGGGCCGTGTGCGATCGGGCGAGGCATCGACACCCAATCATTTCCGTAGGTATGTACATTGCACACGGTAATCCGAGAAAATCATTTCCGTAGGTATGTACATCCAACACGGTGAATCCCAGAAAATCATATCCGTTTGTATGTATATCACACATAGTCAACCCAAGGAATATGTTTCCGTTCTTATGTACATCCCACACAGTCAATCCAGGGAAAACGTTTCCGTTCGGATGTACATCCCACACGGTTTTATGTATACGCTCATCTGTGAAAGGCGTAACTGTCACACACGGTCTGCCTTGGTTAACTGTTTGCTTTCATTAACTACATCACACACGATTTGATGTAGAAAACTGTGTGGCATTGGGCTATCCATCACAAGCGCTTTTACTGCCAGAACCGTTTGCAAAGTTCCATGACCGTCTGTTCTCTTTTTATTTTTGCCTGTAATTTATTATTCTAATTGGAAATTTTGAAATACGAAACGTGTAATCAAATTCTCAACACAATGGTTCAACAATGAATCCATAAATAAAGTTGCCAGTACAATATGTTCAGTAATTACAGGATTAGGCAGCAATTAACTATGATGAACCACAGTATTTAAAGGCGGTAAAGGTGAAGAGACAAGTGTAAATCATTTTGACTGCTGACGGTGTTGAAGAAGCGGAATGCCCATAATCGGCCTTCCTGCATACCATAGGCATGAACCACTTTTGTCCAACCCCTTGTGACGATCGCCCGCCCATCCTTCACCGCCTTCAGGAAGACTTCTAGAGCATTATCATGGTAGCATGAATTATATACTTTAACCTTAGTTGCCTCCACTCCGGTCATGTAGTTTGCAAGGTAATCATCAGTAAATAGCTTCGGAAACCACTGAAAAGAGAAAAATATCAGATACTGAGGTCTAATAGAGTAACTTGTTGTGGGCAGGGGGAAAAGGCAACACAATACTTACCATCCTAAAGTTCACTGTTGTCTTCAACAAAGTGTAAATAAAGAGCTTAATTCCAATCACCCGTTTCTTTCGCCTAACAATCTTTCTTAGTTTCCTCACTTGACGCTTGTTCATGAATATCTCATTGCCCCATACGCAAAAGGGATTGAAGCGTGGATCAGTACCGCTCATATATGTACCTATAAGCAACCAGTAAATGTTAGAAGCTAAACTGAGATTGCACAAATGATGTAAAATACAACTACCTATGTTCCTACGTACAAGTATTTTTTTATATTTTAATATGAACTACATACGGATGTATATAGAATTATAGATATAGTTTAGACTAGAATCTAGATTCAGTCATTTAGCTCCTTATGTATCTATATTGGAATCTCTAAAAATACTTTTATTTAGGAATAGATGGTGTATAAGACATGGGATGCAGCTAACCTCGACGGCAAACAACAACATCGCCCGTTGTAGCCCTGTGTAAGTACATGGAAAGCCAATGTTAACTACAACAGGGTTAACATCCACCAAAAATAGCAAATGGTAATAAAACAGCAGCATCTGTAGTGATATCTTCATTTCAAAAGAGTAGCACGGTAGCAAAGGGACGGATTAAAAAATGGATACAACTGTTAATTGCAACAGGCTTAACAACATCCTAATTCATGTTTTGTAAGTTTGTAGCCATTGAAATACAACTCTTTAAAAATGGAAGCAGTTGTTAATTGCAACAGGCTTAATGGCCATTGAAACCGGTACTGATAAAAATGCAATTGGCAGAGTTAATCATCACAGGGCAGGTGCTGCCAGAGCAGATAATGGCACAGTTGTCTATAAAAAGGTAGGGAAATAGCTCAAACGTGTTAGGCATGTTTACTACAACATGCTTAATACATCGACAGTACAAAACATAGCCATTAATTGCAACTGGTATTGGATTGAATTGGTGTGTACATACTTGGTAAGTCCTAAGAGGTAGTTGCTAGGGCACATCATCTTGGCCGGAGCCCGCCCAAAGTCAGCGGCGGCGGAGGCGAGCTGTTTCTCCGGGTCAAAGCGTGGATCAGTGCCACTGACATGTGTACCTACAGGCAACCAGTAAATGGTAGAAGTTAAACTGCAATTGCACAAATGATGTGAAATACTGTAAGACATGGGATGCAGCTAACCTTGACGGCAAACAACAGCATCGGCCGTTATGACCCTGTGTAAGTACATGGACAAGCATGTTAAGTAAAACAAGGTTAGCATCCACCAAAAATAGCAAATGGGGCAGCATCTCTAGTATATCTTCATTGCGGAGAGTAGCATGGTAGCAAATGGATAGATTAAAAAATGGATACAACTATTAATTGCAACAGGCTTAACAGCATCCTACGTCATGTTTTGTAAGTTTGTAGCCATTGAAATACAACTATTTAAAAATGGATTCAACTATTAATTGCAACAGGCTTAATAGACATTGAAACCGGTACTGATAAAATGCAATTGGCATAGTTAAACATCACAAGGCAGGTGCTGCCAGAGCAGAGAATGGCCCAGATGTCTATAAAAAGGTAGGGAAAGTAGCAAAAACATGTTAGGCATGTTTTCTAGAACATGCTTAATACATCGATCGTACAGAACATAGCCATTAATTGCAACTGGTATTGGTAAGATTGAACTGGTGAGTACATACTTGATAAGTCCTGAGAGGTAGTTGCTGGGGCACTTCATCTTGGCCAGAGCTCGCCCAAAGTCAGCGACGGCGGAGGCGAGCTGTTCCTCCGGGGCGAAGCGTGGATCAGTGCCACTAACATGTGTACCTACAGGCAACCAGTAAATGGTAGAAGTTAAACTGCAATTGCACAAATTATGTGAAATACTGTAAGACATGGGATGCAGCTCACCTCGACGGCAAACAAAAGCATTGGCTGTTATGACCCTGCGTAAGTACATGGACAGGCATGTTAAGTACAACAGGGTTAGCATCCACTGAAAATAGCAAATGAGCAGCATCTCTAGTGATATCCTGAGTCATGTATTGTAAGTTTGTTGCTGGTATTGGTGAAATTGAGCTGGACACGGTAATATTTGAACATCACACAGTGTGTAGTACTGAAATAAACAAGGCACAAACATGCTTAATACATCAACCGTACAAATCCTAGCTGTTGCAAGTGGTATTGGTAAGATTTAGCTGGTCTGATCTTACCTGTTAAGTCCTGCGGGGTAGTCGCTGGGGCACTTCATCTAGGCCAAAGACTGCACCATGTCGGCATCGGCGGCAGAGGCAAGGTGTTCCTCCGGGTCAACATGCACAGTGGCCATCGCGCCATGGACCGCCATCAGCTCCTGGTGGGGGGAAATTTGGAGGCATGAGGATGTTTCACAGGCGCCATTTAAGCAATGAGGCCGGGGACGTGATAGAGATCGGTGGCTTACCTGACTAGATCCGAGTAGAACGTAGATGTGGTTGAAGTTGTGGTTGCGGCGGCGCCGGTTTGAGATGCCGGTAGGGGGAGGGGCGAGGTAGGGGGATACTGAGGGGAAGGGGATGTGGTTGGAGGAATAAGTTCTAAAATCGCGCGCCTGATGAAAATTTCGGTGCGAAACTTGAAACTTGGGCGGGGGAAACACACAACACAGACGAAGCGCGTAAAATACTCGTGTGCGAGAAAAAAGAAAGTTGGCATATCCCGTCTCCAAAAAAATGTACACGTGTACTTGATTTTTTCGGTCAATGGTACGCCTGGTTTATTAGGAAATCTCGCACAGGTAACTGACTTATGGGTCATTAACGCAAAAAACGCAGACAGGTATGGCATAGAAACCGTGTGTTTTGTGACCTTCTAATGATTGACGCAAAAAAACGCACACGGGCACACATGCTAACCAATGCTCAATGCCCTCAAAGGATGTTCTTACCGACATTGTACGTTAATACTACAAACTTAAACTACTTCTCACATGCTGCCATCAAGGCATGCTGGCCAGACGCCAGCGTTCTCCTTCCCAACCTTGTAGGCGGCAGCCCACCGTGCTTCGATCTCCGCCAAGCTCTCCTCACCACGGCGTGCGGCCTCTCTTTTCTTGCGGCCGCGGGACTCTCTTTTCTTGACTGCTTTCTGCCTTTTCCGCTCCTTCTGTGCGGCTTTGGCCGCCTCTAGATCCACCACCCATTTGGCCATGGCAGCCTCAAAGTCCGCCCATGTAGCTGTCTGGCCGCCGACGGCGATGAACTCGGCGTGGTGAGATGCCATCGCTTCCTTACCATGTGTGCGCTCACGGGCGGCGAGGAACGCGGCGCGGCGAGATGCAATCGCTTCCTTACCAATTACTGTGCCGCGGTGCCATGGACGATGTTTGGCAGGAGCTCTGGGACGGAGGGGCCGGGCAGACGTACAGTGCGGTGGTATTCAAGAGCTCAACGACAAACGACAACAGAAATTTGGCTTCCCTTACAATTTTGCTCGTTCATTATCGCACACGGTTCATCTCCGTCGCTTCCGGAAACAGTGTGCGCTGAGCCTATTGTGTGTTGCGTTATGATTGGCCGGAACCCCAGCCATGCGGATCGCGCGTGTGCACTGTTGGATGCGCCGCGATCGAACGGCAATCCACGTCCTTCACATCACACCCATGCACCTGTAGCTGGATTGGATTTCTATGCGCTAAATGCCTAGAAAATGCACATAATCCCCTAAATATGGTAAATGAGCCCTGCCAAATTTAAACACGGTGATTTGCAGGGTGTATGTTCGTCGTAGAAAAAAACTCCAGGGCAAAGAATGAAGAAAAATTGGATTCCCTTTCAATCTTGAGGATTTCCCTCTCGAAAGCATGGAACTTCCTCGGTGATGGTTCGATTTATGAAGGGCGTGCATGACGACATAAGCCAAACCTTCTCGAATTTTTACCAGGGCATGGTGAGGTCATACCATGGCACCATGCCAGGCGTCATGTTTTTTAAGTATTTATTTCATTTTTTCTATAGTTGAAAACCCAACAAACAAACATTTGTGGTTGACTGTTGCCACACATTTCATTGAAAAATCTGTCCATTCCTTGTAAAAGGCATGAGAATTTACTAAATGGCACGAGCATGGTTTTCTAGGCCGTTCTTGTGGACCCTTTCATGCATCGATTGTTTGAACTTGAATTATGTGCATTAATGCCTAGGAAATGCACATAATCCCCTAAATATGGCAAATGAACCCGGAAAAGTGCCAAATTTGAACATGGTGATTTGCAGGTTGTATGTTCATCGTACAAAAAACTCGTGGACAAAGGACAAAGGACAAAGGAAATTTGGACCCCCTTCAATTGTGGTGATTTCCCCCTTGAAACCATGAAACTTCCTCAGTGACGTTTTGATTTATGAAAGGCGCGCATCACGACATAAGGAAAACATTCTCCAATTTTTACCAAGGCATGGTGAGGCCATACCATGGCACCACGCCAGGTGTCATGTTTTCCATCCATGTGTTTAATTTTTTGTATAGTTGTTAACCGAGTAAACGACGCGTTTATGGTTGACTATTGCCACACATTTCCTTGAAATATATGTCCATTCCTTGTAAAAGGCATGAGAATGTACTAAATAACACGAGCATGGTTTTCCAGACCGTTCTTGTGCACCTTTTCATGCACCGACTGTTCGAATTTGAATTATGTCCATTAATGCCTAAAAAATGCACATAATCCCCTAAATATAGTAAATGAGCCCGGGAAAATGTCAAATTTGAACACGTTGGATTTGAGGTGGTATGTTGATCGTTGGAAAAAAAATTGAGTGACAAACTAGGACGGAAATTTGGATTCCCCTTCAATCTTGGGGATTTTCCCTCTCGAAAGCATGGAACTTCCTCGGTGATGGTTCGATTTATGAAGGGCGTGCATGACGACATAAGCCAAACCTTCTCTAATTTTTACCAGGGCGTGGTGAGGTCATACCAAGGCACCATGCCAGGCGTCATGTTTTTTAAGCATTTATTTCATTTTTCTATAGTTGAAAACCCAACAAACAAACATTTGTGGTTGACTATTGCCACACATTTCAATGAAATATCTATCCATTATTCCTTGTAAAAGACATGAGAATTTACTAAATGGCACGAGCATGGTCTTCCAGGCCGTTCTTGTGGACCCTTTCATGCACCGATTGTTTGAACTTGAATTATGTGCATTAATGCCTAGGAAATGCACATAATCCCCTAAATATGGCAAATGAACCCGGAAAAGTGCCAAATTTGAACACAATGATTTGCAGGTTGTATGTTCATCATAGAAAAAAAACTCGTGGACAAAGGACAAAGGAAATTTGGACCCCCCTTCAATCTTGGTGATTTCCCCCTTGAAACCATGAAACTTCCTCGGTGATGGTTTGATTTATGAAAGGCGCGCATCATGACATAAGGAAAACATTCTCCAATTTTTACCACGGCATGGTGAGGCCATACCATGGCACCACGCCAGGCGTCATGTTTTCCATCCATGTGTTTCATTTTTTGTATAGTTGTTAACCGAGTAAACGACGCGTTTATTGTTGACTATTGCCACACATTTCCTTGAAATATCTGTCCATTCCTTGTAAAAGGCATGAGAATGTACTAAATAATACGAGCATGGTTTTCCAGACCGTTCTTGTGCACCTTTTCATGCACCGATTGTTTGAATTTGAATTATGTCCATTAATGCCTAAAAATGCACATAATCCCCTAAATATGGTAAATGAGCTCGGGAAATGTCAAATTTGAACACGTTGCATTTGAGGCGGTATGTTGATCGTTGAAAAAAAACTGAATGACAAACTAGGACAGAAATTTGGATTCCCCTTCAATCTTGGGGATTTTCCCTCTCGAAAGCATGGAACTTCCTCGGTGATGGTTCGATTTATGAAGGGCGTGCATGACGACATAAGCCAAACCTTCTCAAATTTTTACCAGGGCATGGTGAGGTCATACTATGGCACCATGCCAGGCGTCATATTTTTTAAGCATTTATTTCATTTTTTCTATAGTTGAAAACCCAACAAACAAACATTTGTGGTTGTCTATTGCCACACATTTCAACAAAATATCTATCCATTATTCCTTGTAAAAGGCATGAGAAATTACTAAATGGCACGAGCATGGTTTTCCAGGCCGTTCTTGTGGACCCTTTCATGCAACGATTGTTTGAACTTGAATTATGTGCATTAATGCCTAGGAAATGCACATATATGGCAAATGAACCCGGAAAAGTGCCAAATTTGAACATAGTGATTTGCAGGTTGTATGTTCATCATAGAAAAAAACTCGTGGACAAAGGACAAAGGAAATTTGGATCCCCTTCAATCTTGGTGATTTCCCCCTCGAAACCTTGAAACTTCCTCGGTGATGGTTCGTTTTGTGAAAGACGTGCATGACGACATTTTTACCAGGGCACGATGAGGTCATCCATGGCACCACACCAGGCGTCATGTGTTTTCCAAGCATGTATTTCATTTTTGTATACTTGTTAACCCAGTAAACGACGCATTTATGGTTGACTATTGCCACACATTTCCTTGAAATATCTGCCCATTCCTTGTAAAAGGCATGAGAATGTACTAAATAGCACAAGCATGGTTTTCCAGACTGTTCTTGTGCACCTTTTCATGCATCGATTGTTCGAATTTGAATTATGTGCATAATTAATGCCTAGAAAATGCACATAATCCCCTAAATATGGTAAATGAGTTCGAAAAATGTCAAATTTGAACACGTTGCATTTGAGGCGGTATGTTGATCGTTGGAAAAAAACTGAATGACAAACTAGGACGAAAATTTGAATTCCCCTTCATTCTTGGTGATTTCCCTCTCGAAAGCATTGAACTTGCTCGGTGATGGTTCGATTTATGAAGGGCGTGCATGATGACATAAATCAAACCTTCTCAGCTTTTAACCAGGGCACGGTGAGGCCATACCATGGCACCATGCCAGCCGTCATGTTTTTCAAGCACATATTTCATTGTTCTATAGTTGATAACCTAGTAAATGACGCGTTTGTGGTTGACTATTGCCACGCATTCCATTGAAATCTTTGCCCATTCCTTGTAAAAGGCTTGAGAAATTACTAAATACCACGAGGATGGTTTTTCCAGACCGTTCTTGTGCACCCTTTCATGCACCAATTGTTTGAATTTGAATTATGTGCATTAATGCCTGCAAAATGCACATAATCCCCTAAATATTGTAAATGAACCCGGAAAATGTCAAATTTGAACATGGTGATTAGCAGGGTTTATGTTCATTGTAGAAAAAAAACTCATGGATGAAGGACAAAGGAAATTTGGATTCCCATTCAATCTCGGTGATTTACTATCGCGCACAATTCATCTCCGTAGCCTCTGCGAACCATGTGTATTCACTCACACATGCAAAAGGAAAAGAAAACCCTCGCCCACTTCATCCCCGCTCACTTGCCGCGGACTCCTCCGCAACTCTGCACCCTAAGCTCGACGGCTGTTGGCGGCGGGCGTAGGTCGCGCTCCAAACGGCACCGGATTTCGCCTCCACCGCTTTCTGCCGCCTATCTGCACCGACATTCTAGACTCTGGTCGACTGGGGTTTTCTGCGGGATTGGGCCGGGGATTTTTCTCATGGAGAAGGTAATCAACTTAATTAGCAAAATATTCACTCATCTCTTATCGCAGTCCGTCCGTCGCTGTTAATCAACCTGCGGAAATCACCGTGGAATCATTTTTGTTCTAGCTGATTCGTGGGTGTTCATTTATGTGTCCATAGTGCGAGCACAAATCGGGCAACTGTGGTCATGGCCAGTCGCAAACAAAGTTCTATCTCACCATTCCGGATGACTTCAGGGAGCGCTCGGTATGTTCAATCTCAACCTACCACGGTCGGCATGGCCTAAGTTTGTGAACATATACCGTCTGTTGCTACATTATCTATATATTTGCATCAAATCTTTGTTACATCATCTATTTTTAATTCTATATTTTTGTACTTTGCTTTCATCTATATATATATATATATATATATATATATATATATATATATATATATATATATGGATCTATACATCCCTTGCTTTGCAAGAACAGGAGTAGAAGGAAATCTTGGGCTTTACTTTGCTGATGACTCCCAGGATGTCATATTGACAACACAGCATGGATTTACAATGACGGTTAGCGTAAAACTTGATAAATATGGTCACTCCTATTTTAATGCGGACCTTTGGAGAAAAATGTCTAAGTGTTATGAACTGAAAGCTGGCAATAAAATTCTAGTGCGTGCACCATAGCCTGGTCTAATTAACATAGATGTTTACTTCCCCAACATCATCTGCCGATCAAAGTCTGATCGAGGTTAGTGTCCTTTCAACTTTCTCCTTGCTGTCATATTACTATTTAAGCAACCACTTGATCACTATTTAAGCAACCAATTGTGATATCATCTTCTGACTCCGTTCCTAGGCAATAACAAATTCTATTTTCCAATTTATGTGCACTATATATTCTTCTACCATGTTCTGAATAAATAATACCTTTCCACCTTTTAAGCAGGATATGTTGGATGCATAGTGAACGATCTGTATGTTACTAAGCATACCAAATTTCACTGGAAGGACTTGAAGCATGTCATAAACTTTGTTGATAATCTGACAGAGATAACACAGTGTATGAACGCTGGATTTTGGATGGGATTAATTAGACCTATGGTGCACACACTGAACAAGACCAATTGTGTGCACAAAACGCTGGTAAAAAGTCTTATTTTAATGTTGATGCTCATAAACTATATATATCTTCAACAATATGTCACAATTTTTTTTATTCTACATGTCAACAGAAATTGCCCCCTATAGCAGTTCCTGGATCGATTTCCCGGCGTGGTCGAATTACACTTGTGCTTGCTAATAACGCAAAGTGATTGCAAGGTACTGCATTTCCCACAGAAATGGAACCATTCAAATTAATAAGTTCTCGCTTCTCGTGGCAATGCATCCATATTGGAAAATTGGAGACACTGTTCTACTCATGATCTACCAAGGCACAGGAGGGCTCTTCCTTTTCATTGACGAGATGCCGAGTCACCGTGATCAAGCTGCTTCTAGTGGATATATAGTTGTGGTTGTTGGCCCTCAGCCTCTTAAAATGTGCTAGCTGTTACAATATATGTTAAGTATGTAGATATGGACCATATGGTTGTTGGCCCTTAGCCTCTTAAAATGTGATAGCTGTTACTATGTTAAGTATGTAGATATGGACCATATGGTTGTCAAAACCGTGTTACTAAGATCCTCCTTTTGTCGAATAGTGTAACCACTATATATATGTTACTCAAATGCTGTTACCCAAGTTCATAAATTTTCATGGAAAGTGTTAGTATCGTGCACAGTTCATTGAGTTTAAGCGTGTGCCTAATGACCAGAAGGCATTTGCAGATTACCTGTCCATATTGCAAATTCACACACATGTTAACATAAGGAAACATATGTGTAACATACTAATCATTGCACACGAGTACTCACAGGCGCATCGTGTGTGATACTCCGCCACCACAAGCAACTAGTTTGCATTTTTCAAAGTTTTTTGTACACACAGAATCGCACACGAAGTAACTGCATTGACCGTCTGTGTTGTAATTTCTCATCGCAAATAGTTCATCCGAGTCGGTTGTTTGCCACGTATGACACCCATCTTGTTTACACGACTCATTTGTATTCTTTTGGCTCATCGCAAACAGTTCATCCATGTGAACTATATGCCGCATATCACACACATCTTGTCAAGTTGAACCGTTTCTGTTGTGTTCCCTAATCGGAAACAGTTCATCCGAGTTAACCGTATGCCGTATATCGCACACACATTGATATGGCTGCCTGTTTTTGTTGTTATACCTCATCGCAAACAGTTCGAACGGATTAACCGTGTGTCCTACATCGCACACACATTGTGGCTGCCCGTTTCTGTTGTTCTGCCTCATTGCAGACAGTTTGAATGGATTAACCGTGTGTCCTGCATCGCACACGCAACTAAAATCTGAACCGTGTTTGATGGTTCCGCCATCATAAACGTTTTGCACCTTTTTGACGGGTTTTTACACCACCGTTTGCGATTATTGCATCGCAAACAGTTTTGGCAAAGGGTCTCCGATCGTAGTGTCGCGTTAGCAGTATCCTGCAGTAGTGGCTTGTGATGGATGGCCCAATGCCACACAGTTTTCTTCATCAAATCGTGTGTGATGTAGTTGATAAAAGCAAATAGTTAACCAAGGCAGAGCATGTGTGATAGTTACACCTTTCACACACGAGCCTACACATAAAACTGTGTGGGATGTACATACGAACGGAAACGTTTTCCCTGGATTGACTGTGTGGGATGTACATAAGAACAGAAACATTTTCCCTGGATTGACTATGTGGGATGTACATAAGAATGAAAACGTATTCCTTGGATTGACTGTGTGATATACATACCTACGGAAATGCTTTTTTAGGATTCACCGTGTGGGATGTACATACCTACGGAAATGATTGGGTTTCGATGCCTCGCCCGATTGCACACGAGCTCATTTGGTGTCCCAGGAGGGCCTATCCCCGACGATTTCTGGGTCGTGTGGGAAGGACCACCCTATCTCCCAAACGCACTTGGCAATGGTTCCAAATGTCGTCCCAGAAAGGGGTTAAAAACCGTTTGTATAGCACCGACGCATATTTATATGCATTTATATGATTTTTGGGACTAACCTACTAACCTAGAGCCCAGTGCCAGTTCTTGTTTTTTCCTTGTTTTTGAGCTCCGCAGGAAAGGAATATAAAACGGATTCCAATTGACCTAAAACTTTACGCCGATGATTTTTGGACCAAAAGAAACCCCCCAAAGCAAAAGAGTTGGGCCAGAAGAGCCACGAGGCAACCACAAGGGTGGAGGCCGCGCCCTACCCCCCCCCCCCCGGAGCACACTCCGACCTTGTGGGCCCCTCGTGGACTCCCTTGACTTGTTCTCGACGCCAACACCTCTTATATATCCTAAAACCTCCAAAACAGAACCTAGCACGGGAGTTCCGCCGCTGCAAGCCTCTGTAGCCACCAAAAACCAATCGGGACCCTGTTCTGACACCCCGGCGGAGGGGGAAATCATCACCGGTGGCCATCTTCATCATCCCGGCGCTCTCCATGTCAAGGAGGGAGTAGTTCACCCTCGGGGATGAGGGTATGTACCAGTAGCTATGTGTTTGATCTCTCCCTCTCGTGTTCTTGATTTGGCACGATCTTGATGTACCGCGAGCTTTGTTACTATAGTTCAATCATATGGTGTCTACCTTCTTGTGATGAACTGAGTTTTACCTTTGAGGTTTCACTATTATCGGATTGAATACTATTATGGATTTGAGAACACTTGATGTATGTCTTGCGTGGGATGCCCATGGTGACAATGGGGTATTCTATTGATTCACTTGATGTATGTTTTGACACTCAACTCGCGATTCCCGAGGTGACATTGGGGTAATCTATGCATAGGGGTTGATGCACGTTTTCGTCCTTGTTTCTCCGGTAGGAATCTTGGGGCACTCTTTGAGGTTCTTTGTGTTGGATTGAATATTATGAATCTGAAGTTGTTTGGTGCATATCGTATAATTGACCCATGGATACTTGTGGTGACATTGGAGTATCTAGGTGACATTAGGGTTGATTGATGTGTGTCACATGGTGTTATTTTACTATGAACTCTAGGGTTGTTTGTGACACTTATAGGAATAGCTCAATGGATTGATTGGAAATAATAACTTTGAGGTGGTTTTGTACCCTACAAGCAATTTCATCTTATGTTCTCCGTGATAGGAACTTTGGAGTGAATTTTGTCGCACGTTGAGGGATTGCCATATGATCTAATTATGTTATCATTGTTGAGAGAACTTGCACTAGTGAAAGTATGATCCCTAGGCCTTATTTCCTAGCATTGCAATACCGTTTTCACTCACTTTTACCGTTAGTTACCTTGCTGCTTTTATATTTTCAGATTACAAAACCTATATCTACTATCCATATTGCACTTGTATCACCATCTCTTCACCGAACTAGTGCACCTATACAATTTACCGTTGTATTGGGTGTGTTGGGGACACAAGAGACTCTTTGTTATTTGGTTGCAGGGTCGTTTGAGAGAGACCATCTTCATCCTACGCCTCCCACGGATTGATAAACCTTAGGTCATCCACTTGAGGGAAATTTGCTACTGTCCTACAAACCTCTGCACTTGGAGGCCCAACAACGTCTACAAGAAGAAGGTTGCGTAGTAGACATCAAGCTCTTTTCTGGCGCCGTTGTCGGGGAGGCTAGGTAAGCGGCACTCAGAGCCCGTCAACTAAGCTCTTTTCTGGCGCTGTTGCCGGGGAGGTGAGTGCTTGAAGGTATATCTTTAGATCTTGCAATCTAATCATTTAGTTTCTTGTTTTATCACTAGTTTAGTTTATAAAAGAAAAGTACATAAAATGGAATTTAGGTTGCCTCATATGCTTCATCTTATCTTTCGTGAAAATAAGGATTCCGATAATTGTGCCCAATTGCTTGTATCTGTAACATCCCAAAATTCTAAATTCTGGAATGTTATATTATATAAATAGTTATGGTTGTTTGTGTGATTGTTGTGTGAATAATTGTGTGAATTGACTGGAATTTGAAACTTTTTGGAAGTTGAATGAGATGGAATAAAAGTACATCCAAGACTTTCATCTTGCATTTGGTTCCATGAATTCAAATTCATTTCATCACAAAACCCTAGAGTGAAGATGATATGACTCCTTCCATTTAAAGAAATGAAAATGGGTTTGAAAATGATTTGAATTCCATTTGAAATATTTTCAAACCAGGAACTTCATGCAACTCAATGATTTCCATGAGAGAAGATAAAATGACTTCTTCAAAGAGGAGTTGGAAGTTTAAAAGAAACATTCTGACAGTCCCTTTGAAAACCATGTCGAATCCATTTTCTATTTGAAGTTATGGAATTTCCCAAATTTCAAATTTCTCTGAAAATATTCAAACATGAGAGGAGTAATATGAAACTTCAATTCAGAGTCAATTTGAATCAAAGGGAAAATCATAAGGGATTTGGAAAAGATTGGAAATTCAAATTTAAAGCTATTTTGGAGCTATTTTTCAAATTATTTTTATCCTAAAACAAAATAAATATATGAGAATAAGGGTAAAATGTTGCCTTCAATGAAATTTTTTTTGTATTTTAACTATTTTTACTTGCATTTTAAATGCAATAGTAGCATTGTTTGCATTATTTGATTTTTTATATTTTATTTGGACTTAAAAAATAGTCCATGTTTTAGCATTTCGTTTTATGAAAATTTTGGTATCTTATACGTCTATACAATATTTTATTTTATTTGGTTTGTTCCTTTTTACTTTCTATGTTTTATATAAAAGCAAAAAAAAGGCCGAAGCCAACGGACCGAGGCCCACCTCCCCCTCTCTCTCTCTCCCGGGCCCGCTTAGCCCCGCGCGCGCCGAATCTCCTCCAGATTGGCTGCCCGATCCGTTTCCCTCCCCTCCCTCTTGCTGACGCTGGTACCCACCTGACCAACCGAATCATTATCGCGCTCACCTTCTCCAACTCCTCGATCCCCTGCCTTACCTCGCCCCAGCGGATCCCCGTCGTGCTCCCCTGCCGTTCTTGTACGCCCCCTGCACCAAGAAACCTCGCCCTATAAAGCCTCACTCTCCCTCGCCCAATTCCACCCTTGGCCCCCTTCTCCGATGCCCTCACGCACTCGCAATCCCTCGCCAGTGACTCGCGTCTATCGCCGCCTCGCCGAGCTCGCTCCGCCACCCATGGCCACTCTCAAACCCCGTCGTCGCCACCTACGAGTCCACCGTGCTCCCCCGCATCGCCCGAACGCTCCGCCCGACGCCGAAGACCACGGGAGCGCCCGCCCCGTTCATGCCCAACACCGCGCCGCCCAACTCCCGCAACCTCCTCCACTATAAACCACCGGAGCCCGCCCCATCGTTAGATCGAGATCCAACACATAGAATTAGGCCGCATTTTTTTATTTTACTTCCGAAACGTTTTCTGTTAATTTGCGGTCGTCTGATTGTTAGCACTACAGCAAACGAACCAAAGCCAACCATAAGCTACCACGTGGCCCATGGCCAGTTCGTAACGTTTTCGTTTTTTTAGTTTATGTTTTAAAAACGGATGTTGTTTCAATTTTAGAATCTTAATATCTTTTGTTTTCTAGATCCAAATTGAGTGATTCTTTTTGTTGTAGTTTCCATATTTTATAAAGTTTCTGTTGGTGCGCTTGGTTTTCAAATTTGGGTAGTTTAAATTTGAATTTGATGAAATTTGTTAAAACCACAAATTTGGCCGTATCTTGAGTTTTAAAATATAGTTTTGATTGATTCTTTTTGCTACTGTTTACTTATTGATTTATTTATCTAGTACCATATAGTGGTATATTTTGAATTAGGGTTTTAGAAAAAACATTGTTGTTTTATGTTTTATTTTAGTCTGTTTGTTTTAAATAGTTTTAAACTATTTCTTTTGTCAATTTTGACAAATTTGTTTTATGTCTCTATTAGTCAAGAGTAGCCACTTTTCTTTGTACTTGAAATTAATTTTTATTTAGTTTCTTTTATTTTTACTTGAAACCTTGTTTTTATCATAGTAGGAGTTTTACTAATGCTTTTAGGTTAATTCCTTTTCAAAGAAAACTTTGGCTAAATTTCTTTCTGTTATTTTAATAAAACTTTATTTCTTTTCTGTTAGTTTAATAGTGTGGTATTTTTCCTTGTTGTTAAGTTTTACTCAGGACAAAAAGTGTTTTGTTGTTTGTAGTAACACCCTATAGTTTTCCTTTAGAGTTTTCTTGTGAAGTTTTTCATTGGATTTTATTTGGGTTCTTTGATTTCATTACTGTTTTCATATTGGCTTTTAATTATGGTTGTATATTGATTGTTAGTATTGCTTGCTAGAATGCTTGCTTATGTGAATGTCATGTTTGTTAATATTGATTTCACCGGGTTGACGAATAGTTCTACCAAATCATTTTCTGAGAGCGTTATAAATCTTCATCAAGTAATACTGGGCAAGTTCACTTTGACCATTTGTTATTACCAAGTTTTATTTGCATGTAGTATCACCCTTTCAACTTTTCCTCCAGTAGTAATATTGAATTCTTGTAGTTGAGTAGAATGCATGAGGTAGGAACCCATCTCCCTGTTATCAAGTCCGGCACGTTATTTAGTTTTAATGCTATGCTTTAGTAGACAAGGTTTGGTAAGAGTGCTCGGGAGTCGTGTGAGAAGGAGGACTCCACGTCAATGACGACAACTTCATGATGACTCTATGTCAATGACGACCACTCCATGATGGCATCTTCAAGGCCTGCATCTTCAAGACCTAATAAGACTTCAAGACTCGGGACAAGATTCCAATACACACTACTACGTGGACTATTTGTGAGGCACCCTGGAGTACCCGGTGGATGCTAGTGAGCTAGAGTAGGCCAGTACTCCTGAGGAAAGTTCCACCCAGACTCAAAGAGACGGAAGAATACTTCATGCCCAAAAGCTTACCTATGCAGCCACAAGTCATTATGGGCTCTGGCTTTAGTTGACCTTCGTTGTGACTCTGACTGGACTAGTGCCAGTAGATGTAGAACTACGGTAGGATTGGATGGGTACTGGGTAAAGGTCATAGGAACTCTTTGGAAGATCATGTTTCATTCATCCCGTCCTCAAACATCAGGCAGTGCGAGGACATAAAAGGAGTGAATGATTCTTGTGGATAAAGTGCACAACACTCTGCAGAGTTAAAACCTAATCGATTAGACATGTCCACGGTTATGGACAATTTGAGCCTCTGGACTTGGATCTATCTCTGAAATCTCAACACCGGACTGTTAATCAATTGTGGGCCACTTATAATGAATTGGTGCTATGAGACATCGGTTGGCGGAACCATGTCATAGTAGATAACTCTGTAGTGAAGATTCCTTGACAATCCTTTGATGTAGGGAAAATAAAACCAGCTTTTACGCAAAAACCTCAGACACAGAGCCACACAGCCATATTGCATATAGTATAGTTTTATCATCTACTTTCTTACTGTCATCTTGCCGGTACATTCAATGTACAGACCTACACGGCTGCAACGCCTCATGTTGCAGGATTTCTACGATGAGTAAGAGTACGATCTAGGGTTATGGTCCACACTTAACTTGTCATTGGCGTTAATGGGACTCCACACCCCTATTGATATGTTTCCACTGTGACGTAAGGTATACTCTGGATCTATGGTACTTATTTTACATGTGATGTTATGGTATTTCATTGAAGTACTGTCTGTGTCAGCATACTAATCCATGGATGCCATAGAAAGCATAGAGACTTGACCGTATTGGTTCGGGTCGCTACAGTATCATATGGCTCTGTAGTGAAGATTCCTTGACAATCCTTTGATGTAGGGAAAATAAAACCAACTTTTACGCAAAAACCTCACAAAGCCATAAAGCCATATTGCATATAGTATAGTTTTATCATGTACTTTCTTATTGTGATCTTGCCGGTACATTCAATGTACGGACCTACACGGCTGCAATGTCTCATGTTGTAGGATTTCTTCGGCAAGTAAGAGTACGATATAGGGATATGGTCCACACTCAACTTGTCGTTGGCGTTGATGGGACTCCACACCCCTATTGATATGTTTCCACTGTGACATAAGGTATACTATGGATCTACGGTACTTATTTTACATGTGATGATATGGTATTTCATCGAAGTACTGTCTGTTTCAGCATATTGATCCATGGATGGCACAGAAAGCACAGAGACTTGACTGTATTGGGTCGGGTCGCTATAGTATCATATGGGAGTTATTCAAACTATGATGTGACTCAGTTGGAGGAGCTTGGCAATGGACTATGCAATTCTAGCAAACCTTTCCTTTGGGTTGTTAGATCTGATGAGGCACACAAGTTATCTGATCAACTCAAGGTGAAATGTCAGAAGAATGGATTAATTGTTTCTTGGTGCCCCCAGCTTGAGGTTCTAGCACACAAGGCCATTGGTATCATATCATAAGACATATTTCTTTTCCTCTTCATGTGAAAAAGAATTAGAAGTGTTGCTAAAATGGGGAAATAACAATAACATTCTAATTTTTATTTCATAAATATATGTGTGGGTTGTTTTGTTACCCACTGTGGATGGAACTCGACACTGGAGGCAGTTGTCTGCGGTGTACCTTTTGTGGGAATTCCGCACTGGGCGGACCAACCCACCACTGGGGTATGGGTGTGTGATTGTGGAAGAGTGAAAATGGATCACTAACGAGTGCGGAGGTCGAGAGGTGTATTAGAGATGTCATGGATGGGGAGAAGAAGGACGAGTATTGCTACTTCTTGAGCTTGCGTTGATTTTTCCCTTGAAGAGGAAAGGGTGATGCAGCAAAGTAGAGATAAGTATTTCCCTCAGTTAAGAACCAAGGTATCAATCTAGTAGGAGGCACAAGCAAGTCCTCAATATATGCACCTGCACAAACTAACAAACATTTGCACACAACACGAAAAAGGGGTTGTCAATCCCTTCACGGTCACTTGCAAGAGTGACATCTAAAAGAGATAGGTATAAAAGATAAGTAAAAGGTAAAATAAAGTAAACACAAATAAATTGCAGCGAGGTATTTTTGGGTTTTTGATTTTATAGATATGAAAATATATGATGGAAAATAGACCCAGAGGCCATAGGTTTCACTAGAGGCTTCTCTCTTGAATAAAGCATATGGTGGGTAAATAAATTACTGTTGAGCAATTGATAGAAAAGCGCATAATTATGAAGATATCTAAGGCAATGATCATGAATATAGGCATCACGTCCATGACAAGTAGACCGACTCCTGCCTGCATCTAGAGTATTAAGTTCATAAGAACAGAGTAACGCCTTAAGCAAGATGACATGATGTAGAGGGATAAACTCAAGCAATATGATATAAACCTCAACTTTTTATCCTTAATGGCAACAAAACAATACATGCCTCACAGCCCCTTCTGTCACTCGGAGAGGACACCGCAAAATTAAACCCATCACATAGCACTTCTTCCATTGCAAGATAAACCAATCTAGTTGGCCAAACCAAATCGATAGATCGAAGAGAATTACTAAGCTATCTCAATCATGCATAAAAGAGTTCAGAGAAGACTCAAATAATATTCATAGATAATCTGATCATAAATCCACAATTCATCGGATCTCAACAAACGCACCGCAAAAGAAGATTACATCAAATAGAGATCTCCAAGAACATTGAGGAGAACATTGTATTGAAGATCAAAAATAGAGAAGAAGCCATCCAGCTACTAGCTATATGGACCCTTAGGTCCGTGGTAAACTACTCATTCTTCATCGGAAGGGCAACAAGGTTGGTCTAGAGGCCCTCCGTGATCGAATCCCCCTCCGGTGGAGTGCCGGAAAAGGCCCCAAGATGGGATCTCACCGGAATAGAAGCTTGCGGCGGCGGAAAAGTATTTTTGGTGTGCCCTCTGACATAGGGGGAATATTTGAGGATTTATAGTGCTGGAGTTAGGGTTGGAAGGACTACGAGGGGCCCATAAGGGCTTGTGGCCGCCTCGTAGGTCTTCTGGCCTCCTCTCCAAGTCCCGTAGGTTTCTTCTGGTCCAAGAAAAATCACCATAAAGATTTATTCCGTTTGGACTCCGTTTGATATTCCTTTTCTATAAAAGTCAAAAACAAGAAGAAAAAAACAAAAGCTGGCACTGGGCACTAGGTTAATAGGTTAGTCCCAAAATAATATAAAATAGCATATTAATGCATATAAAACATCCAAAATAGATAATATAATATCCTGGAACAATAAAAAATTATAGATACGTTGGATACATATCAAGCATCCCCAAGCTTAATTCCTGCTCGTCCTCGAGTAGGTAAATGATAAAAACAGAATTTTTTATGTGGAATGCTACCTAACATATTTATCCATGTAATTCTTATTATTGTGGCATGAATATTCAGTTCCATTAGATTCAAAACATAAGTTTAATATTGACGTAAAACAATAATACTTCAAGCATACAAATAAATCAATCATGGCTTCTCAAAATATCATGGCAAAAGAAAGTTATCCCTACAAAATCATATAGTCTGGCCATACTCCATCTTCATCACACAAAGTATTTTATCATGCACAACCCCGATGACAAGCCAATCAATTGTTTCATACTTTTGGTGTTCTCAAACTTTTTCAACTTTCACACAATACATGAGCGTGAGCCATGGATATAGCACTATAGGTGGAATAGATCGAATATGGTGGAGGTTGTGAGGAGAAGACAAAAAGGATAAAGTCTCACATCAACTAGGCAAATTAATGGGCTATGGAGATGCACATCAATTGATATTGATGCAAATGAGTAGGGATTGCCATGCAACAGATGCACTAGAGCTATAAGTGTATGAAAGCTCAAAAAGAAAACCTAGTGGGTGTGCATCCAACTCGCTTTCTCACGAAGACCTAGGGTGATACGTCCATTTTGCATCATGCTTTTATATCAATATTTATTGCATTATGGGCTGTTATTACACATTATGTCACAATACTTATGCCTATTCTTTCTCATTTTAGAAGGTTTACATGAAGAGGGAGAATGCCGGCAGCTGGAATTCTGGGCTGGAAAAGGAGCAAATATTAGAGACCTATTCTTCACAACTCCAAAAGTCCTAAAACTTCACGGAGGCACATTTTGGAATATATAAAAAATACTGGAGAAAGAATCAACTAGAGGGGGCCCACACCCTGGCCACGAGGGTGGGGCGCGCCCTACCCCCTGGGCGCGCCCCCTGCCTCGTCGGCCCCCTGGCAGGCCTCCAGTGCCCATCTTCTGCTATATGAAGTCTTTCGTCTGAGAAAAATCATAAGCAAGCTTTCGGGACGAAACACGGCCGCCACGAGGCGAAACCTTGGCCGAACCAATCTAGGGCTCCGGCGGAGCTGTTCTGCCGGGGAAACATCCCTCTGGGAGGGGGAAATCATCACCATCATCATCACCATCGATCCTCTCAACGGGAGGGGGTCAATCTCCATCAACATCTTCACCAGCACCATCTCCTCTAAAACCCTAGTTCATCTCTTGTATCCAATCTTTGTCCCAAAACCTCAGATTGGTACCTGTGGGTTGCTAGCTAGTAGTATTGATTACTCCTTGTAGTTGATGCTAGTTGGTTTATTTGGTGAAAGATCATATGTTCAGATCCTTTATGCATATTAATACCCCTCTGATTATGAACATGAATATGATCTGTGAGTAGTTACGTTTGTTCCTGAGGACTTGGGAGAAGTCTTGCTATAAGTAGTCATGTGAATTTGGTATTCGTTCGATATTTTGATGAGATGTATGTTGTCTTTCCTCTAGTGGTGTTATGTGAACGTCGACTACATGACACTTCACCATTGTTTGGGCCTAGAGGAAGGCATTGGGAAGTAATAAGTAGATGATGGGTTGCTAGAGGGACAGAGGCTTAAACCCTAGTTTATGCGTTGCTTCGTAAGGGGCTGATTTGGATCCATATGTTTCATGCTATGGTTAGGTTTACCTTAATACTTCTTTTGTAGTTGCGGATGCTTGCAATAGGGGTTAATCATAAGTGGGATGCTTGTCCAAGGAAGGGCAGCACCCAAGCACCGGTCCATCCACATATCAAATTATCAAAGTAACGAACGCGAATCATATGAGCGTGATGAAAACTAGCTTGACGATAATTCCCATGTGTCCTCGGGAGCGTTTTCCTTCATATAAGAGTTTGTCCAGGCTTGTCCTTTGCTACAAAAAGGATTGGGCCATCTTGCTGCACCTTATTTACTTTCTTTACTTGTTACCCGTTACAAATTACCTTATCACAAAACTATCTGTTACCGATAATTTCAGTGCTTGCAGAGAATACCTTACTGAAAACCGCTTGTCATTTCCTTCTGCTCCTCGTTGGGTTCGACACTCTTACTTATCGAAAGGACTACGATAGATCCCCTATACTTGTGGGTCATCAAGACTCTTTTCTGGCGCCGTTGCCGGGGAGTGAAGCACCTTCGGTAAGTGGAATTTGGTAAGGAAAATTTATATAGTGTGCTGAAATTTACTGTCACTTGTTACTATGGAAAGTAATCCTTTGAGGGGCTTGTTCGGGGTATCTTCACCCCGACCAGTAGAGCAAAGAGTTGCTCCTCAACCTACTGAACCTACTGAAAATGTTTACTTTGAAATTCCTTCGGGTATGATAGAGAAACTGCTAGCTAATCCTTTCACAGGTGATGGAACATTACATCCCGATTTGCACCTAATCTATGTGGATGAAGTTTGTGGATTATTTAAGCTTGCAGGTATGCCCGAGGATGTTA
Source organism: Triticum aestivum (assembly GCF_018294505.1). NCBI lineage: Eukaryota > Viridiplantae > Streptophyta > Magnoliopsida > Poales > Poaceae > Triticum > Triticum aestivum. The sequence continues at coordinate 75,893,864 of NC_057808.1, read as the reverse complement.
TCAAGAAGAAGGTCTTCCCTTTATCTTTGAAGGGAAAGGCATTGACATGGTTTAGGCTATGTGATGATATGGGATCATGGAACTACAACCGATTGAAATTGGAATTTCATCAGAAGTTTTATCCTATGCATCTTGTTCATCGTGATCGTAATTATATATATAATTTTTGGCCTCGCGAAGGAGAAAGCATCGCTCAAGCTTGGGGGAGGCTTAAGTCAATGTTATATTCATGCCCCAATCATGAGCTCTTAAGAGAAATTATTATTCAAAATTTTATGCTCGGCTTTCTCTCAATAATCGCTCCATGCTCGATACTTCTTGTACTGGTTCTTTTATGATGAAGACTATTGAATTCAAATGGGATTTATTGGAAAGAATTAAACACAACTCTGAAGATTGGGATCTCGACGAAGGTAAGGAGTCAGGTATAACACCTAAGTTTGATTGTGTTAAATCTTTTATGGATACCGATGTTTTCCGTGAATTTAGCACTAAATATGGACTTGACTCTGAGATAGTAGCTTCTTTCTGTGAATCCTTTGCTACTCATGTTGATCTCCCTAAGGAGAAGTGGTTTAAATATAATCCTCCCATTGAAGTAAAAGTAGTTGCACCTATTAAAGTTGAAGAAAAGACTATCACTTATAATGTTGATCCTGTTGTTCCTACTGCTTATATTGAGAAACCACCTTTCCCTGTTAGAATAAAGGATCATGCTAAAGCTTCAACTGTGATTCGTAAGAGTAACACTAGAACACCCACACCCCCTGAGCAAATTAAAGTTGAACCTAGTATTGCTATGGTTAAAGATCTCTTGGCGATAATATTGATGGGCATGTTATTTACTTCTGTGATGAAGCTGCTAGAATTGCTAGACCTGATACTAAAAATAAACATAGACCTGTTGTAGGCATGCCTGTTATTTCTGTTAAAATAGGAGATCATTGCTATCATGGCTTATGTGATATGGGTGCTAGTGCAAGTGCAATACCTCATTCCTTATACAAAGAAATTATGCATGATATTGCACCTGCTGAGATAGAGGAAATTGATGTTACAATTAAGCTTGCCAATAGAGACACTATTTCACCAGTTGGGATTGTTAGAGATGTTGAAGTCTTGTGTGGGAAAGTTAAATATCCTGCTGATTTTCTTGTTCTTGGTTCCCCACAAGATAACTTTTGTCCCATTATATTTGGTAGACCCTTCTTGAATACTGTTAATGCTAGGATAGACTGCAAAAAGGATGTTGTTACTATTGGTTTGGGGGATATGTCTCATGAGTTTAATTTTGCTAAATTTCGTAGACAACCCCATGATAAAGAATTGCCTAGTAAAGATGAAATTATTGGTCTTGCTTCTATTGTCGTGCCTCCTAATGATCCTTTAGAACAATATTTGCTCGACCATGAAAATGATATGTTTATGAATGAAAGAAGGGAAATAGATGAAGTATTCTTTAAACAAGGACCTATCTTGAAACACAACTTGCCTGTTGAAATCCTAGGGGATCCTCCTCCACCCAAGGGTGATCCCGTGTTTGAGCTTAAACCATTACCTGATACTCTTAAATATGCTTATCTTGATGAAAAGAAGATATATCCTGTTATTATTAGTGCTAACCTTTCAGAGCAAGAAGAAAGAAATTATTGAAAACTCTGAAGAAGCACCGTGCTGCTATTGGATATACTCTTGATGATCTTAAGGGCATTAGTCCCACTCTATGCCAGCACAAAATAAAATTGGAGAAAGACGCTAAACCAGTTGTTGATCACCAACGACGGTTAAATCCTAAGATGAAAGAAGTGGTAAGAAAAGAAATACTAAAGCTTCTGGAGGCAGGTATAATTTATCCCGTTGCTGATAGTCAGTGGGTAAGTCCTGTCCATTGTGTCCCTAAGAAGGGAGGTATTACTGTTGTTCCTAATGATAAAGATGAATTGATCCCACAAAGAATTGTTACAGGTTATAGAATGGTAATTGATTTCCGCAAACTAAATAAAGCTACTAAAAAGGATCATTACCCTTTACCTTTTATTGATCAAATGCTAGAAAGATTATCCAAACATACACATTTTTGCTTTCTAGATGGTTATTCTGGTTTCTCTCAAATACCTGTGTCAAAAGAGGATCAAGAAAAGACCACTTTTACTTGCCCTTTCGGTACCTTTGCCTATAGACGTATGCCTTTTGGCTTATGCAATGCACCTGCTACCTTTCAAAGATGTATGATGGCTATATTCTCTGATTTTTGTGAAAAGATTGTTGAGGTTTTCATGGATGATTTCTCCGTATATGGAACTTCTTTTGATGATTGCTTAAGCAACCTTGATCGAGTTTTGCAGAGATGTGAAGAAACTAATCTTGTCTTGAATTGGGAGAAGTGCCACTTTATGGTTAATGAAGGTATTGTCTTGGGGCATAAAATTTCTGAAAGAGGTATTGAAGTTGATAAAGCTAAAGTTGATGCTATTGAGAAGATGTCGTGTCCTAAGGACATTAAAGGTATAAGAAGTTTCCTTGGTCATGCCGGTTTTTATAGGAGGTTCATTAAGGACTTCTCAAAAATTTCTAGGCCTCTGACTAATCTCTTACAAAAAGATGTTCCTTTTATCTTTGATGATGATTGTGTAGAAGCATTTGAAATACTTAAGAAAGCCTTGATTTCTGCACCTATTGTTCAGCCACCTGATTGGAATTTACCCTTTGAAATTATGTGTGATGCTAGTGATTATGCTGTAGGTGTTGTTCTAGGACAAAGAGTTGATAAGAAATTAAATGTTATTCAATATGCTAGTAAAACTCTAGACAGTGCCCAGAGAAATTATGCTACTACTGAAAAAGAATTTTTAGCAGTTGTATTTGCTTGTGATAAGTTCAGACCTTATATTGTTGATTCTAAAGTAACTGTTCACACTGATCATGCTGCTATTAAATATCTTATGGAAAAGAAAGATGCTAAACCTAGACTTATTAGATGGGTTCTCCTACTACAAGAATTTGATTTGCATATTATTGATAGAAAGGGAGCTGAGAACCCCGTTGCAGACAACTTGTCTAGGTTAGAGAATGTTCTTGATGACCCACTACCTATTGATGATAGCTTTCCTGATGAACAATTAGCTGTCATAAATGCTTCTCGTACTGCTCCATGGTATGCTGATTATGCTAATTACATTGTTGCTAAATTTATACCACCTAGTTTCACATACCAGCAAAAGAAAAAGTTTTTCTATGATTTAAGACATTACTTCTGGGATGACCCACACCTTTATAAAGAAGGAGTAGATGGTGTTATTAGACGTTGTGTACCTGAGCATGAACAGGAACAGATCCTACGCAAGTGTCACTCCGAGGCTTATGGAGGACACCACGCTGGAGATAGAACTGCACATAAGGTATTGCAATCCGGTTTTTATTGGCCTACTCTCTTCAAGGATGCCCGTAAGTTTGTCTTGTCTTGTGATGAATGTCAAAGAATTGGTAATATTAGTAGACGTCAAGAAATGCCTATGAATATTCACTTGTTATTGAACCATTTGATGTTTGGGGCTTTGATTATATGGGACCGTTTCCTTCCTCTAATGGGTATACACATATTTTAGTTGTTGTTGATTACGTTACTAAGTGGGTAGAAGCTATTCCAACTAGTAGTGCTGATCATAACACCTCTATTAAGATGCTTAAAGAAGTTATTTTTCCGAGGTTTGGAGTCCCTAGATACTTAATGACTGATGGTGGTTCACATTTTATTCATGGTGCTTTTCGTAAAATGCTTGCTAAGTATGATGTTAATCATAGAATTGCATCTCCATACCACCCACAGTCTAGTGGTCAAGTAGAACTGAGTAATAGAGAGCTCAAATTAATTTTGCAAAAGACTGTTAATAGATCTAGAAAGAATTGGTCCAAGAAACTTGATGATGCATTATGGGCCTATAGAACTGCATATAAAAATCCTATGGGTATGTCTCCGTATAAAATGGTTTATGGAAAAGCATGTCACTTACCTCTCGAACTAGAACATAAGGCATATTGGGCCATTAAAGAGCTCAATTACGATTTCAAACTTGCTGGTGAAAAGAGGTTATTTGACATTAGTTCACTCGGTGAATGGAGAACCCAAGCCTATGAGAATGCCAAACTGTTTAAAGAAAAAGTTAAAAGATGGCATGACAAAAGGATACAAAAGCGTGAGTTTAATGTAGGTGATTATGTGTTGCTATTCAACTCTCGTTTAAGATTTTTTTGCGGGAAAACTTCTCTCTAAATGGGAAGGGCCTTACGTTATCGAGGAGGTTTATCGTTCCGGTGCCATAAAAATCAACAACTTCAAAGGCACAAATCCAAAGGTGGTGAACGGTCAAAGAATCAAACATTATATCTCAGGTAATCCTATAAATGTTGAAACTAATGTTATTGACACCGTGACCCCGGAGGAGTACATAAGGGACACTTTCCAGAATGTTTCAGACTCCGAAAAGGAATAGGTATGTGGTACGCTAAGTAAACCGACTCCAAAATAGTTCTAATGGCAGTTGTTCTCCGTTTTGGAATATTTAAGAAAATAGGAAAATAAGAAGTAGTCCAAAGAGGACACGAGGCATCCACGAGGGTGGAGTGCGTGCCCTACCCCCCTGGGCGCGCCCCCCTGCCTCGTGGGCACCTCGTGTGCTCTCCGGACTCCATTTTCTTGCACGATACTTCTTTTGGCCAGTAAAAATTCATTATATAATCTCCCGAAGGTTTTGACCACCGTACCACGCAAATATCCTCTGTTTTTGTTTCGAGCTGTTTTCTGCCAGAGTTGTCAAGGCCAAACATCATGTCATCCCTCTCCTCCAACAATGAGGGCAACGATGCTTGGCTAATGAAGATAGAGCTGAAGAGAGAAGAACCCGGGGAGATCAACAAGGATGATGGAATCAAGAAGGCCATGGAGGATCAAGCTCCGGCAACAGAAGACGAGGACATCTTCCAACCTCATTACAATCTTCTTACCCCAACGGAGATTGAAGCTTTCAAGATGATTGAGTTAGCTCGCATACAAAATAAGTATCTCACACGTGAAAATATTTTGTTGAAGGAGCATGTCACCGCACTCAAGGGCATTATCCGCAAATTGGAGGATCTCCTACGCTCGATGTGCGACTATCCATCATCACCACCATCTTCTTCACCAGCAAAGGAGAACTGAGTACATGGGTATGGGCACTCCCCTTGGCAACTGCCAAGCTTGGGGGAGGTGCCCCGGTATCGTATCACCATCACACTCCTATCTTTACCGTTTTTCTTAGTTCGATCCTTTTGGTAATATCTTGATCTGGTAGAATAAAGTTTTGGTATGATTTAGTTTTGAGTCTTGCTTTATGATCCTTCTATGTAATCGAGTCCGTGAGCTATATATAATAAAGATTAGTTTTGAGTCAAGGGCTTTGATTATCTTACTATGATCTTGAGGGAATAAAAGAAAGAATAAAAAGAAATAAAGAGATCATATGATCTTATGGAGAGTAATGACTTCACATATAAAGAGTATGATGAATAAAAGTTGTTGAGAGTTGACAAACATAGTTTTGGTCATCGTTGCAATTAATAGGAAGTAATAAATAAAGAGAGGTTTTCACATATAAATATACTATATTGGACATCTTTTATGATTGTGAGCACTCATTAAAATATGACATGCTAAAAGTTGATGTTGGACAAGGAAGACAACGTAATGGGTTATGTTTTCTTATATCCGAAATAAAGTATATTGTCATGGATCATCCAACATGTTGAGCTTGCCTTTCCCCCTCATGCTAGCCAAATTCTTTGCACCAAGTAGAGATATTACTTGTGCTTCCGAATATCATTAAACCCAATTTTGCCGTGAGAGTCCACCATATCTACCTATGGATTGAGTAAGATCCTTCAAGTAAGTTGTCATTGTTGCATGCAATAAAAATTGCTCTCTAAATATGTATGATTTATTAGTGTGGAGAAAATAAGCTTTATACGATCTTGTGATGTGGAAGAAATAAAAGCGACGGACTGCATAACAAAGGTCCATATCACAAGTGGCAATATAAAGTGACATTCTTTCGCATTAAGATTTTGTGCATCTAACAATAAAAGCACATGACAACCTCTGCTTCCCTCTGCGAAGGGCCTATATTTTATTCTTGTCTTATACCCTGTACAAGAGTCATGGTGATCTTCACCTTTCCTTTTTACATTTTATCCTTTGGCAAGCACATTGTGTTGGAGAGATCCTGATATATATATATATATAATCCAATTGGATGTGAGTTATCATGAACTATTATTGCTGACATTACCCTTGAGGTAAAAGGTTGGGAGGCAACACTATAAGCCCCTATCTTTCTCTGTGTCCCATTAAAACTCCATACCCATAAGTATTGCGTGAGTGTTAGCAATTGTGAAAGACTAAATGATAGTTGAGTATGTGGACTTGCTGAAAAGCTCTTATAATGACTCTTTCTGATGTTATGATAAATTGCAATTGCTCCAATGACCGAGATTATAGTTTGTTGGTTTTCAATGAAGTTTCTGATTCATATTTTACATTGTGAATAGATTATTACTTGATCATGAGAAATCATATGACAATATTTATATATGTTGTTGTTATAAGAATGATCATGATGCCCTCATGTCCGTATTTTATTTTATCGACACCTCTATCTCTAAACATGTGGACATATTTTTCGTTATCGGCTTCCGCTTGAGGTCAAGCGAGGTCTAAGCTTGGGGGAGTTGATACGTCCATTTTGCATCATGCTTTTATATCGATATTTATTGCATTATGGGATGTTATTACACATTATGTCACAATACTTATGCCTATTCTTTCTCATTTTACAAGGTTTACATGAAGAGGGAGAATACCGGCAGCTGGAATTCTGGGCTGGAAAAGGAGCAAATATTAGAGACCTATTCTGCACAACTCCAAAAGTCCTGAAACTTCATGGAGGCACGTTTTGGAATATATGAAAAATACTGGAGCAAGAATCAACAAAAGGGGGCCCACACCCTGGCCACGAGGGTGGGGCGCGTCCCCTGCCTCGTGGGCCCCTTGGCAGGCCTCCGGTGCCCATCTTCTGCTATATGAAGTATTCCGTCCGAGAAAAAATCATAAGCAAGCTTTCGGGATGAAACACCGCCGCCACGAGGCGGAACCTTGACGAAACCAATCTAGGGCTCCGGCGGAGCTGTTCTGCCGGGGAAACATCTCTCCGGGAGGGGGAAATCACCACCATCGTCATCACCATCGATCCTCTCAGCAGGAGGGGTCAATCTCTATCAACATCTTCACGAGCACCATCTCCTCTAAAACCCTAGTTCATCTCTTGTATCCAATCTTTGTCCCAAAGCCTCAGATTGGTACTTGTGGGTTGCTAGTAGTGTTGATTACTCCTTGTAGTTGATGCTAGTTGGTTTATTTGGTGAAATATCATATGTTCAAATCCTTTTTGCATATTAATACCCCTCTGATTATGAACATGAATATGATTTGTGAGTAGTTACGTTTGTTCCTGAGGACATGGGAGAAGTCTTGCTATAAGTAGTCATGTGAATTTGGTATTCGTTCGATATTTTGATGAGATGTATGTTGTCTCTCCTCTAGTGGTGTTATGTGAACGTCGACTACATGACGCTTCACCATTATTTGGGCCTAGAGGAAGGCATTGGGAAGTAATAAGTAGATGATGGGTTGCTAGAGTGACAGAAGCTTAAACCCTAGTTTATGCGTTGCTTCGTAAGGGGCTGATTTGGATCCACATGTTTCATGCTATGGTTAGGTTTACCTTAATACTTCTTTTGTAGTTGCGGATGCTTGCAATAGGGGTTAATCATAAGTGGGATGCTTGTCCAAGGAAGGGCAGCACCCAAGCACCGGTCCACCCACATATCAAATTATCAAAGTAACGAACGCGAATCATATGAGCGTGATGAAAAGTAGCTTGACAATAATTCCCATGTGTCCTCGGGAGCGTTTTCCTTCATATAAGAGTTTGTCCAGGCTTGTCCTTTGCTACAAAAAGGATTGGGCCATCTTGCTGCACCTTATTTACTTTCTTTACTTGTCACCCGTTACAAATTACCTTATCACAAAACTATCTGTTACCGATAATTTCAGTGCTTGCAGAGAATACCTTACTGAAAACCGCTTGTCATTTCCTTCTGCTCCTCTTTGGGTTCGACACTCTTACTTATTGAAAGGACTACAATAGATCCCCTATACTTGTGGGTCATCATAGGGAAAATTGAGGACACATCATTGGAATATACAAGCCAAGTTCTATAATGAAAAATTCCCACTAGTATGTGAAAGTGATAAAATAAGAGACTCTCTATCATGAAGAACATGGTGCTACTTTGAAGCAGAAGTGTGGAAAAAGGATAGCAACATTGTCCCTTCTCTCTTTTCTCTCATTTTTTTATTTGGGCTCTTTGGCCTCTTTTATTTTTTTCAAAGTCCGGAGACTCATCCCAACTTGTGAGGGAATCATAGCTTCCATCATCCTTTCCTCACATGGGACAATGCTCTAATAATGATGATCATCACACTTTTATTTACTTACAACTCAAGAATTACAACTCGATACTAGAACAAAGATATGACTCTATATGAATGCCGCTGCCGGTGTACCAGGATCTGCAATGATCTAGCATAGCAAGATATCAAAAAAGGAAAAGCCATGAAAACATCATGCTAGCTATCTTACAATCATGCAAAGCAATATGACAATGATGGTGCGTGTCATAATAAACGGAACGGTGGAAGTTGCATGTCAATATATCTCGGAATGGCTATGGAAATGCCATAATAGGTAGGTATGGTGGCTGTTTTGAGGAAGGGTATATGGTGGGTTTAATGCACCGGCGAAAGTTGTGCGGTACTAGAGAGGCTAGCAATGGTGGAAGGGTGAGAGTGCGTATAATCCATGGACTCAACATTAGTCATAAAAACTCATGTACTTGTTGCAAAAGTTTATTAGCCATTGAAACAAAGTACTAATACACATGCTCCTAGGGGGATAGATTGGTAGGAAAAGACCATCGCTCGTCCCCGACAGCCACTCATAAGGAAGACAATCAAAAAATAAATCATGCTCCGACTTCATCACATAATGGTTCACCATACGTGCATGCTTCAGGAATCACAAACTTTAACAAAAGTATTTCTACCAATCCACAATTACTCACTAGCATGACTCTAATATTGCCATCTTTATATCTCAAAACAAATGCAAGGAATCAAACTTATCATATATTCAATGCTCTTATATGAAAGTTTTTATTATATCCCTCTTGGATGCCCATCATATTAGGACTAAATTCATAATCTAAGCAAATTAACATGCTGTTTTCAAGACTCTCAAAATAATAAAATTGAAGCATGCGAGTTCATCAATTTCTATAAAATAAAACCACCGCCGTGCTCTAAAAAGATATAAGTGAAGCATTAGAGCAACTGCCTAGCTCAAAAGATATAAGTGAAGCACATAGAGTATTCTAATAAATTCACGATTAATGTGTGTCCCTCTCAAAAGGTGTGTACACCAAGGATGATTGTGGCAAACTAAAAATCAAAGACTCATATAATACAAGACGCTCCAAGTAAAACACATATCATGTGGTGAATAAAAATATAGCCTCAAGTAAATTTACCGATGGATTGAAGACGAAAGAGGGGATGCCATCCGGGGCATCCCCAAGCTTAGATGATTGGTTGTCCTTGAATATAACCCTGGGGTGCCTTGGCATCCCCAAGCTTAGGCCTTGCCACTCCTTATTCCATGGTCCATCAAAGCTTTACCCAAAACTTAAAAACTTCACAACACAAAACTCAACAGAAAACTCGTAAGCTCCGTTAGTATAATAAAATACATCACCACTTTAGGTACTGTTGTGAAATCATTCTTAATCTATATTTGTGTTATATCTACTATATTCCAACTTCTCCATGGTTCATACCCCCGACTACCCATAGATTCATCAAAATAAGCAAAAAACACATAGAAAACAGAATCTGTCAAAAACCGAACAATCCGTAGTAATTTGGAAACTTTGTATACTTCCGTAACTCCAAATTTTTTGAAACATTAGGACTACCTAGGAAATTTATATATCAATCTTGTGTAAAAAAATTCAGACTTTTATCACGCTTCTATGATTTTTAACAATTCTGCTACTGGACGCAAAAGTTTCTATTTTTCAGCAAGATCAAATCAACTATCACCATAGACCATTACAAAGGTCTTACTTGGCTCAGACACTAATTAAAACACTAAAACACATTTAGTACAGAAGTAAAAATGTGTATTTGTTCAAGAACAGTAGAAAAAACAAAAGCACAAAATAAAATTGGGTTGCCTCCCAACAAGCGATATTGTTTAACGCACCTAGCTAGGCATAATGCATAGATCTAGGTATTGTCATCTTTGATATTAAATCCATATGTAGACCTCATAATAGATTCATATGGTAACTTAATTTTATTTCTTCGAAAGTGTTCCATGCTCTTCCTTAACGGAAATTGGAACCTAATGTTTCCTTCTTTCATATCAATAATTGCACCAGTCGTTCTAAGGAAAGGTCTACCAAGTATAATAGGGCATGAAGGATTGCAATCTATATCAAGCACAATAAAATCTATGGGTAAATAATTCATATTTGCAACAATAAGAACATCATTAATCCTTCCCATAGGTTTATTAATAGTGGAATCCGTTAGATGCAAATTCAAAGAGCAGTCATCAAATTTATGGAAACCTAGCACATCACATAAAGTTTTTGGAATAGTGGAAACGCTAGCACCCAAATCACACAAAGCATTACACTCATAATCTTTAATTTTAATCTTAATAGTAGGTTCCCATTCATCATAAATCTTTCTAGGGATCAAAACTTCCAACTCAAGTTTTTCTTCAAACGATTCCATCATAGCATCAACAATATGTTTAGTAAAAGCCTTATTTTGATTATAAATATGAGGTGAATTTAGCATGGATTGCAACAAGAAAATACAATCAATCAAAGAACAATTATCATAATTAAAGTCCTTGAAATCCAAAAGAGTGGGTTCATCACTACTTAAAGTTTTGACCTCGCCAATCCCACTTTTATCTTTTTTTTTCATTAAGATCTTCACCCTCCAAATTATTGGGACGCCTTATAGCTAAAGTTGACTCATATCCAGTCCCATATTTATCAAGTTTTATTTTAGCAAATGAAGATTCAATAGGAGTCAAACCAATCACTTTAAGATCTACATAATAATTATCACAAAAACTGGAAGAACATGCTTTTACAAACCAATCTCTCTTAGCACGCATCCTAGCGGTTCTCTCTCCTCTCATTAATAGAAACTTGAATAGATTTTAGAGATTCATTAATATCAACCTTGGGTGGCATAGGTCTAATCTTAAAAGAATTAATCTCATGAGAAATTCTATTAACGTTCCTAGTCAAATCATCAATCTTAAGCAATTTTTCTTCCACCATAGCATTGAAAACCTTTTGAGAATTAATGAAATATTTAATATTATTCTCAATATAAGTAGGTAATTTATTATAATTTCCATAAGAATTGTTGTAGGAATTACCATAATTATTAGAGGAATTACTAGGAAACGACATAGGGTGGAAATTTCCTCTATACGCGTTATCACCAAGATTGTTCCTACCAACTAAATTCACATCCATATATTCATTATTATTCTAAATCAAAGTGGACAAAGGCATTTCATTAGGATCAATAGGAGCACTCTTACTAGCAATCAATTTCATAAGTTCATCCATCTTTCTACTCAAAGTATTAATTTCTTCAATCGCATGCACTTTTTTTTACTAGTAGAAGATCTTTCGGTATGCCATTGAGAGTATTTTGCCATAATATTATCTAGGAGTTTAGTAGCTTCTCCTAATGTGATTTCCATAAAAGTACCTCCTGCAACAGAATCTAAAATATTTCTAGATGCAAAATTCAATCCGACATAAAATTATTGTATGATCATCCATAAGCTTAAACCATGAGTAGGGGAATTTCTTATCATCAATTTCATCCTCTCCCAAGATTGTGCAACATGTTCCTGATCAAGTTGATTAAAATGCATTATATCATTCCTAAGGGAGATGATCTTAGCGGGAGGAAAATACTTGGAAATAAAAGCATCTTTACACTTGTTCCATGAATCAATACTATTTTTAGGCAAAGATGAAAACCATGTTTTAGCACAATATCGTAGTGAGAAAGAAATAGATTCAATTTAACAATATCATTATCCACATATTTTTCTTTTGCATATCACACAACTCAACGAAACTATTTATATGGGATACAGCATCTTCATTAGGACTACCAGAATTTTTTTCTTTCATAACAAGATTCAGCAAAGCGGCATTAATTTCATAAGATTCCGCACTAGTGGCGGGAGTAATCGGAGTACTAATAAAATCATTATTATTAGTGTTGGAAAAATCACACAACTTGGTATTTTCTTGAGACATCATGACAAGGCAAGCAATCTAGCACACAAGTTTAGAGGAGATGACATTTTCCATATGTAATTGAGTGCTATCTTATCACCGTTTTGAAGGGTGTTGAAATTTTGATATATCAATAGACAGTGGAAAGTTGGTTCCACATTATACCATGATGCATGATAGGCTTGTAAAGTTTGCGTGAAAAAGGGCATCGAAGAAAGGGGTGGAAATTATCCTCCGGTTCTGCTCCACAAACCAGACATAGATCATCATTTTCTAAACCCCTGCTAAATTTTTTCTGCCAAGTCGGTAATGCATTTTTTGCAACTTGCCATGAATGGTTACGGACGGTCGGGGCACGTCACACAACCTTTCCAGCAAGAATGGTGCCTATTTGGCAGAGAACTAGACCCAGTATATGATCCTTTGTGTGCTTCCTCGAAAGCTAAATTGTAAGCTCTTTACAGAGAATATCCCAAACTTGCCAGGTTCCCATGCCAGTGTATCATATTCGCGGCGAGGAGAACCACAAATTTGGTAATTTTAGAAACATCCGCTAGCAAGAAGTACCCATGTAGCAGTCCTATATTCCATGTACCATTACCATCTAGCAGCTCAGAAGCAAGCCCTTGTACCATGATAGGCTTGTAAGAGAGTACAAATGGTCTCGGGATCCAGTTTCTTGCCAAACTTTGGTGCTCGTCCCATTGCCAACTCTCCACACCAAGCCCTTTTTAGAAGCTTGAGCCCATAGCTAATAGCCTACCAAGGAGAAGGTCAATTGCCTATAAAAACCATGTCTTCACGCTTACCACTAGGATAGTATCTAGCCTTTAGGAATTGTGCACAAAGGTTATCAGGTTTCAAAATAAGTCTCCGGGTCTGCCTTGCTAGCAATGCTTGATTGTAAAGGCGGAATTCTCGAAAGCCCACACCACCTTTGTCTTTCCGTTGCAATAGATTATCCCAAGCACACAAGTGCACTTTTCTTTTACCTTTCGAGGGACCCCAATAAAAGCCTCTCACCATCCTAGTGAACTCATCACAAACCGAGAAAGGCAACTTAAACACCCCCATAATGTATGTGGGCAATGCTTGGGCTACATACTTAATAAGTTCCTCTCTACCAGATTGAGCGAGATGGCCATCTCCCCATTGGACTAGACGTTTTATTAGGCTCAGTTGAAGATTTTGGAATCTTCCTTACGACATCCGCCCATCAGGAGTAGGAAGCCCCATGTATTTTTCATCAAAGACCATACTAGTGATATTAAGAACTTCTCTTAATTACTTCCTGTTGGACAATAGCTGGACATGCATGCCCAAAAAGAATTGAGCATTTATTGAAATTCAAGCTTTGATGAGTGGCAGTACTATAGATACCCAAAGCTTGCTTGATCCTTACTGCCTATGCCCATGAAGCCTCAAAGAATAGCAAAGTATCATCAGCGAACAAAAGATGTGAAATACCCGGAGCTCTTCCACATACCTTAATAGGAGTAATATCATCAGCAGAAACATTATTTGAGAATTGCATATAGACCATCAGCCACAAAAAGGAACAAGAACGAGGATATGGAGGGTCTCCTTGCCGTAGTGCATGCGGGTGCTTTTGGGGCTTTTTGACCCATGTTTCTGTTTTGGTTCTGTCGATCTGCCATTTCTATTCTTTTCTTTGATTTCAAGAACCAGTGCTCCACATCGTTGCACCTTATCCCTATACAACTATTTGGTTAGAAAAATATGAAGTATCTTGTGAAACACATGAACAACTGGGGAAGAACAAATCCTTGATAAGTGTGAGGAATTACTCATAGGTGTATTCATGTGGCTACAGGAGCTGCAAGGCAGTAGACACAAGGGATTCTCGGAACATCGGAGAGTATTTGAGAGTATCTTGTAATGAAAAGAGTAACTGGAAGTGAATGTATGAACAACAAGTATATATAGTTATCCATAGGGATTTATCGATGGTAGGGAATTGCAAAAGAAGTGGGCACAAGGGTCTCGGGAAAACATAGAAGAGTATCTTCAGAATCTTCTGGGGAATCAAGCGATCATCTGGAATGAGTGGATCTCCGAAAAGAAGTCATCACGAGAACCTAAAGTTAGAGTTAGCAAAGTCTTTAGCCTGAAGAGAAGTGAAATCAGAACCTAGAGTAAAGATGCGGAATAAAATATCCTAATCCCACCCATAGGAGATGTGGGCCCGTAAGCCACACAACACAGTTAGTAAAATAGTTCTTTTAAGTCTAGACTCAACTTCGACCAAGGAGTTTGGAAGGGGGTTCCTACGGGCAATCGGCTCTGATACCAACTTGTGGCGCCCTCGAAATTAATCGTGCACTAAACATCCACGCAGCATGCATGATCGAGATCAATGACTCCTATGATACTATCACAACATAACTCTATGACTCAAATATAAACAAAGAAACAACATATATTAAGCTAGGGTCGCAAGACACGAAATTACATCAAGAATTAGGTCTGAGTACAGAACAATTACAAATGTGCCTTAAAAAGCAAAAACAAACAACGACTCTAGATCGAAAAGGCGCAGGCCTCCTGCTTGGGACCTCCAAACTACTCCTCGATGTCGAACTCCACATAGCAATCATCCTCAGGATCCTCTGGTTTCTGTGCTACATCATCTGATTGCAACATCCGGGAAGAAGAAAAGAGGTAGCAAAGCAACCTTGAATATTCATCCAAAGTACTCGCAAGACTTACATCAGAACTACGCTAGGTATGCATTGGTGTTAAAGGAATGGGGGTATATCTTTGGACTATACTGCAAAAATGCTAGAATAAGGGGGAGAAGCTCATCCTATGGAAGACTAGCATCATCTGCAGCCATCATCTTGCAGAAGTAGGAGAGAGGAGTTTATATATAGTATTTAGTATCATGTATTTATCATCAACATCCGGAGATCCTTCCTCGACTACCCAACGAGAAAGTGATCCTGGAGTAGTAAAACAGTTAAGTATCACAATAGTATATGGTTCTAGTTGTAGTAGATCAAGATACAAGTCCAAGCGTCCTGTTACCGTTGACACGGCTATTCGAATATATTACTCCCCTGCAGGGGTGCACCACATTACCCAACACGCTCGATTACCTCTGGCTGGACACACTTTTTCTGGGTAATGCCCGGCCTCGGATGATCAATACACCGTAGACCAACCTATACTCTCTAGAGAGGTTAACACGTCGGTCTAAATTCTAAGTGCGAAGGGGTCATGGGACCATCACCCTAAGCACTCCTGCACGTTGTGTGACTAGCCAGGGACCAGACCCACCTCCCTATACAAGCGCAGGCGGTTACCATCCACCCTAACAATCAGCCCGCATCTCTAAATTGTGACATCTGGAAAGCTTTTGGAAGGAACGTTCAACGCCGAGGATCCCATATACAATTATCCCGTGTGGTGGTTAGTGCGTAAAGGCACGTAGCCCAACTCAGATCAAATACCCAAATCCGGTAGTGTGTTATTAGCATCTTGTGGAGACGACCAGGGCACATAAACTTGAAGGTCCTATATACCATTATTAGATTTCTCCTTGATTGAAAAGTAGAGATCATCAAAATAGAAAATATGAAGCTTTGTGCACATAAACTTGTTCAGAAATTAAGACTGTGAGGTATTATCTTATTTATGTTGAACCAGAATACATAGATGAATAAACAAATTGGTTCTACTAAGGCAATGACTCCACGTTACCTAATTTCCAACTTTGTAAACTTGAAGATTAAGTGCGTCATCCAAATCGCGCAATAACAATCACACACCACTGCAAAAAATACCATCTCTGCTTATGGGATGGTACAGAGGGCGAGGGTAACACCCAGTTCACCGGGTTTGTGTTCCACACGCCTAGGACGGCTCAATGAGACCATGACGCCAGGCGCAGGAGCATAGTGCGATCTGGTGACCAGAGTGGCAAGGGACAGGGACAAGGAGAGCATGACTGCAAGGGTGGGGACTGTGGCGAGAGAAAGGAGTGGAGACTGTACATGGAGAGACCGCGGCTGGAAGGGTGAGGATTATGGTGGCGATGGACACACGATCTAATGGGCAGCCTGAACGGGAGTGATGCAGCAATCGGTTTGAGAATTGCAGAGCGGCAAAGGGGATAAGATGCGGCGGTATTTGTCGCCGCGCGGGGGAACGGTCGAGAAGCTATAATTTTGTCGGTCAAATGGTCCTAGTTGCACGAGGTGGGCTCCATAAAGAGGCGTCGTATCCTATGAATCTGTTAACCTTTGTGCATCCATGTATCCTCTCATCACCGGCCGCTCGATCTAAATCCCATGCCTGACGGGCGTCGACCCTCTTTTTGCTGAAAACCGCCCGAAGCCAGCCAAGTCAGCCGTGTGAATATTGCAAAAACTTCCTTCCTCCCAAGCCGAGGACAGCTCCCCAATTCCCGATCTCGCTAAATCTCTTCCTCCCTCCTATCGCCAATCCCAGCGGCAGCCATGACGGGACGACAACCGGTGACGAATACCGGTGATCAGTGATAGACCGTATGGGGCAACCGATCAGCCAGCGACAAATTTCAGATGAATCCTTCTTGCGTGATACACCGTAACCGATCAGCACGGCACTACTGCTGCTTGGGACGGGTGAATTTGCTTCCACAGCAATCAGGGAACCTGCTCACCCTCCTTCTGCCATAAATCACGAGGCGACCCTGCGTTTGCCTCCGCATATACCTATCAGCAAACTCATCTCACATGCCCTGCCATGGCTGTCCAAAGCCCCACCACTACTGAACATGAACTGTACTTCAAACAACACATGGAGTTTCCGTTAACACGTAAAAATAAGTAATATTCGTGTGCGTGTTGTACATGTGCAGCTAGAGAATCGGGCAGTAGCTTGCAAACTCAAATGAACGGAGGAGAAAGAATTATTATGTATACCAGTACCAGGTCCAGGTGTAAAAGCGTGTTCGCAACATAAGAGTTGTGTACCCAAGGAACAACTCAGCTTATAAATTCACAGCAACCTCAACAATCGCATTCACTGTTACTTCAAATCCAGCTTACAAATTCACAACAACCTCAACAATTACATCAAACTCAGCTTACAAATTTACAAACTGCTGTGAAGCACTATTTTCTTGCGAGGAAACTGAGAGCTACCATTCAATCATAGCAAAGGAGTTTACATTGTCATTTTCAGTCACATGATCAATGAACTTGGGGTGTAGGACTAACCAAGTTCCATTTTTCCTGTGAGTTCTAGTCAAGATCCATTTTTCGTGCGAGTTATTGCCCAAGCAACTAACGCATGTGCTGCGCTGTTGCTTTCTCCCCCAACTTGCTGAAAAACAAATTCACATAATTCAAATTCACGTTTTCTGAATTTTGCATTCAGCAACACATATTACTCCAGTCCCGATTTCAATTGGCACATCAAGAAAGATCCATTGCTATTTCAATTCACAAGGGGAGTTCATCTAAAAGGTAGTAGCTACGTGCCATAGTGGTAGTCATCTACTGGTGTCATGGTCGCCGTCGTAATCGTACTGTGGTGGTTTTGCCTCGTGATGTCTCCACCAGATGTCGTAGCCGTCGGAATGCAACCGCCGCCTACACAGATCTCCATCGCAGGCTCCTCCCCGCGTGCTCCTCGTCGTATGCTCCGTCGCAGGCTCCGTCGCGGGCTGCTAATGCGATGAACACCGATATGGATCTCCGTCCCAGGCAGCCGTCGCAGATTACCAATGAGACGGCCACCCACATGGCCTATCACTGATCACCGAGATTCGCTGCCGGCTGTCATCCCCGTCGTGGCTGCCGCTGGGATTGGCGATAGGAGGGAGGAAGAGATTTAGCGAGATCGGGAATTGGGGAGCACGACTTGGGAGGAAGGATGTTTTTGCAATATTCACATGGCTGACTTGGCTGGCTGCGGGCGGTTTTCTGCAAAAAGAAGGTCGACGCACGTCAGGCACGGGATTTAGATCGAGTGGCCGGTGATGAGAGGATGCAGGGATGCACAAAGGTTAGCGGATTCATAGGATACGACGCCCCATAAAGAGCCCAACAACTTTTACCCATATCCACGTGGAAGGATCTCATGCAGGACAAGGCTTGATTCGACGGCCAAGGCAAAATTTCATGTTTTGATCCTTTTGGCAAACTTTAGTCAGATCTGACCCTCGTCTGAAATGTTTTCGGGATCTGACCCTTTTGCTACCGTCGGAATGGATGGCGGTAGGGTATAACTGTCTACCGTCAGAATCCCTGGCGGTAAGACTTGACTGCGTCGTCATCTCTGTTTGACCAAAAAAACACCTTACCGCCAGTGCCTTTGGCGGTACGCTGTACAAACCTACCGCCAAAGGGCAGAAATCACATATTTGACCTGAGGGCGAAATCAAATCACAAACTGACCTGCTTTCGAAAAAAATTCACTCTGCTGACCCTTTCGTGTGGCGCCCGACAGCGAGGCACCGCACACTACTATGCAGCGCCCTTCCCTTGGGCGTCGCACCTCCTGCCAGCGTGGCAGTCCTGGTCCAGTTGCGGCCCCACAGACAGCACTGCAGCGCCTAAGGCTTGGGTGCCACACTGTGTAAAGTGCAGCGCCTATCGCTTGGGCGCTGCACATTAACTTAAGCCGCATCGGGCCAGCCCCTCCCAGCAGTTCTTCCCCCTCTGAGAAAGTTGCTCTGTTTACAGAGAGCGGCGGCGGCGGCGCCCCCTTCGGATCCCCCTCCCCACACCCCTCTCAGATCTGAAGTTTTGAGGCCCATATTCGATCTCCAATCCCTCCTACTAGGTAAACTCCTCCGTTCCCTTTCTTTTCCTCCGTTAATTCGTTGCATTTTTAGGGATTTGCCCAAGATTAGGTGGAACCTTTGATTTTCTTGGTTTGGATCTTTGTTTGCCCAAGATTAGGTGGAACCTTTGACCCCCCCCCCCCCCCACACACACACACTATATGATTCTTGTTAGTGAAACGTAGATTGTATATTTTTTAGATATATATGAGATGCCTAGTTTTGTAGATAATTATGAGATGTTGAGTTTTGTAGCTATATGTGAGATGTTGATTTTTTTTAGATACATATTAAATGTTGAGTTTATTTGAAATATGAGATGTTGATTTACTTGAACACATATGACATACTAGATATATATGAGAATTTACAATCATTTATTCATTGTGTGAGGAGGAGATGTTGAGATTCTTGTAGATGAACACATATGAGATGTTTAGATGAACACATATGAAATGTTGAGTGTATACCGATATTTGAGATGAACTCATATATGTTTATTGTTTGAACTTTGTAAGGATGGTTTGGCTTCTCGACAATGCCATTGACACGAAACACCGGGCCTACATGATGCGCGAGAAGGAGATGGTAATAACGAGTAATCTAAATATTTTGCAAATTTGCCTTAAGTTGAATTTTGCATGCCCTAAGTTTGTCATTACTTGTTTTTTGCAGAAACTTGAACCTTTGAAGATTCGGTATCACGGGGTCTCTGGTCCTGCCATGCCTTACGATGAGCGGTACACACCGTACATCAAGCAGGCAGGACTACTCCCGTGGATTCCGTTGGTCAGCCGGTCCACGCCGAATTTGAACGCTCCACTGGTGTCCGCTCTTGCTGATCGGTGGAGGCCGGAGACGCATAGTTTCCATCTTCGGACTGGGGAGATGACCGTGACGCTCGAGGATGTCTCGTTGATCACCGGTCTTGCAATCGACGGGATGCCTCTCTGTATGAGCACCGATTCTGATGGGTGGCACGAGCAGATGATTGCTCTTATCGGTATGGCTCCTACCGAGGCTGAGGCTGATGTAGAGGAAGGAGAAGAGAAGAAAGAGGGAAAGGAAAGCAGCCGGAGCTGCTTTCACGTGGATTCAAAATAACTTTGCGACGTGCCCTCCGTATGCCACTGATGATGTGATCCATACACATGCTCGTGTCTACATGTGGTACGTTGTGTCAAGGACTTTGTTTCCTGACTCCACTGGCAAGAACGCTCCATGGATGTGGCTGAAGGCGTTGACCGTCTTCGATAGAAAATGGAGCTGGGGTTCAGCGACTCTTGCCTACTTGTACCGACAGGTAGTTGGTCTGTTTTGTGATCAACTCATTTCTTCATTAGCAATGCAAGCTTGCTGTCAAGTTAACACTGTTTTTCTTTTATATGCAGTTGGACGATGCGTGTTGCAGGATCACAGATAGTGCAGGCATTGGTGGTAATATGCTTCTACTTTTTGTATGGAGCTGGGAGCGTCTGCCTGTTGGACGCCCGAAGAGCGTCGGGTTTAATCCTTGGTATGAAGATGAAGATGACGAATTACGGCGCCCCACTTGGGCTTACAAGTGGGATGTGGTTTCCGAGATGACGAACGATGTCAATCTCATGTACCAGAAGTATGTTGCCGAGTTGGACACGATTACACCTGAGCAGGTAACGAGGTCATTAGTTCAGTCATTTCTCATGTTTGCCTGAAAAAAAGTCACCAATTTTGCATTGTTGCCCTATTTCATAGGTGGAATGGCAGCCATATGGCGCCGATGACAGACTTGGGTACACCCCGGAGTTTACCATCAACCTGATGTGCTTGCGGGATAGGGATCTCTGGCTTATGCGGTGCCCACTGATATGCAACTGGGCTGTTGAGTTTCATTTGCCACATCGCGTGTTTCGTCAGTTTGGTCTGTTTCAGCCTCACCCGCCGGAATGGGTGGATACGGACAAAGCACTTCATAGGTAAGAGAGCGTATTGACTAAGCATCGTCAGTCCTTCTTAATTTTGCTAATGTTTGGTATTGTACCATGCAGGTTGGATAGGAGAAGGCAGCGGAAGATAAAGGACTGGGACAAGCATCATGCTTCATATGTTACCCGCTTCCAGCTTTGCGTGGAGCAAGCTCGTAGCAGTGCACGCGCCCAGCTTCGTGAGCATAACCCACTTGCTTTTGATAACTACATACGATGGCTTCTTGAAAATACTCGAGTTGAGATATGCCCGCCGGCATATAATGAGGATATTCTTGAAGAACCCGTAAACTTTGAGGATCTATCAAAGGGGAAGTATAACAGAGATGTCAGGGTAGGGCAAGGAGTCTCTGCTGTTCCGGTGATGAACTATGTGGTAAAGTGTTCCTTCTTTACTTTCCCGTTGGCCGTATTACACATGTTTGAATGGCTAACGTGTTCATTCTTTCTCATCTGCAGCGCACCGAGATCAACAAAGCAGCTGATGAGAGCCAGTCTATTCTCGAGAACACACCGGTTGGAAAAGGCAATGATGATGGTTCACTACGAGCATTCCTCAAGGTACATATCACATTCACTATGAGAGCCAGTCTATGTTGCAGAGTTTGATATCTTCCACACGTGTTCATGTTACAGCGTCAGGCCAAGAAGTTAAGGCGGTTATCGAATCTTCTCGGTTGCCGTGATCCCGAATTTGATGAACCATCTGCCTCTAGGTCTGGTACACCATCAGACCCCTCATCTCACCATCAGGGGGACGATGTGAGTTCCTCATATGCTTATCTGGATGATGATGGTGTGGTCACCCAAGAGGTATGACTAATCCTTTAGATGTGATTCTCACTTGATTACGACGCCGGTCTTCACCATATTGTTTGATTGTGTGATAGGGCCATGAGCTTGATGATGACATGACTTTGGCGGACGCTCAACTTCGGTCCCCATATGTGTTCAAGCCTAGGCAGCCCAGACGCTGGTACACGCCCAACGACTTTGACAACAGAGGCAACCCAAAGGTGGTCGTAGGGACCTCGCGGATGGCTAGCTTGGATGATGAGGCGGAGGCGGAGGCGGAGGAGGAAGTGCAGGAAGAGGAGCCTCGTCCACCCAGGAAGAAGAAGATTACCTGCAGGCGTGGCACCAGGAACACGCGCGGAAGGCATTAGTGCTTGTGTTTGTTAGTGCTCTTGTAGCCGTTTCATTAGGTCGATGAACTTGTGAGGTTATGTTATATGTTGGTGAATTCTTACTAGTGTGGTATTTGTGTTTGCAAACTAGTAGTAATGTTGAATTGTCCTAAATGATGTGATGTTCAAGTTATTAGTTGTCTTTGTTCAGTATGTGCAGTCTACAGTAATTTTATTTATGTTGAAGCAAGTTATGTCAGTGCTGCATGAGGCCAAAATGGCATCTGTTTCTGCAGTTTGGGGTAGTACTGTCGAAAGCACGTGCCCACATATTCCTTTCGACAATGTTCTTATTGAGAAATTCAAGACCACCGGGGTCAAGTTTCTTGTGTCTGAGCAATGCATTGAACAATGTGGCAAACCGCTTGTTGGTGAAAGCGAGACAACAAACTTGAAGATCATCGGCCAACTCCTTGATACCACATGCCCTATAGAAGTTTGCACAAAAGTGCCTCATGCACCATCGATGGTGCAACTTTGTATGTCCGGGAATGTCAACCACCATCGCGTTTAGAATTCCTAGATGGCGATCCGATATGACACAAATTTCTCTTTCAGCCGGTAATACCCTTGTTCTCAATTGACGCAAGAACCACTCCCAGTTATCATTGTTCTCCACCTCAACCAAAGTGAAAGCCAAAGGCAACACCCGGTTATTGGCATCACTTGCTATTGCAACCAATAAAGTGCCCTTGTATTGTCCGGTCAAGAACGTGCCATCAATGGCGATGACGGGCCGACAATGCTCAAAAGCCCTCACGCATTGCTCAAAGGCCCAAAATGCACGGCCAAATACTCGGATGGTCCTCCCGTTATGAATCAATGTTTGGTGCCCATGAGGCTCAACCACGTGAACCATGCCTGGGTTTGTGGCGGCCATAGCTGACAACAACCTAGGGAGTTGGTTGTATGCTTCCTCCCAATTGCCATACAACATCTTGAATGCGGCTTGCTTTGCCTTCCATGCCTTGCCGTACTTCACCTTGTAATGAAAGATGGCTTTCACAAGGTCAATGACACTCTTGATGCTCATTATTGGAAGTGTGGATATTTGGTTGGATAACCTGTAAGCAATGAACTCGGACGTGAGTAGTCTGTGTTGTTGGTACACAAGCTCGCCATCCGCATTCTTGTGCCGGCACATGTGAGTTGGTAGACAACTCACTATGCGCCAAGTGGGACCTCCTTTCCATGGCCTCGCACGCACAATCCATGGACATCTTGGCACTTCACATTTGACCGTGTAACGCACATTGACGTCCGAGTTGGCCACTTTATGTGGACGATAATGTGTAACCAAATAGTTGTCAAGCCACATTGTGACGCCCCCGATTCAATCGTACACTAATCATACACGCAAATGTGTACGATCAAGATCGAGGACTCACGGGAAGATATCACAACACAACTCTAGACACAAATTAAAATAAAACAAGCTTTAAATTACAAGCCAGGGGCCTCGAAGGCTCGAATACATAAGCTCGAAAACACAAGAGTTAGCGGAAGCAATAATATCTGAGTATAGACATAAGTTAAACAAGATTGCCTTAAGAAGGCTAGCACAAAAGTAGCAACGATCGAAAAGGAAAGGCCTCCTGCCTGGGACCTCCTAACTACTCCTCAAAGCCGAACTCCATGTAGAATCAACCTCGGGATCTCTAGCTCCTGGACTCCAGCATCTGGTTGCGACAACCAGGTATAGAAAGGGGAAAAGAGGGAGAAAAGCAACCATGAGTACTCATCCAAAGTACTCGCAAGCAAGGAGCTACACTACATATGCATGAGTATATGTGTAAAGGGCCATATCAGTGGACTGAACTGCAGAATGCCAGAATAAGAGGGGGATAGCTAATCCTGTCGAAGACTACGCTTCTGGCAGCCTCCATCTTGCAGCATGTAGAAGAGAGTAGATTGAAGTCCTCCAAGTAGCATCGTATAGCATAATCCTACCCGGCGATCCCCTCCTCGTCGCCCTGTTAGAGAGCGATCACCGGGTTATATCTGGCACTTGGAAGGGTGTGTTTTATTAAGTATCTGGTTCTAGTTGTCATAAGGTCAAGGTACAACTCCGGGTCGTCCTTTTACCGAGGGACACGGCTATTCGAATAGATAAACTTCCCTGCAGGGGTGCACCACATAACCCAACACGCTCGATCTCATTTGGCCGGACACACTTTTCTGGGTCATGCCTGGCCTCAGAAGATCAACACGTCGCAGCCCCACCTAGGCTCAACAGAGAGGTCAGCACGCCGGTCTAAATCCTATGCGCGCAGGGGTCTGGGCCCATCGCCCATTGCACACCTGCACGTTGCCTACGCGGCCGGAAGCAGACCTAGCCCCCATAATACAAGCGCGAGCTTATGGTCCAATGCGGCGCGCGCCACTCAGTCGCTGACGTCAAAAAGAGCTTCGGCTAATACCACGATGCCGAGTGCCCATAACTGTTCCCGCGTAGTTGGTTAGTGCGTATAGACCAAATGGCAAGACTCAGATCAAATACCAAGATCTCGTTAAGCGTGTTAAGTATCCGCGAACGCCGACCAGGGCCAGGCCCACCTCTCTCCTAGGTGGTCTCAACCTGCCCTGTCGCTCCGCCACAAAGTAACAGTCGGGGGCCGTTAGGAACCCAGGCCCACCTCTACAAGGATGGAGCCACCTGTCCTTTCAGCCCCCTCATCAGAATCACTTGCGGGTACTCAACGAGCCGACCCGACTTTAGTCACCACATGTGTCATGTATATAAAGTATATAGTATATACCCGTGATCACCTCCCAAGTGATCACGGCCTGATAGTATAGCACAGCAGACGGACAAGAATGTAGGGCCACTGATGGAAAACTAGCATCCTATACTAAGCATGTAGGATTGCAGGTAAAGGTAACAACAGTAGTAGCAAGGACAGGCTATGCATCAGGATAGGATTAACGGAAAGCAGTAACATGCTACACTACTCTAATGCAAGCAGTATAGAGAAGAATAGGCGATATCTGGTGATCAAGGGGGGGCTTGCCTGGTTGCTCCGGCAAGGAGGGGTCGTCGTCGACGTAGTCGATCACAGGGGGCAGCATCGGTCTCGGGGTCTATCGGAGAGAAGAGGGGGAAGAAACAATAAATATAAAGCAAACATAGCATCACAAAGCATAACGTGGTAATACGACGTGTCGGGTGTGACCTAACGTATGCCTACACGAATAGGTGAAGGGGGAAATTCAACCGGGAATATTTTCCCGGTTCCGGACCTGTGCCAGACAGATGACCGGAGGGGAAAAGTTCCATGTTCAGCATGCTATAGGCATGTGACAAATGAATGGACCGCGTATTCGGATTCGTTCGATTTTTCTGAGCAACTTTCATATAGAAAACATTTTCATCCGAGCTACGGATTATTTTATATGATTTTTGAAAGTTTTAACAATATTCTGGAATTATTTATATTAACAGAAAAGGAATATGACATCAGCATTGCGTGGGGATGACGTCAGCAGTCAACAGACTCGCTGACCAGGGTCAAACCGGGCCTGTGGGTCCACTGGGACCCACATGTCAGCCTCTGTTAGTCTAACAGTAATTTAAACTACTTAACAGCCTAATTAGAGGGGTGGGCCCCTGGTGTCAGTGACTAACTAATTACTAATTAGTTAACAGATTAATTAAAATTTTAATTATTTATAAAACCTATTTAAAATAGCACGGGGCCCGCATGTCAGTGGCACTGGGCTGCATAGTCAGTACGTTGACTGGGTCAACCCAGTCAACGGGGCATGCGGGGCCCGCTAGCAGTGACCCAGGGGTGGCCCCAGGTGTGCCACGTTGGCAATGGCCGGCGGCTGAACGCCAGCGACCGAAAACATGGCGGAGGCGCTTGGGACCTCGCCGGAAACGCGCCACAGAGGGCCGTTTCGAGCGCAGCCCGGCTCGTTCGGACGCGGGAGGAGCGGCGCATCCAACTGTGGCCTTAGCTCGGGCTGAGGCGGGCTGCAACAACGGCGGCGTCGAGCAGAGGCGGCGGCGGGCGATGGTGGATTCGGCGATGCAGGGCACGGGTCGTCGCCCGGAGAGGGCCTACGAGCAGCTGGCACTCGCGTTCGATGGAGGTAGCGGGAGGCTGCGGGGAGGCCCGTGGGGACGACGATGATGAGCGACGCGCCGGCCGGAGTCGGGCGCAGATGGATCCGATGCAAGGGGACATGGGAGGACAAGCAGAGGGCACTAGCGGCTTCACCGGGAGGCTCTTAGCACGTGCTCGTGCTCGGCTAGCTCAGAACGAGCGGTGGCCATGGTGGCGATGGAGCAGGGCGGCGGTGGCCTACGGGAGCTATGGCGATGGCGGTTACATGCATGGAAACGGACCGGGGGGTGAGGGGTTACGCGCGGGAGCTCGCCGTGGGGCCGTAGGGGATGGCAGCGGGCTTGATGGAGGCTCGAGGTGGCCGGATTCGTCGACGGAGTGTGTCGGGCCGAGGAAGAAGCCGGTGGCGGGGACGGCGCCGCGGGGGCGTCCCGCTTGAGCGTGCGGTCGGAGAAGATGCAGCGGAGGCCGGTGAAGCGGAAGGGCATGTCGGAGGGAAGAGGGAGCGGCGCTCGCCGCGGTGGTGCCAGACGGCGGCGACGCGGCGCTCAGGCGAGACGGAGCGCGCGAGGTGGAGAGTGGGCGAGATCTGGGCGAGAGGGAAAGATATCTGCGCGGGGAGGGGGCTGACGAGGATGAGGTCAAGGGGGGAGGGCTCGTCCTTATCCCTGGCGTTGCCGCGGCGTGGGGCGGCGAGCCGGTCGGGCGGCGACCGCGGGCACGGGCGCTCGGTCGCCCGCACAGTGAAGACGACGTGGGAGGGGGAGCTGGGCGGCCTCGGCCGGTTTGGGCTAGCCGGCCAGCTAGGCCAGTGGGCCAAGGCCCTTGGGGAGCCGGGGGTTTTCTTTTCTTTTGTTTTCTTTTTACTTTTATTTATTTTTCTTTTCTGTTTTATTTCTAGTTTCTCATTCATTTAGTTTTTATCTAATATTAAAATGATCCCTAATTTAGTAATACATTAAAACCCACTACAACAAAAGGTTTTACCCCAAAACAATTTAGTTTAGTATTTTGTTAATTATAAAAGCATTTAAATATTGGTTTTTGCTACCGTTTTATTCACCTAAGGGTATTTAAACATTTTATAAAAAATGGGGTTTCTTCACCATTATTAGCTAGGGATTATTTGTCACAAATAGAACATTTTAGCTTTAATGTTTGAAAACTTTTGCCGTTTGACTTGAGTTTGAATTTTGAATTCAAACGGGATTGAATCATTGGGAGATTGACGACAGTAACCGAGGTGACATGGCATCATTAACAGAGGTTCACTGTAGCTTAATTATCCAGGCGTCACACACATCTTCAATTCCAAGAAGGATTCAAACTCACAACCGGGATATATCCCGTTCTTGCCGTCTTCCAAATCATGGTGAGAACTTGGCCTAGCTCCAAGAGATATGCATTTGCCACCATCCACAACGGCTTCATCCGCGAGACTAAGATCCTTGAACAATGATGTGTTGTGATCCTTCCCGAATACCTTCTTGAATGCTTGGGCCTCCTTCGGCGTGAACCCCTCCTCATCAACTTCTTCATCGGGACCATCGTCATCCGAGTCCGATGCATATGCACGGGAAAAGGGATGGATTGGTCCATTGTCTCTTGCACATGATATTGGTCGAGATCACCCACATTGTTGTCATGGAGATCAACTTCGTTGTCATCCTCCTCGTACTCATCATTCTCCTCTTCAAAAGCTTCATTTTGGTTGTTTGGAGTCAGGCTCAATGTTGGCCAATCTTGTTGCATGAAATGAGGTTCACTCATTTGATCTTGGTTAATGGGTGGGGGAGTGCTAGCAACCAACGGGGAGGGGTTCCGATTCAAGTCCAAATTCAAAGTAGACTCAACCTTCTTGGAGGCAAATAACTCAAGAGCCTTGTCTAGAGATTCGGCAACCGTCTCCTTGTATGCAACCCAACGTTGCTCGGAGTTCACACGCATTGTCTTCCAACGGATGTGCATTCCAAAACCAACATTATGCCTTCCCTCGAACTCAACAACGTCACTTGGGTCCATCCAATTCAAATCCTTCCTCACTTGGTCCAAGAGCTCCGCATAGTTAGGACTACTCTCAAACACCATGTCAAGCTCATCCGGGTTCGGCTCAACATTGCCTTTCAAAAAGGCCTCTTTATCCACATGATGAACATAAACACATGTTCTCCCTATCCCTACAATAATCAAAAACACACATATATCAAGTAAGTACTTAACAAAAATATTTGCACAAAATACATATGCCATAACATATATATGAATTAATAACCATAACCCCCACTTAACAATAACCACAATCCTAACCATAGGATAACCCTAACACCAACATCAAACACACATAACCCTAACCCTAGCATACTATGAAAGCCTAACCATACCAAATTAGCAAAGAAACATAACATCATTCAACACAAATTTGCAAATCCAAGCCAAAACTAGGGTTTCCCCAAAGTAGCAAGATTTGAGCAAATGTGACAATTCCTATGGATGAAAACGAGGGGATCGGAGGATATTACCTTAAGGGAGGGGTTGGCTTCGAAATCCATGGTGAAATACTCCGGATTTGCAAGATTTGAGAAGGTATTGGGAGGGGGAGAGGGGAAGAGAGTAGGGGCGCAAGTCTAAGGGTTTTGGGTGGGGTGGGGGTGTGTGGGGTGGGGGTGGGAGGGGAGAGAGGGTGCGGCCAGCCTAAGTGGAACACAGACTGTGCAGCGCCTAAGAGACGGGCGCTGCACATTACAAGTGTGGCACCTAAGACTTAGGCGCTGCAGTGCTGTCTGTGGGGCCGCAACTGGACCAGGACTACCACACTGGCAGGAGGTGCGACGCCTAAGGCAGAGGCGCTGCATAATAGTGTGCGGCGCCTAGCTGTCGGGCGTCACACGAAAGGGTCAGCAGAATGATTTTTTTGAAAACAGGTCAGTTTGTGATTTGATTTCGCTTTCAAATGTAATTTCTGCCCCGCCAAAGTGTACGGCGGTAGGGTGCTCTCATGCATGCAACACATGCATCCATCGATGCCATGCATGCTACACAGCGGGCTGCCCATGCATGTTGCACATCCATCAATCTATCCCATGCATGCACATCCATCCAGCCATGCCATGCATGCTGCACAGCGGGCCGCCCAATGCATGTTGCGCATCCATCCTAGGCTAGGCTGCAGTTTTACTAGGCTAGGCTAGGCTGCAGTTGGTGAGCAGCGCACTTATTATTCACCTCCTAGGTTAGGCTGCAGTTTTTAGTATTTTTTAAGCAGTGCTTGAGGGATGCAGCGCAACGCAGCTCAACAGGTCAGCCGCAGATCCTACCGCCAAAAATGCCGGCGGTAGGATATAATGGGCTACCGCCAAGGTTTTTTGTGGTAGGGTATTTTTCATGTTAGATGACCGTTACGGCGCAGTCAAAGCCTACCATCAGATATTTTGGCGGTAGACAGTTAAACCTTACCGCCAGAGACAATGGCGGTAAGAAAAAAGGTCAGATCCTGAAAATTTTACGAACCAGGGTCAGATCTGATTGAAGTTTCCGAAAAGGGTCAAAACACGAAATTTGTCCGACGGCCAACAACTCTTGGATTTGCCACTTCTCAGCCGTCCGATGGAACAGATCCAACGGATAATAATGGAAGTTATTCCCACACTATAGAGGGATATAGATTTTTCTTATCCATCCGGAACTTTTTTTTGTACACATTTAAGATTTTTCAAATACATTTTAGATTTTTTTTTTCAAATGTATGTTCTGCTGTCAATTATTTATATACACATGGAACACATTTGGTATAAATCCAAACCAATGTTTTATAGAGGTTTAATATGATTTTTTCCCAAATATATGTTTTGATCTCTACTTTTTTCATAAACATTGTATATATATATTTATTCTGTGTCCAAAAATAATAATTGTAAATGTTTAACATTTTTTGAATACATCATTAACATTTTTTTTAAATATATGTTTGATATCTATTATTTTCATCCACATTGTACATTTGTGGTATACGTCTAAAACATATTTATACAGGTTAAACTTTTTCAAATATTTGTTTCGATGTCTAAACAGCTAATTTTTTTTAACATCAAAACGTACTTTTTATACACATTTAACTTTTTTTAATTGCATTAACATTTTTATACAATGTATAAACATTAAAAAAAATACATGTACATTTTTTTGAAACGCATGACCATTTTTTTAATGTCACATACATTGTTTTCGAAACATATAAATGTTTATTTTAGGTTATGCTAACAAATAATTACAATGTGTTATCCTTTTTCCAGTTCTCAGACCCAATTGATTTTCTTGAAACAAATTAAGTTTTGGAATACATGTATTTAATATATATTAAAAAAAAGAAACCAAGAAAACTTAAAAAATCTAAGAATGAAGAAAGTTAAAAGAAGGAACTAACCTGAAAGTTGTGTCGGCCCATTACTTGCGACTGGAAAGGCGCTCCTTGAGCGAGACCTTCTTTGATCTTGTTCTAGTTAAAGGCTACCCCTTGCAAAGTTCACTCCCACCTTCTGAGGTGCTAACAAGTGATGCATTGTATATGTGCCACTTGCAATCTGAGAGTTTTCCCCCTTTTTCATATATCTTTTTATTCATTTTATCTCTTGAACCGTGCGTCCAAATAGCAAAATGTTTTCATTATTGGATTTCTTGTCGAGATCTTTGAAACTTGATCCCATATTAATAGGTTTCGACGAACCTTTTTTCATGGAAAAACCCAGGAAAACCGAAAACTATAAAATCAAAGATAAAAAAATAGGAAAATGACAAAAAGGACCGACAACTAAAAAATACGAATACAAAAAACCCGAATGAAATAGTGTGAAAGCACATTTACAGTTTTCAATTTTATTGACAAGCACAAGCTGTGCTATTTTCTTTTCTCGGGGAAACATAGCCGTGCTTCTCGTAGAAGCATAAGATGTGCTTTTCTCTTTTCAACGGAAGCAAAGGTTGTGTTTTTCAAGAAAGTAAATATGTGCTTCCACAAAAAACACAAATGTGTTTCTCGTGGAAGCACAGACTGTGCTTCTTATACTTTCTTTTGGAAGCACATTTGTGCTTCGCAAAAAAATATAACAATTTATCTCTCAAAATTCTAGGAAAATTAGTAAAAAAAAGAAAATATAAAAAAACATCTAAAACACGAGAACGCGTATAGAAAAATAAAAAAATAAAACCCTGAGGAAGCGTCCAACACGACACGTGGCAGAAAAAAAATGACCCTTGCGGGAGTCCCCCAAAGAGTAACTATTGGTTAGTTGCTCCCATAAGCGCGGCATAAGTGCTCCGCGAGTGGTCTCTGACGACGCCTGCCCTAATATTGTCTCCTGAGCTTTAAGGGCATCTCCAATGCTGAAGCCCAAACCAGCATTCCAGTCGTCAAATATGCGCCCAAATGCCTGGGGACCTCCTAATCGGCGCATGTTAGGAGATCAGGCGCTCAAGTGAACAGGAGCGGGCCGCGGCCCATTAAAATCTCTCTCTCTCTCTCTCTCTCTCTCTCTCTCTCTCTCTCTCTCTCTCTCTCTCTCTCTCTCGCTCAAAAAAAATTGGTCGCACCATCAACTTGCCTTGCTGGCATTCTATTTTCTTTCTGTGTTGCGTTGCTGGTTCAGGAAAAAGACCGGCCCTCAGTTTTTTGTGAAATAAAAAAAGATTTAATGGATTTATTAAAAAATGTTCTTGGGTTAAAAAAAGATCAAAACAATTGGAAAAAGTAATGAACGAAAAAAAATCAGGAATTATGAAAAAGTTCATCGACTATGGAAAAGGTTCATCGATTTTGAAAAAAAAGTTTGTCGATTTTGGAAAAAAGTTCATCAATTTTGAAAAAAAAATTATCTAGTTTTGAAAAAAGGTTAATCGATTTTGAAAAAAATCGATTTTGAAACAAATCAATTTTGAAAAAAAGGTTCATCGAATTTGGAAAAAAGTTCATCAAATCTAAAAAAATATTCCTCGAATTTGATTAAAAAAGTTCACGCATTTCCACACAACATAAAAGAAAGAGGGACAAGAAAAGAGGAAAAGAAAGAAAACAAATAGGGAAAAACGTTGCTCTTTGTAGCGTTGTATAGGTAAAGAACAAAAAATGTAACCTTGCCACAACACCTAAGCTGGCGAGTTGGTTACCTCAGCTTGTAATGAGCAGATCTGGTAACTAGCAACGATTCCCTTCTTTTATTTTTTTCTTTTGCTTTTTCCTTTTTCCTTTTCTTTTTTACATTAGATGTACTTTTCTCAAATCCGTTGAACTTTTTCAAAAATCTATGAACTTTTTTCAATTCGATGAACTTTTTCTTGGAAAATCGATGAACCTTTTTTCAAATCCACTGAACATTTTTCAATATTGATGAACTTTTTTCCAGATTCGATGAACATTTTTCAAATTTGATGAACATTTTTTTAGATATGAACTTTTTCTCATTTGATTAACTTTCTTTTAGATTCGATGAACTTTGGTCAAATTTGATGAACTTTTTTAGATTTGATTTACTTATAAAAAACTATGAATCAATGAACTAATTTTAAAATCTGTGAACCTTTTAAATTTGGTGATATTTTTTTCTAAATCCATGAACATATTTGAAACCATGTTATTTTTTATTTTTTTTATTTTATGAAATAATATATACTACGTATATAATTTATGCTATTTGTTTTACTAGAACTAGAACAATGCCCGTGCTTTGCAGCGAGATATAAATATTCTTATACATTAGCTTGTGAGTTACCTGTAAATAATAATGTGATTGTGTAAATAATTGTCATCAAATTCTGCCCGTGAATTACCTTATATTTTGATTAGAAGTTTGGTAAATAAATTAAAGGGAAATTGGTTCGGAAGGTAAGTAAATTAATGTGATTGATTATCATATACATGAAAGATTGGACGAAGGGGTGACAGAAAGAAAGATGAAATAGAAATGTTACGTTATTTTTAAGTAGTAGAGATAAGACTCAAATAGAGTAGTTTCCTGATTGTTGTCGTGAAGGTGAAGTTGGCCTAGTGGTTATGGCGTGTGACATTCTTGTTGCTCACTAGAGTTTGAGATCCTGTTCTCCCATTTAACCATTACCTGTTTTTTTTTTCCATTTTTTCCCTTTGCGTTTGCTTCTTGCAAACACACGTGAGAGTTACTGGGCCGGCCATTACGTGCCCCTGTGAGCGCCAGCATCTCTAATTGGTACTACCAGCGCCGAATAGGAGGTGCCATTGCCAAACGGAAAACCCTATTCAACGCGCTTTGCATCAAACTGTCGTCGAATCGCACAGGAGAGGCGACCTAGCGAGCGACTTGGCCCAGCCCATCTATAGCACGTACAACTTTCAAGTTCTGGTTTGCGAACCTTCTAGAGCGTTCCCAGCCGGTTTTTACCGATTTTGGGAACCTTCTCGAAGGTTCCTGAACCGGTTTTATATTTCTAACCGTTTTTCATTTTTCTGATTCTTTCTTCCTTCCATTTTTCATTTTTTAGATAAAAGCCCGACTTTATAAATAAAGCCACCAGGTAGAGTAGCACAACCAGCAACCAGGCAACCACAGTAACAACGCAGGCAAAAGGAATATTTTGTTTCTCAACAAATTTTCTGCAATTTAAAAATGTTTGTATTTCTTAAAATTTGTTCTTTTTTCCAGATTTTGTTCCTGTTTTCAATTGTTTTTTAAAAATCCCAAGAATATATTAGTATTTCAAAATTTGTTCAGTTCATTTCCGAAAATGTTCATAAATTCAAGAAATTTTAAAACTTCTAAAGATGTCCGCATTTCTAAATTTTGTTCAAAATACAAAAAATGCTCAAGGATTTCAGAAAATGCTCCTGTTCTAAAAAATTGTTCAGAAATTAAAAATTGATCATGTTTCCACAATTCGTTCGCAAATTTAGAAAGTGTTATGGAAATTATATAAAATGTTCGTGTTTAAAAAAAATCATTTTTTTATAAAATGTTTGCATGTTTACAAAAAAAGTTCATGTTTTCAAAATTCAATTTTTTCCATGTTTTTGTAATGTGTTCACAAATTGAAAAAATGTTTGCGAGAATTTCATAAAATATTCACGTTTTGACAAAATTATTGATAATTTCATAAAATGTGAGCGTTTTTCCAATTTTGTTCCTGTTTTTAAAAAATGTTCATAATTTCGAAAGATGTTCTTGCTTTCAATATTGTTCCCTTTTTTACAAAACATGTTTTAGATTCTCAAAAAATGTTCTTGTCTTTTAAAGTTTGTTAGCAAATTTTGAAAATGTTCGGCTTTCTAAATATATTTACTTTTGTGAAAAATAAACCATGTTCAAAATTTCAATAAAGTTAATTTTATTTTGCCGCGTATAGTCTATATTAACTGAGCTAGCATTTTTAGATAACCAAGTAGATGAACATAGTGGTTAGCGAAGTGGTTCACTCACTTGAGGTTGTGTGTTCAATCCCCCACACGCACGTTTCTGGGAATATTGTGCGAGCTGTTCTTTAAATTTTGGCGTAGCCATCCGCTTCTTTAAGCCTAACGTTGCTAAATTTGGCTGGCGGCGCGCTCGGTTTTACCGATGGTCGCGGGTTCGAATCCCTCATAGTCGCTTTTTTTGTTAATGTTTCTCGGCGCGTGCCATTTCGAAAGGAAAAATTTCACGGCACGCTACCGTAAATGGGCCAGCCTAGGTCAGCTACTCCCTTTGCGAAATATCGACTGTTTGCTGCAGTAAGCGGCATATAGGAGGTCTTGCCAAACGCTTGGCGCTAAGAAACTTGAAATTGGAGCGGGCCATTAACATGAATTTTTCTCGTTGCACGTAGGCCTGTCATTGGTCTTTCTATTTTTTTTGTTCGTTTGTTTCTTTACCAGTTAAGATGGGTTCCCGTCTGTTTTGTTTGGGTTTTTCTTGCGTTTTATATTTTACCTTTATTTTTTATTTATCATTTATTCTGGTTTTATTTTCCTTCACCTTTTTAAGTTTTTCCTTTTCATTCACTTTTAATTTTCATTATTTGTCCTATACAATAAGTTTTTTTACCATAAAACAGTAAGGCAAAAGCCCTACTGTGTGTCATTTTCATTAATATAAGGCAGGAAAATCAAAGGGTTTACAATGCTTGATGGGGAGACAACCAGAGAAGTCTAGGAATACAAAGTAAGGAAAAGAGGAAAGTAAATTAAATATTATCAATCCAGGATGACATGCCATCCTTAAGACTAGGTTTGGCTCTAAGCATGGTCAACTTGAAAGTTTTGATGAAGTCATATCTGCATTCTGTGATTGAGCAAGGAATTCCTTCAAATATCAATCCATTTCTTTGATTCCAGATGCTCCAGCAGTCCATAGTCATAATTTCCATGAAAAAATCAAGTTGGTATCTCTGTTTAGCTTCAATTATCATATCATGGATGCTTATATTTGTGTTCCATTCAAAACCAATATTCCACCAGAAGCCTTGACTAAATGGGTAAGAGAAAAGAAGGTGAGTTTTGTCGTCCATATCTTCATCATTACATAATACACAGTTGGTGGAGTCAAGGTGAAAACTCCTCCTGGTCAGAAAATCACAAGTATTTATTCTATCATGAGCATTAACCAGCAGAAGATTTATGCTTTGGTAAACAACATTGACTTCCATATCCATTTAAATGGATTAGCAGCTTCATCATTTTTCATGAGGTAGTTATAGATCTTCTTGATCATGTTGACAGTACTACCCCAATTGAAATACTAGTTGTCATGATCATTATTCTGCCTGATGCCATTTAACTGATCAGATAGTAGGTGAAACTGTTGATGGGCAATAATAGATAATGGTAACTGAAAGAGATTATAATAATTCTCAAAACATTTTGGCTGCCCTAATAGATATATTTTCCTGTTGAGTGAAGTAGTGTAATTCAGGAAACTTCAGTTTCATGATGGACCCATTCCAATTGTCCTTCCACGGTAATGTAGAATTTCCTGAGTTGAGTTGGCAGGTAGTCATGTCTTTAAATAATTCAAACAATTTCATGCAGTCTTTCCACCAGAAAGAGCCTTTGTTATTGCTAGAGTGTGGTACTTCATTGTTTTGGTAGTAAGCATTCCAAAGCAGTTTGACCGAGGGTACTGAAGGAAATATGCCCTAGAGGCAATAATAAAGTTGTTATTTATATTTCCTTATAACATGATAAATGTTTATTATTCATGCTAGATTTTGTATTAACAGGAAACTTAGTACATGTGTGAATACATAGACAAACAGAGTGTCCCTAGTTCGCCTCTACTAGACTAGCTCGTTAATCAAAGATGGCTAAGTTTCCTGACCATAGACATGTGTTGTCATTTGATGAACGGGGTCACATCATTAGAGAATCATGTGATGGACAAGACCCATCCGTTAGCTTAGCATAATGATTGTTTGATTTTATTGCTTTTGTTTCTTCATGACTTATACATGTTCCTCTGACTATGAGATTATGCAACTCCCGAATACCGGAGGAACACCTTGTGTTGGGGATATAGCTATTGAGTATAAACCGCCCAGGAGGGGCCGGATTATACTCATGATAATTACCAGTATTGAAGCCCATGAAGACATAGAAGATGGCGACTTATGAAGGAGACTTAATAAGAAGGCCCAAAGCCCAGAGGCGGGTTAGGGCCCATAGACATAAACTGTTGGGAATCGTAGCATAATTTAAAATTTTTCTACGCTCACCAAGATGCATCTATGGAGTCTACTAGCAACGAGGGGAAAGGAGTGCATCTACATACCCTTGTAGATCGCGAGCGGAAGCGTTCCAATGAACGTGGATGACGGAGTCGTACTCGCCGTGATCCAAATCACCGATGACCGAGTGCCGAACGGACGGCACCTCCGCGTTCAACACACATACAGTGCAGCGACGTCTCCTCCTTCTTGATCCAGCAAGGGGCAAGGAGAGGTTGATGGAGATCCAGCAGCACGACGGCGTGGTGGTGGATGTAGCGGGTCTCCGGCAGGGCTTTGCCGAGCTTCTGCGAGAGAGAGAGAGAGAGAGGTGTTGCAGGGGAGGAGGGAGGCGCCCAAGGCTGTATGTTCTGCCCTCCCTCCCCCCCTTTATATAGGCCCCCTGGGGGGGCGCCGGCCCAGGGAGATGGGATCTCCAAGGGGGGGCGGCGGCCAAAGGGGGGAAGGGGTGCCTTGCCCCCAAGGCAAGGGGGAAGCTCCCCCCTAGGGTTCCCAACCCTAGGCGCATGGGGGGGGCCAAGGGGGGCGCCCCAGCCCAATAAGGGCTGGTTACCTTCCACTTTCAGCCCACGGGGCCCTCCAGGATAGGTGGCCCCACCCGGTGGACCCCCGGGACCCTTCCGGTGGTCCCGGTACAATACCGGTAACCCCCGAAACTTTCCCGGTGGCCGAAACTTGACTTCCTATATATAATTCTTCACCTCCGGACCATTCCGGAACCTCTCGTGACGTCCGGGATCTCATCCGGGACTCCGAACAACTTTCGGGTTTCCGCATACATATATCTCTACAACCCTAGCGTCACCGAACCTTAAGTGTGTAGACCCTACGGGTTCGGGAGACATGCAGACATGACCGAGACGCCTCTCCGGTCAATAACCAACAGCGGGATCTGGATACCCATGTTGGCTCCCACATGTTCCACGATGATCTCATCGGATGAACCACGGTGTCGAGGATTCAATCAATCCGTATGCAATTCCCTTTGTCAATCGGTATGTTACTTGCCCGAGATTCGATCGTCGGTATCCCAATACCTTGTTCAATCTCGTTACCGGCAAGTCTCTTTACTCGTACCGCAATGCATGATCCCGTGACTAACGCCTTAGTCACATTGAGCTCATTATGATGATGCATTACCGAGTGGGCCCAGAGATACCTCTCCGTCACACGGAGTGACAAATCCCAGTCTCGATCCGTGCCAACCCAACAGACACTTTCGGAGATACCCGTAGTGCACCTTTATAGTCACCCAGTTACGTTGTGACGTTTGGCACACCCAAAGCACTCCTACGGTATCCGGGAGTTGCACGATCTCATGGTCTAAGGAAAAGATACTTGACATTGGAAAAGCTCTAGCAAACGAAACTACACGATCTTTTATGCTATGCTTAGGATTGGGTCTTGTCCATCACATCATTCTCCTAATGATGTGATCCCGTTATCAATGACATCCAATGTCCATAGTCAGGAAACCATGACTATCTGTTGATCAACGAGCTAGTCAACTAGAGGCTTACTAGGGACACGTTGTGGTCTATGTATTCACACATGTATTACGATTTCCGGACAATACAATTATAGCATGAACAATAGACAATTATCATGAACAAAGAAATATAATAATAACCATTTATTATTGCCTCTAGGGCATATTTCCAACAGTCTCCCACTTGCACTAGAGTCAATAATCTAGTTACATTGTGATGAATCGAACACCCATTGCGTCCTGGTGTTGATCATGTTTTTCCCTAGGGAGAGGTTTAGTCAACGGATCTGCTACATTCAGGTCCGTATGTACTTTACAAATATCTATGTCTCCATTTTGAACACTTTCACGAATGGAGTTGAAGCGACGCTTGATATGCCTGGTCTTCCTGTGAAACCTGGGCTCCTTCGCAAGGGCAATAGCTCCAGTGTTGTCACAGAAGAGAGTCATCGGGCCCGACGCATTGGGAATCACCCCTAGGTCGGTAATGAACTCCTTCATCCAGACTGCTTCCTGTGCTGCCTCCGAGGCTGCCATGTACTCCGCTTCACATGTAGATCCCGCCACGACGCTTTGCTTGCAACTGCACCAGCTTACTGCTCCTCCATTCAATATATACACGTATCCGGTCTGTGACTTCGAGTCATCCAGATCTGTGTCGAAGCTAGCGTCGACGTAACCCTTTACGACGAGCTCTTCGTCACCTCCATAAACGAGAAACATATCCTTAGTCCTCTTCAGGTACTTCAGGATATTCTTGACCGCTGTCCAGTGTTCCTTGCCGGGATTACTTTGGTACCTTCCTACCAAACTTACGGCAAGGTTTACATCAGGTCTGGTACACAGCATGGCATACATAATAGACCCTATGGCCGAGGCATAGGGGATGACACTCATCTCTTCTATATCTTCTGCCGTGGTCGGGCATTGAGCCGTGCTCAATTGCACACCTTGCAATACAGGCAAGAACCCCTTCTTGGACTGATCCATATTGAACTTCTTCAATATCTTGTCAAGGTACGTACTCTGTGAA
Organism: Triticum aestivum; assembly: GCF_018294505.1. Classification (NCBI taxonomy): domain Eukaryota; kingdom Viridiplantae; phylum Streptophyta; class Magnoliopsida; order Poales; family Poaceae; genus Triticum; species Triticum aestivum. The sequence continues at coordinate 75,854,108 of NC_057808.1, read as the reverse complement.
AGACCAATGAGGCGTCTTGATCTATCTCTATAGATCTTGATGCCTAATATATAAGCAGCTTCTCCAAGGTCCTTCATTGAAAAACACTTATTCAAGTAGGCCTTTATACTTTCCAAGAATTCTATATCATTTCCCATCAATAGTATGTCATCCACATATAATATGAGAAATGCTACAGAGCTCCCACTCACTTTCTTGTAAACACAGGCTTCTCCATAAGTCTGTGTAAACCCAAACGCTTTGATCATCTCATCAAAGCGAATGTTCCAACTCCGAGATGCTTGCACCAGCCCATAGATTGAGCGCTGGAGCTTGCATACTTTGTTAGCATTCTTAGGATCGACAAAACCTTCCGGCTGCATCATATACAACTCTTCCTTAAGGAAGCCGTTAAGGAATGCCGTTTTGACGTCCATCTGCCATATCTCATAATCATAGTATGCGGCAATTGCTAACATGATTCGGACGGACTTCAGCTTCGCTACGGGTGAGAAAGTCTCATCGTAGTCAACCCCTTGAACTTGTCGATAACCCTTAGCGACAAGTCGAGCTTTGTAGATGGTCACATTACCATCTGCGTCCGTCTTCTTCTTAAAGATCCATTTGTTTTCTATGGCTCGCCGCTCATCGGGCAAGTCAGTCAAAGTCCATACTTTGTTTTCATACATGGATTCTATCTCGGATTTCATGGCTTCTAGCCATTTGTCGGAATCCGGGCCCTCTATCGCTTCTTCATAGTTCGAAGGTTCACCGTTGTCTAACAACATGATTTCCAGGACAGGGTTGCCGTACCACTCTGGTGCGGAACGTGTCCTTGTGGACCTACGAAGTTCAGTAACTTGATCCGAAGCTTCATGATCATCATCATTAACTTCCTCCCCAGTCGGTGTAGGCACCACAGGAACATTTTCCCGCGCTGCGCTACTTTCCGGTTCGGAAGGGGTGACTATCACCTCATCAAGTTCCACTTTCCTCCCACTCAATTCTTTCGAGAGAAACTCCTTCTCTAGAAAGGACCCGTTCTTGGCAACGAAGATCTTGCCCTCGGATCTGAGGTAGAAGGTATACCCAATAGTTTCCTTAGGGTATCCTATGAAGACGCATTTTTCCGACTTGGGTTCGAGCTTTTCAGGTTGAAGTTTCTTGACATAAGCATCGCATCCCCAAACTTTTAGAAACGACAGCTTAGGTTTCTTCCCAAACCATAATTCATACGGTGCGTCTCAAGGGATTTAGACGGTGCCCTATTTAAAGTGAATGCGGCAGTCTCTAAAGCATAGCCCCAAAATGAGAGCGGTAAATCGGTAAGAGACATCATAGATCGCACCATATCCAATAGAGTGCGATTACGACGTTCGGACACACCATTTCTCTGAGGTGTTCCAGGCGGCGTGAGTTGTGAAACTATTCCACATTTCCTTAAGTGTGTACCAAATTCGTGACTTAAATATTCTCCACCACGATCTGATCGTAAGAATTTTATTTTCCTGTCACGTTGATTCTCGACTTCACTCTGAAATTCCTTGAACTTTTCAAAGGTTTCAGACTTGTGTTTCATTAGGTAGACATACCCATATCTACTTAAATCATCAGTGAGAGTGAGAACATAACGATATCCTCCGCGAGCCTCAACACTCATTGGACCACACACATCGGTATGTATGATTTCCAATAAGTTGGTTGCTCGCTCCATTGTTCCGGAGAACGGAGTCTTGGTCATCTTACCCATGAGGCATGGTTCGCACGTGTCAAATGATTCGTAATCAAGAGACTCCAAAAGTCCATCTGTATGGAGCTTCTTCATGCGCTTGACACCAATGTGACCAAGGCGGCAGTGCCACAAGTATGTGGGACTATCGTTATCAACTTTACATCTTTTGGTATTCACACTATGAATATGTGTAACATCACGTTCGAGATTCATCAAAAATAAACCATTGACCAGCGGGGCATGACCATAAAACATATCTCTCAAATAAACAGAACAACCATTATTCTCGGATTTAAATGAGTAGCCATCTCGAATTAAACGAGATCCAGATACAATGTTCATGCTCAAAGCTGGCACTAAATAACAATTATTGAGGTTTAAAACTAATCCCGTGGGTATATGCAGAGGTAGCGTGCCGACGGCGATCACATCAACCTTGGAACCATTCCCGACGCGCATCGTCACCTCGTCCTTCGCCAGTCTCCGTTTATTCCGTAGTTCCTGTTTTGAGTTACAAATATGAGCAACCGCACCGGTATCAAATACCCAGGAGCTACTACGAGTACAGGTAAGGTACACATCAATTACATGTATATCACATATACCTTTGGCGTTGCCGGCCTTCTTGTCCGCTAAGTATTTGGGGCAGTTCCGCTTCCAGTGACCACTTCCCTTGCAATAAAAGCACTCAGTCTCGGGCTTGGGTCCATGCTTTGACTTCTTCCCAGTAACTGGTTTAGCGGGCGCGGCAACTCCCTTGCCGTACTTCTTGAAGTTCTTCTTACCCTTGCCCTTCTTGAACTTAGTGGTTTTATTCACCATCAACACTTGATGTTCTTTTCTGATCTCCCCTTCCGCTGATTTCAGCATTGAATATACCTCGGGAATGGTCTTTTCCATCCCCTGCATATTGTAGTTCATCACAAAGCTCTTGTAGCTTGGTGGAAGCGACTGGAGGATTCTGTCAATGACCGCGTCATCCGGGAGATTAACTCCCAGCTGAGACAAGCGGTTGTGCAACCCAGACATTCTGAGTATGTGCTCACTAACAGAACCGTTCTCCTCCATTTTACAGCTGAAGAACTTGTCGGAGACATCATATCTCTCGACCCGGGCATGAGCTTGAAAAACTAATGTCAGCTCCTCGAACATCTCATATGCTCCATGTTTCTCAAAACGCTTTTGGAGACCCGGTTCTAGGCTGTAAAGCATGCCGCACTGAACGAGGGAGTAATCATCAGCACGTGATTGCCAAGCGTTCATAACGTCTTGGTTCTCTGGGATTGGTGCTTCACCTAGCGGTGCTTCTAAGACATAATCTTTCTTGGCTACTATGAGGACGAGCCTCAGGTTCCGGACCTAGTCCGTATAGTTGCTGCCATCATCTTTCAGCTTGGTTTTCTCTAGGAACGCGTTGAAATTGAGGACAACGTTGGCCATTTGATCTACAATACATAGTGTAAAGATTTTAGACTAAGTTCATGATAATTGAGTTCATCTAATCAAATTATTTAATGAACTCCCACTCAGATAGACATCCCTCTAGTCATCTAAGTGATACATGATCCGACTTTAACTAGGCCGTGTCCGATCATCACGTGAGACGGACTAGTCAAGATCGGTGAACATCTCCATGTTGATCGTATCTTCTATACGACTCATGCTCGAACTTTCGGTCCTCCGTGTTCCGAGGCCATGTCTGTACATGCTAGGCTTGTCAAGTCAACCTAAGTGTATTGCGTGTGTTCCGAGGCCATGTCTGTACATGCTAGGCTCGTCAACACCCGTTGTATTCGAACGTTAGAATCTATCACACCCGATCATCACGTGGTGCTTCGAAACAACGAAATTATTATAAGGGATCATCTTACTTACTACCGTCGTTCTAAGCAAATAAGATGCAAAAACATGATAAACATCACATGCAATCAAATAGTGACCTGATATGGCCAGTATCATCATGCTCCTTTGATCTCCATCTTCGGGGCACCATGATCATCTTCGTCACCGGCATGACACCATGATCTCCATCATCATGATCTCCATCATTGTGTCTTCATGAAGTCATCACGCCAACGATTACTTCTACTTCTATGGCTAACGCGTTTAGCAACAAAGTAAAGTAAATTACATGGCGTTATTCAATGACACGCAGGTCATGCAAAATAATAAAGACAACTCTTATGGCTCCTGCCGGTTGTCATACTCATCGACATGCAAGTCGTGATTCCTATTACAAGAATATGATCAATCTCATACATCACATATATCATTCATCACATCTTCTGGCCATATCACATCACATATCACTTGCTGCAAAAACAAGTTAGACGTCCTCTAATTGTTGTTGCAAGTTTTTACGTGGTTTGTAGGTTTCTAGCAAGAACGTTTTCTTGCCTACATATGACCACAACGTGATTTGACAATTTCTATTTACCCTTCATAAGGACCCTTTTCATCGAATCCGTTCCGACTAAAGTAGGAGAGACAGACACCCGCTTGCCACCTTATGCAACTAGTGCATGTCAGTCGGTGGAACCTGTCTCACGTAAGCGTACGTGTAAGGTCGGTCCGGGCCGCTTCATCCTACAATGCCGCCGAAACAAGAAACGACTAGTAGCGGCAAGAAGAATTGGCAAACTCAACGCCCACAACTGCTTTGTGTTCTACTCGTGCATAGTAACTACGCATAGGCCTGGCTCATGATGCCACTGTTGGAAATCGTAGCATAATTTAAAAAATTTCTACGCTCACCAAGATGCATCTATGGAGTCTACTAGCAACGAGGGGAAAGGAGTGCATCTACATACCCTTGTAGATCGCGAGCGGAAGCGTTCCAATGAACGTGGATGACGGAGTCGTACTCGCCGTGATCCAAATCACCGATGACCGAGTGCCGAACGGACGGCACCTCCGCGTTCAACACACATACAGTGCAGCGACGTCTCCTCCTTCTTGATCCAGCAAGGGGCAAGGAGAGGTTGATGGAGATCCAGCAGCACGACGGCGTGGTGGTGGATGTAGCGGGTCTCCGGCAGGGCTTTGCCGAGCTTCTGCGAGAGAGAGAGAGAGGTGTTGCAGGGGAGGAGGGAGGCGCCCAAGGCTGTATGTTCTGCCCTCCCTCCCCCCCCCTTTATATAGGCCCCCTGGGGGGGCGCCGGCCCAGGGAGATGGGATCTCCAAGGGGGGGCGGCGGCCAAAAGGGGGGAAGGGGTGCCTTGCCCCCCAAGGCAAGGGGGAAGCTCCCCCCTAGGGTTCCCAACCCTAGGCGCATGGGGGGGGCCAAGGGGGGCGCCCCAGCCCAATAAGGGCTGGTTACCTTCCACTTTCAGCCCACGGGGCCCTCCAGGATAGGTGGCCCCACCCGGTGGACCCCCGGGACCCTTCCGGTGGTCCCGGTACAATACCGGTAACCCCCGAAACTTTCCCGGTGGCCGAAACTTGACTTCCTATATATAATTCTTCACCTCCGGACCATTCCGGAACCTCTCGTGACGTCCGGGATCTCATCTGGGACTCCGAACAACTTTCGGGTTTCCGCATACATATATCTCTACAACCCTAGCGTCACCGAACCTTAAGTGTGTAGACCCTACGGGTTCGGGAGACATGCAGACATGACCGAGACGCCTCTCCGGTCAATAACCAATAGTGGGATCTGGATACCCATGTTGGCTCCCACATGTTCCACGATGATCTCGTCGGATGAACCACGGTGTCGAGGATTCAATCAATCCGTATGCAATTCCCTTTGTCAATCGGTATGTTACTTGCCCGAGATTCGATCGGCGGTATCCCAATACCTTGTTCAATCTTGTTACCGGCAAGTCTCTTTACTCGTACCGCAATGCATGATCCCATGACTAACGCCTTAGTCACATTGAGCTCATTATGATGATGCATTACCAAGTGGGCCCAGAGATACCTCTCCGTCACACGGAGCGACAAATCCCAGTCTCGATCCGTGCCAACCCAACAGACACTTTCGGAGATACCCGTAGTGCACCTTTATAGTCACCCAGTTACGTTGTGACGTTTGGCACACCCAAAGCACTCCTACGGTATCCGGGAGTTGCACGATCTCATGGTCTAAGGAAAAGATACTTGACATTGGAAAAGCTCTAGCAAACGAAACTACACGATCTTTTATGCTATGCTTAGGATTGGGTCTTGTCCATCACATCATTCTCCTAATGATGTGATCCCGTTATCAATGACATCCAATGTCCATAGTCAGGAAACCATGACTATCTGTTGATCAACGAGCTAGTCAACTAGAGGCTTACTAGGGACACGTTGTGGTCTATGTATTCACACATGTATTACGATTTCCGGACAATACAATTATAGCATGAAAAATAGACAATTATCATGAACAAAGAAATATAATAATAACCATTTATTATTGCCTCTAGGGCATATTTCCAACATAAACCGCCATAGGCGTATGACTTGTATTGTAAGATAGGAAAGAGTAGATACCGAGTCGACCACGTTTATGAGCTGGCCGGGATTCTGTGAACCGCGGGGCGTCAACCTGTGTATATAAAGGGACGACCCGACGGCGGTTTAGGGACAGGAAACAACAGTTCGAGAGCCAGGTTAAGCGTATTCGCCCCCCGGTCATCGAAACCCTAGCAATACCACCTCAAACTGGATTAGGCCTTTACCTTCACTGCAAGGGGCCGAACTAGTATAAACTCCTCGTGTCCTTTGTCCTATTTAACCCTTTAAGCTAACTTCATTGCGATGGCTCCACGACTAAGTCCTCACACTAGGACATCTGCCGTGACAATTCCATTACAGTTGGCGCCCACCGTGGTGCTATTGCATGATGGTTTCAAGTTCTTAGAGGGTAGCTTCGAAGGGCTCAAGGTATACGCTGTGGGCCGGATGACCAAGAGTCGTCGCGACAAGCTCTACATCGACGACGCAGGCTAGGGCCCCGAGGCAGGCTCAATCGAGTACGGGTACCGGGTCCCATTCGGCGGAATTCACGTCTTCATTGGCAAGATCGGCGAACCGGGCCCTGAGCTGGACATCTGCACCGACATCATCGAAACGGCTCAGGGTGCGAGACCCGCCCGAGTTGAGCCCGCCATGAAACGTGCCTCTGTGGGATTCATTAATGGTGCGGAATATGAGTCGGTATCTAACGGTGAGACAGTTGTCTGTTCAGATGGCGAGTCATCCACCGGTGAGACCAAGTCATTGTACCAATTGCAAGACGGCCGGCTTGGGGGCTGTTCCGAGGGCGACAGTATTCCGGACCCCTGCGAGCCGCTGAACCGGGTTGCGATCTTCATGGCCGATACACAGCCGGTACAGCATTCTTCAACTGTAGCGGCATTGATTTCCGGATCAGCAGCGGCGATGGCAGCCGGGGCAGGAGGCCCTGTGCATCCGCCGGCTCAGGACTTAACTGATTTGCTGGATAAACTGACAGCATTGTTAACAACGGTGGTTAACTCGGCGGAACAGGATCAGCATAATGCGGCGGTTGCAAAATTGCGTGATGAGATAGCACAGGCCAAGGAGGAGCTGAATGCAAAAAACACTAGGATGGCCGAGGAGCGGGCCGCTTTGGATGCTCAGGCACAGCGGATTCAGTCGGAGTCTTACCGGCTCATGCTAGATCAAAACGTGTTTGAAGCCATGAGAAGGAGGCATCGGAGTCATCTGCCCCCGGTTTACGAGGCAAGAAATCTCTTTAACACAACAGGAGCAGGAACTAGTAACCCGGCGGTGGTAAACCGGGTCGAAACACCTGGTACGGGCACGCCGGTTCAACCACGCACGACGGACCCGCCTCGACAGAACAATAACCCGCCGCAGCACGTGTCAACGCCACCGAGTCATTACTCTAACCCTTTGGACAACATGATCGCTACAGCGTCACGATTGGCGGCTCTCCCGGTTGAAGGCGAGTCTCCAACGACGGTTGAAACACGGAGGGCTAGAGAGCTCCTTAAGACAGCTTTGGTCCAGCAGTAGGCTTATTGTTACAGTCGTGACAGGATTCATTCCACCCCTCGCCTGAGCCGGAGTTACAGCAGGCATATGGATGAACTGACTATGTCAAGCAGTGCGTGGAACCGTAACCCGCCGCATGGACATAACTCGGCGGACGGTGGTGCTGATGCTCAGAACGTAGTGGATCAAGGTAGAGCCCGTCGAGAGGCCGAGTTAGCGGCATAGTATGCGGCTCGTCAACCTTCTCCGGTTCGTCCGACAACATCGGTGGAGCCAGGTGTAACCTTCAGGAATTTGGGCATGCCGTGTTTAGTGTCAGCTCTACGTTATGAGCGTCTGCCCAAGGATTTCAAGGGTCCCCGTAAGGTGCCTAACTATACAGCCGATTTACCTCCTGAAGCATGGATCGAGAGTTATGAGATGGCCATGGAGTTGCTAGATGTTACCAATGCGGCATGTGCTAAATATTTCCCCCTAATGTTGGAAGGAACGGCCCGCACTTGGTTGAAGGGGCTCCCTGCCAACTCCATTGGGTCATGGGCCGAGCTAAAAGCCCGGTTTATCCAGAATTTCAAGGATACATGCAAGCAGCCTATGTCAATTGTGGATTTAGCTTCTTGTGTCCAAGAAGAAGGGGAGTCGACAACCCATTGGGTGCGCCCGGTCTCAACAATCCTACACTCGTCAGATCGCATCAATGCCGACTCAGCAATGTTGATGCTGGAGAACAATTGTCGGTTCATACCCCTAAAGAAGAAGTTGGGACGGCTCAAACGTCACTGCAATGACATGGGGACACTCATGGCGGCTTTGGTTAAGTATGCTGACTCTGATGGTACCAAGGACCCCGAGTCTAATGACGAAAAGCCGGGGAAGGGAAAGAAGAGCAGCAACACCAAGGGGCAGCAGCAGAACCCGGCGAACCAGGGAGGCAACGGTAAGCGCAAAGCTGATAATAGTTTTGACTTTGTGGCTAACACCAATACGCAGAATAATGGCCAGCGTCGTAAGGGTAAACCGCCCCCACAGACTGGAGGATCAGGCATTAATCTTGAGCAGCTGTTGAATCAGCCCTGCCCAAGGCATGGTACGCGAGAAAGACCATCCGGCCACCTCTGGAAGGATTGTTTCATCATGAAGGAGTTCAAAAATTCAAATCTTTTTCAAGACAGTCATGGGCCAGGCGGCAGTTCAGGGTCCGGCTCTCATGGACCGGGTTACAGCGGCTCTAACTCCGGGTTCCAAGGAAATTAGGGCAGTCATGGCAACCAAGGGGGTTACAATCAGCAGAATAATCAGGGGAGTCAACATCAGCAATAGTCGGGTTATCAGAGCAACCCGAAGCAATTGAATAGTGGACAGTATCATGTCTTCACCACTAGCTTATGCAAGCGCGACCAGAAGCTTCATGAGAGGGCAGTGAACTCCGTTGAACCGACAATTCCCCGTTATTTGCGCTGGTCTGAGCAGCCCATCACGTGGAGTCGGGAAGATCACCCTCCCCGGGTTGATAATCCGGGTCACCTGGCATTGGTGGTGGCACCTCAGGTTAGAGGGTACAAGTTCACCAAGGTACTCATGGACGGAGGGAGCAGCATCAATATTCTCTATTATGATACTTTCCGTCGCATGGGGTTGACAGATAAAAATCTTAAACCGTCGAACACTGTTTTCCATGGCGTGGTGCCTGGTAAGTCGGCATACCCAGTGGGTAAGATAGCTCTGGAAGTTGCTTTTGGAGATGATCATGACTCTAGATCAGAGACCTTGACCTTTGAAGTGGTGAAAATCAAGAGCCCTTATCATGCTCTGTTTGGACGGCCGACTTATGCTAAGTTCATGGCCAGACCCTGTTATGTTTATCTGCAGCTCAAGATGCCGGGTCACAAGGGGACCATCACAGTACATGGGAGCTGGAAGATAGCTTTGGAATGTGAAGAGGGCGATGCAACTTATGCTGAGTCGGTTTGTGCAACAGAGGAGTTAAAGTTTTACAAAGATAATGTTGACCCGGCTGACATGACATCTTTGAAAAAGCCAACCACAGAGCATGACCCAGCCTTGAAGTTTAAGTCGGTGGATGATACTAAGATGGTGGATTTCGTTCCTGGTGATTCATCCAAGCAGTTCAACATCAGTGCTAATCTGGATCCGAAATAGGAAAGCGCGCTCATCAAGTTCATCCCTGAGAACCGGGACATCTTTGCATGGAAACCTTCTGACATGCCAGGTGTACCGAGGGAACTCGCTGAGCACACTCTTAATATTGATCCCAAGTTTAAACCGATCAAGAAGTTTCTTCATCGCTTTAACGAAGAAAGGCGTAAGGCTATTGGTGAGGAGGTAGCTCGGCTATTGGCGGCTGGGTTTATTGTTGAAGTTTTTCATCCTGAGTGGTTGGCTAACCCGGTGCTGGTGCTTAAGAAGAACAACACTTGGTGCATGTGTGTGGACTACACAGATTTAAACAAGGCTTGTCCGGCTGATCCTTTTGCTCTCCCTCGTATTGATCAAATTATTGATGCTACGACGGGTTGTGAGCGGTTGAGTTTTTTGGATGCTTATTCTGGTTATCATCAGATCAAGATGACAGTTAAGGACCAGGAGAAGACAACTTTCATAACTCCCTTTGGGGCCTTCTGCTATGTATCTATGCCCTTTGGGCTCAAGAGTGCCCAGGCGACTTATCAGCGATGTGTGCAGAATTGCCTTCATAATCAGATTGGGCGCAATGTTCATGCTTATGTGGATGATATTGTGGTAAAGTCCAGGAAGAAGGAGACGTTGATAGACGATTTGAAGGAAACCTTTGATAATCTCCGGGTTTATAAGATGATGCTTAACCCGGCCAAGTGTGTCTTTGGTGTACCGGCAGGCAAGCTCTTGGGCTTTCTGGTGTCTAACAGGGGCATTGAAGCAAATCCGGAGAAGATCAAATCCATTACTTCTCTGGCTAAACCGGCGTGTATCAATGATGTTCAACGTCTGGCGGGTCATATTGCGGCACTGAGCCAGTTCATAAGCCGGTTGGGAGAGAAGGCTGTCCCTCTGTATCAGATGATGAAAAAGATAGGCAACTTTGTCTGGAGTGATGCCGCTAATGCAGCGTTGGAGGACTTGAAGAAGCAGTTAGCCGAGCCACCTGTTCTGGCTGCCCCTGTTGATAAAGAGCCATTGCTGTTATATGTGGCTGCCAATGCCCGGGCTGTCAGCGTGGCTATTGTGGTGGAGCGAAAGGAGGCAGGCAAGGAATATCCGGTTCAACGGCCGGTTTATTATATCAGCGAGGTGCTTATTGAGTCCAAGCAGAGATACCCACATTGGCAGAAGCTTGTGTATGGAGTTTTCATGGCGAGCCGGAAGCTTAAGCAATATTTTCTGGGTCATCCCATCACTGTGGTCAGTTCTGCTCCTTTGGGAGATATCATCCAAAACAGGGAAGCAACTGGCCGGGTTGATAAATGGGCAATCGAGCTTGGACCTCACGGGTTAAAGTATATGCCTCGTACGGCTATCAAGTCCCAAGCACTTGTGGATTTCATCAATGACTGGACAGAGTTGCAGGCACCGGAGGAAAAGCCAGATAACACATATTGGACTATTCACTTTGACGGGTCCAGGCAATTGGATGGCTCGGGGGCTGGAGTTGTGCTCGCTTCCCCTCGAGGTGATAAATTTTGTTATGTTCTTTGTTTAATGTTCCCTTGCACTAACAATGCAGCTGAATATGGGGCCTTGCTTCACGGTCTTCGGATGGCTAAGGAGATGAACTTAAGCCGGGTAAGATGTTTTGGTGACTCAGACTTGGTGGCTCAACAAGTCTCTGGTACTTGGGATTCCAAGGTCCCACTCATGGCGGCTTATCGACGAGCTATGGATGTTATTGCTGGTCACTTCAAGGGTTATCAGGTCGAGCATGTCGATCGGCGCAAAAATGAAGCGGCGGACGCTTTAAGCCGGTTGGGTTCTCAACGTAAACCGGTGCCGCCCAATGTCTTTCTTGACGTTTTGTATAACCCGTCGGTCAAGTTACCTACAGAGGAGTATTTGGCTATTCCTGACCCGGAAGCACAGTTGGTGGCAGCTCTTCATGCAATCCCTGATTGGATGGTTCCATATTTGGCTTATATGACCCGGGGCGAGTTACCTGAGGATGAAACTTTGGCCAGGCAAATAACCCGGCGGTCCAAGTCAATGACTATTGTCAACGGCGAGTTACATCATTGCAGTGTCACAGGGGCGTTTCAGCGTTGCGTTTCTCCCGAAGAAGGCTGTGAGATTTTGCGTGAGATCCACGAAGGGGAGTGTGGTCATCATGTTGGTTCAAAATCTCTAGTAGCCAAGGCTTTTCGTCACGGTTTCTATTGGCTGACGGCTCATGCTGATGCTGAAGACTTGGTCAGAAGATGTAACGGTTGTCAGAAGTTTTCACGTCGAGCTCATGTTTCGGCTCAGGAGCTGAGGATGATCCCAATCACTTGGCCGTTTGCGACTTGGGGGCTTGACATGGTGGGGCCTTTCAAGAGATCCAAGGATAAGAAGACCCACCCCTTGGTGGCGGTTGACAAGTTCACTAAGTGGGTCGAGGCAGAGCCAGCCAGTAAGTGTGATGCAGCCACGACGGTTCAATTCTTGAAAAAGGTGATTTTTCGTTTTGGCTTTCCACACAGCATTATAACAGATAATGGCAGTAATATCTCCAAGGGTGCCATGAAAGAATTTTGTCAACGTGAGCACATCCGGCTTGATGTATCGTCAGTGGCTCACCCCCAATCTAATGGTCAAGCTGAGAGGGCTAATCAAGAAATCTTGAGAGGCATCAAGCCCCGGCTTATGGTTCCCCTGCACAGGACGCCGGGTTGTTGGGTAGAGGAGTTACCTTCCGTGTTATGGAGCATCAATACCACCCCCTATAGGTCTACGGGTTATACACCTTTCTTCATGGTCTACGGAGCAGAGGCGGTTCTCCCTAGTGACATCCGTCACGACTCACCTCGTGTGGCGGCTTATGTTGAAACTGACAATGAAAAAGCACATCAGGACGCACTTGACCTGTTAGATGAGGAGCATGACATCGCAGCGGCTCGTTTGGCGATTTGCCAGCAAGATCTGCGCCGTTATCATAGCCACCGGGTTAAAACCAAAACTTTCCAAGAAGGCGATCTAGTGCTCCGGCTCATCCAGGATCAGACTGATATGCACAAGTTACCCCCGCCTTGGGAAGGACCCTTTGTGGTCAGCAAGAATCTGAACAACGGGTCATACTACCTTATCGATGTTCGAGAGCACAAAGACTCACGTAAGCCGGAGGAGGAGACCCACCGGCCATGGAATATTGCTCATCTTCGGCCTTATTACACCTGAGCCACAGGCTCTTCTGATGTACATATTTTTGACAATGTATATATTATAATCAATATAATAAACCGACATCCCTGCTAAAGCAGGGCCTCTGTCGTTTTTTCTTAATGAGTTTTTGGTTACTTGGGGGCTTCTGCTTTATAGAGCAAAGTTACGATTACCCTTTGATCCGGCTTATAGGCCACACATAAAAAAACTTGGGGGCTTGCTACCCAGGGTAAAGGGACCAAAGAGAGTCTGTTGCAAAAGCACAACTCAAACATAGGTGCCCATTGACCATAGCTCAGAAATATTACTTGGGGGCTCTTTTGTTCTAACGAATAAGAGTTGCTACAACCCTTGTGATAGGCTTAAAATCCAGGCTTGGAAGCCAGGTGTATTCACCTAAAACCCCGGGTTATCCTGCCTTTTTAAGTAAGCCACTCCGCCCAGGTATTCCTGGAATGACCCGCCGACGTTTGACAAGTCAATCTTGTGCAGACCCTGAACTTGTCAAAGTTAAAATGACGATTGGTTAAAGCGAGGTCCATCTTATAAGGTTTGTAAAATGGTTTAACTCAGTGGCCTGGCAGCCCGTGAAAAGCCTCGAATTTTCAACCTGGCAGCCCATGAAAAGCCTTGTCGTGTGTTTTCTAGTTCAACAGGTTTTTTGAGGTTTATTTGATAAAGCTTATAAGATTTTATTATCACACTTCGCCGGTGTTTATTAACCCGGCTTGGCTTTCGACTATAAGTCGTCAATATATGATAAATTAAGATCCGGTGTTTATTAACCCGACATGGTTTTGACTATAAGTCGCCAGTATGAAATAACATATCATCCGGTGTTTATTAACCCGGCATGGCTCTCTTCATAAGCTGGCAATATATGATAAATTACCTGTACTCAAATTTGGGTTATCATCCTTATTACAATGGCTTGGTAAGTTAACAGAGTGATCAAATATCACAGGTATGCTATATTTGCAATTATATATGGTTTCCCTTAAGTCCAGCCTTGGTTGTACACTATGCCAGATTTCCATGGCTTTATATTGGGCGTTATAACCTGTCCAGCGGTAAACCGCCAGGACACTTTTGAATCTGTTGTATGCAGGAACAGATTCAAATTGTTAAAATCATAAGCATAGGAGGCATATTTTAATATAGCGGAACAGCAGTGTCATGCAAGGCAAATATGCGCGATGGCATAGCAGATCAAGAGTTTAAGCTAGCCTATTACAAGGCGTTTAGCGCCCAAAAGAATAATTATTTTCAACAAGTCTTGCAGCAAACATATGCTAAACCGGCCCCCGGTTTATGAATCTTGGCCGGGCTGACTTGAAGGTTCCGGATCATCCTGCGATGGTTCATCTTCCTCTTCTCTACCCAGTGGCTGGAAGTCAATGGTTATCCAATCGATCCCAATTAAGGCCTTGAATACAGCTTCATCACTTATAAGTGGGGAGGGATCAACATCAGGGGCATAGGTATGCTTACGGATTGGAGGAATAAGAGTTGGAGCATCATAGGTTGGCGCATTAACTCTCTTGTTGTTGGCATCATAAATCGACTGATAATGAGAAAGATCGGTCTCTTCAGCCAATTTGCTAGCCAAGGGGCGCATTTCCTTCGTCAAGGCTCTAAGGTCTTCATTATCAAACTCTGACCCATCCTCCTTTATGCTCGGATAACCGTTTCCCACATCAGCTGGATCAAGATCAGGTATCCATGCTTTGGCCCGAGTTAGTGCGGTAAGAGCACCTGCCCTTGCAGCTGATCTCTTTAGCTCTTCAAACCGGGCAGGCATCATTGACAGCCTCTCTAATGTTTCCTTGATCAAAGTTGGGTGCGGCTTGTTATGAGAAGCTGTGCAGATGATCCATTGTGCGCCGGTATATAATTGCTCTATAAGTGTATAGGCAGCCTTCAGTTTCATCCGCATATCCGAGCCAAGATGAGAAATGCGAGATCCTGCATCATCACAAACGTCGGTAAATCGACAGTTTATGGGATAATACATGTTTACAGATTATGAAGAAGTTATTTACCAAAAAGGCAGCAGCCATAGCATTTATTTGTTGTTTCAAGCCAGTTAGCTCCTCTGCCACCAGATTAAGGGCCGCTTCAGCGCCCTCAGCCCTCTTTAGCAGAGTTGTTTTTTTGCATCCCAGCCTGCCCGCTCTCTCTTGAAACTCTCCTTCAGTTTTTCCATGGCTGCTAAAGCACTGGTCAGTTCTTCCTTGGCCTTGGAAGTTTACGCTTGTTGAGATTTGATATTTTCTTGAAGGACGACGATTTGGGATTCTTTTTTGCTAAACTCAGCCTGCAAGAGACATGCAATTTATGAGTTGGTAGTACATATTTGAAGTCCCAAGCACATAACAAGTTATACAGTTGGCACTTGGGGGCTAATGTCTATTGCTTCTTATCAAAAAAATTTACAAGTCCCAAGCTCAATACAAGTATTATTCTTGGCACTTGGGGGCTAATGCATATTTGCTCAAGTTAACACTATGGATTTTTTCTTCCATCAATTAGCTTGGTGGTCAATCGGTTTACAAAGGTGTTCAACAAGAATTTTGAGCCTTACAACATAAAAGTCCCGGTTAATCTTGAAAAGATAAACCGGCCCTTGGGGGCTACACAGGCAAAATTGAAGTATTGTTATTTTACAAGTCCTGGTTCATATTGAAAGTATAAACCGGCCCTTAGGGGCTATGGGAATTGATCTATATGGCTTTTGGAAATTTACAGAACATTTTATCATGTCCAATAAATTTGGCGGCTAAGGGAAGAATATTTATGCAGAGTTAACAACATTTACCTCATATCGCTCCTTCACCATGTTCACTAATCCGGCTTCATAATCACGGCTTGTGTACAAACGGTTCAAAAACCCAGAATGGATATCCTGGGCGCTGAGGTGGGCATAGCTCTCCAAATCGGCCTTCCACTTGCCTTTGTCAATAGCGGAGAATTCTTCTTTGGCACTATGTTTGGACAGAGCAGTAGGGTTGCCTGGGGCTGTATAACTAACACCAGTGACCATAACATCGTCGGTGTTGTCATCAGCAACTTTCGTTGGGCTTGGCGGCTTGTCAGCATGAATCATCGGATCAACTTCCATGTGTTCAACTTCAGTTTCATGATCTTGTGGTGGCGGGTCATCAGGAATATCTTCAGCATTTGGATTAGACGGTTCGGGGTCCTTTCCGGTTCAGATAGAATGGGGTCATCAACTGGTTTATTCACTTTAACCTTTTTACTGGCTCTGGCCCTGAAAATTATAAGTGTACATCAGGTCAATATAAAGATCAAGTATAAGATATGAAGGGTCAATTAAATATGCTCACCCAGGAACCGTTTTGAGGGTTGGAATTTGTGTTCCTGTTGACTCGCCAGAGGAAGAATGAGAATTGCCCTGATAGTTTGAATTAGACGGGTTAAGAGGTTGTCGAAAATAACCCGCCTTGGGGTAAAATATGTCAGAAATATGTAAGACCTCTGGACGGCGTTTGCGAAGCGGAGTGTTCGGTAAACCGGCAGAGGTGATCACGTTACCACTATGCCGGGTTGTGCGGCGAGCTTCATGTTGCTGTTTCTTCAAAAGAAAGTTTTGATCCAAGTGAGCTAGAGGGTGAGAAAATTTTACTTCGCAACGTGCTTGACGGGTTTTCTGTGTTGGCAGAGGATCTGAGCCAGAGGAAAGAATAATTACCTCTAAGTCACCAGCATGGCTAGCCTCGGCGTCATCATGATAATAATCATTGTCAATGAGATGTATGAAATAGGAGCCAAGTGCATCAAGTTCTACCTTTGACTCATGATTATCATCGTCATCGTCAATGTTTAAATCGGTGGACTCAGCGGTTTTCTTCTTGGCAGGCTTCTTAGTGACTTTGGTCTTGGGGCGAGTTGTCTTGGCCGATTTATCCTGTGGTTTCCTCTTCCAGAATGGATCATCACCCTGTCAAAAATTGAAAGGATCATAAGTCAGTATTAAGAATATGGAGTGAGCAGGAGTTAAGCAGTTCTTACAGCTCGCGGTTTATTTATAGCACAGAAAGGACTAAGTCCTGTTTTGCTACACTCAGCCACCGGTACACCCAACATTTTCTTGACAGCTGCGGTAACTTCAGCATCAGTCAGCTGAATGTCAATGTGGCGTTGAGGTTCTTTCAAGTCCCCTGTATATTCACACATTAAAGCGGGGTGACGGCTTAAGGGTAAAATGCTCCAGGATACCCAGGAACGGACGAAATCAACACCTGTTAAACCGTTTGCCACAAAGGCTCTGAGCTTTGAGAGCCGTGGCGCATATTTGGCTCATTCCTTTGCGCTGAGTCTTTGGGGGAGTGGATGTGTACTGCTAAGCCGGTGGGCACAATAACCCGACAGAGGATTTTCATCAGCTGCAGATGTATCTCGGCAATAGAACCAAGTTTGATTCCAGTCTTTAGGATGGCTATGATGGTTGGCATGAGGGAAGCTGACATCTTTTCTCTTTTGGATGGATACCCCGCCAAGTTCAGTGTTGGGCCCGTCCACAAATTCTGTGCAGCGGTAAATGGTAGAAATCTCTGAACAATTCGACTGTGGGCTCCTCTTGTAGGTAAACTTCACAGAACACTTGAAAATTACAAATATTGGATACGGAGTTCAGCCCAATATCTTGAGGGTGAAGCTGGAGGTAATGTAGCACATCACGGAAATTTTTTGATCCGGGAGGGCTAAATCCTCGACTCAGATGATAAGCAAAAACGACCACTTCTCCTTCATTGGGTTCAGGAGGACATTCAGAACAAGGGACTCTCCAGTGGATGACTTCCTTTTTGGCTAAAGCGCCAGTAGCAACAAACCCGTTCAACATTTCTTCTGTAACCCGGGATTGAACCCAGTTGCAGGAATAAAAGGATTTGGCCATTTATTCGATAACTTGGAAGAAGGTTTGTGCCGGTTTAAGATTCATGGTTAATCCGCTAAAAGTTAAAAGGTAGAAAGTGTTGAAGCGTGCTAAAGTGTTAAACCGGAGATTGATGTTATCAAGTTGCATACATGAACAATTGGCGGTTTAAGAGGGGACTAATGGTACCTGGCGGATTATGATTTTCTAAGTTAAACCGCCTATACAGATATTCAAAGTATGGATCTGAAGACTAAGTGATCAAAAATAGTTTTCGCAGATTGATGTCGCAATTTTGGATCTACCATGTGTCAGAAAAAGAAAAATATTCAGACCTAAATATTGGTACTTGAACAGTTTATGAAGTTCCAGATTGGGCTTTCTACACAAAAGAGATGATCTGATGCAAAAGGAAGGGCTATTACTGCTACCACACAGGAATATATCAAGTTTAAATCTGCCATTTATGCTACGGTGAAGAACAGGCGAAGAACAGCACCGAACCTCCATGAGTTCGGGCGAACCCTAACCAGATCTACGGAGGGGAGGAGGAATAACTCACTGAGGCTGGTAAATGGCGGAGTCGCGTGAGTGGAGTCTGGTCCGAACAGGATGATGCAGCGGCCAACATTGAGGCGGAAGCTTGAGAGCGACGGCTGAGCTCGAGCGCTAGGGCGTCGTGAGGAGGACGATGAGACGAAGAGGCACGGGGGGGGGGGGAAGTGAAAGTGTCCCCTGGTCCTATTTATAAGGCGAATGGATAAGTGGCAAGCGCGGGAATTGAGGAGGTCAAAAAATGGATCTGTACACGTGCAGACGCCTCGATTTTTGGAGATTCATTAAAGAAAAGGGGATACATTAAAAGATTTGGGCTCTGTGTAAAGTTTTAATGGCAAGTGACGTCACAGCGGGTTATCATGATTCCATAAGATGACGTCATGGCGAGTTATACGTTTCGCGAAGGTAATGAAGGAGGGATTTTTCTAAAGTGTTGAAGATTGATGTGAACAAGTTCAAATCAACCTGGGGCCTAATGTTGGGGATATAGCTATTGAGTATAAACCGCCCAGGAGGGGCTGGATTATACTCATGATAATTACCTGTATTGAAGCCCATGAAGACATAGAAGATGGTGACTTATGAAGGAGACATAATAAGAAGGCCCAAAGCCCAGAGGCGGGTTAGGGCCCATAGACACAAACCGCCATAGGCGTATGACTTGTATTGTAAGATAGGAAAGAGTAGATACTGAGCTGGACACGTTTATGAGCCGGCCGGGATTCTGTGAACCGCGGGGCGTCAACCTATGTATATAAAGGGACGACCCGGCGGCGGTTTAGGGACATGAAACAATAGTTTGAGAGCCAGGTTAAGCGTATTCGCCCCCTGGTCATCGAAACCCTAGCAGTACCACCTCAAACTGGATTAGGCCTTTATCTTCACCGCAAGGGGCCGAACCAGTATAAACTCCTCGTGTCCTTTGTCCTGTTTAACCCCTTTAAGCTAACTTTGTTGCGATGGCTCCACGACTAAGTCCTCACACTAGGACATCTGCTGTGACAATTCCACGACACCTTGTGTGCTATCAAACATCACAACATAACTGGGTGATTATAAAGATGCTCTATAGGTGTCTCCGACGGTGTTTGTTGAGTTGGCATAGATCGAGATTATGATTTCTCACTCCGTGTATCGGAGAGGTATCTCTGGGCCCTCTCGGTAATGCTCATCACTATAAGCCTTTGAAGCAATGTGACTAATGAGTTAGTTACGGGATGATGCATTACGGATTGAGTAAAGAGACTTTCCGGTAACGAGATTGAACTAGGTATGATGAAACCGACGATCGAATCTCGGGCAAGTAACATACCGATGACAAAGGGAACAACGTATGTTGTTATGCGGTTTGACCGATAAAGATCTTCATAGAATATGTAGGAGCCAATATGAGCATCCAGGTTCCGCTATTGGTTATTGACCGAAGATGTGTCTCGGTCATGTCTACATAGTTCTCGAACCCGTAGGGTCCGCATGCTTAACGTTCGATGATGATTTGTATTATGAGTTATGTGATTTGATGACCGAAGTTTATTCGGAATCCCGGATGAGATCACGGACATGACGAGGAGTCTCAAAATGGTCGAGAGGTAAAGATTCATATATTGGAAGGTTGCATTCGGACATCGGGAATGGTTCCGAGTGATTCGGGCATTTTTCCGGAGTACCGGGAGGTTACCGGAACCCCCCGGGAGAAGTATTGGGCCTATTGGGCCTTATTGGAGGATAGGAGAGAGGCCACGTGAGAGGGGCGCCCCCCTTGACCAAACCGAGTTGGACTAGGGGAGGGGCCGGCCCCCCTCTTTCCTTCTACCCCTCTCTCCCTTCCCCTTTTCCCTCTCCGGTGGAAGGAAGGATGGGGGGGGGGCGAATCCTAGGGCTCCCCCCTTGGCGCACCCCCTCTAGGGCCGGCCTCCTCCTCCTCCCCCTTCCTATACGTGGGAAGGGGGCACCCCAAAGGCACACCAAGCATTCTCTTAGCCGTGTGCGGTGCCCCCCTCCATAGTTACACACCTCGGTCATATTGTCGTAGTGCTTAGGCGAAGCCCTGCGTTGGTAACTTCATCATCACCATCACCACGCCATCGTGCTGACGGAACTCTCCCTTGTCCTCAGCTGGATCAAGAGTTCGAGGGACGTCATCGAGCTGAACGTGTGCTGAACGCGGAGGTGCCGTACGTTCGGTGCTTGGATCGGTTGGATCGCGAAGACGTTCGACTACATCAACAACGTTACTAAACGCTTCCGCTTTCGGTCTACGGGGGTACGTAGACACACTCTCCTCGCTCGTTGCTATGCATCTCCTAGATAGATCTTGCGAGATCATACGTAAAATGTTTGAAATAATGTGTTCCCCAACAGTGGCATCAGAGCCAGGTCTATGCGTAGATGTTATATGCACGAGTAGAACACAAAGAGTTGTGGGCGATAATAGTCATACTGCTTACCAGCAACGTCTTACTTTGATTCAGTGGTATTGTTGGATGAAGCGGCACGGACCGGCATTACATGACCACGTTCATGAGACTGGTTCTACCGACGTGCTTTGCACAGAGGTGGCTAGCGGGTGTCTGTTTCTCCAACTTTAGTTGAATCGAGTTTGACTACGCCCGGTCCTTGTTGAAGGTTAAAACAACACACTTGACGAAAAATCGTTGTGGTTTTGATGCGTACGTAAGAACGGTTCTTGCTAGAAGCCCGTAGCAGCCACGTAAAACTTGCAACAACAAAGTAGAGGACGTCTAACTTGTTTTTGCAGGGCATGTTGTGATGTGATATGGTCAAGATGTGATGAGATATAAATTGTATGAGATGATCATGTTTTGTAACAGTTATCGGCAACTGGCAGGAGCCATATGGTTGTCGCTTTATTGTATGAAATGCAATCGCCATGTAATTGCTTTACTTTATCACTAAGCGGTAGCGATAGTCGTAGAAGCCATAGTTGGCGAGACGACAACGATGCTATGATGGAGATCAAGGTGTCAAGCCGGTGACGATGGTGATCATGACGGTGCTTTGGAGATGGAGATCAAAGGCACAAGATGATGATGGCCATATCATATCACTTATTTTGATTGCATGTGATGTTTATCCTTTATGCATCTTATTTTGCTTAGTACGGCGGTAGCATTATAAGATGATCCCTCACTAAATTTCAAGGTATAAGTGTTCTCCCTGA
Source organism: Triticum aestivum (assembly GCF_018294505.1). NCBI lineage: Eukaryota > Viridiplantae > Streptophyta > Magnoliopsida > Poales > Poaceae > Triticum > Triticum aestivum. The sequence goes on along the minus strand of NC_057808.1, from coordinate 75,832,439 downwards.
GTATGCACCGTTGCTACAGTTCTTCGTGCCGAGACACCACGTGATGATCGGGTGTGATAAGCTCTACGTTCACATACAACGGGTGCAAGCCAGTTTTGCACACGCAGAATACTCGGGTGAAACTTGACGAGCCTAGCATATGCAGATATGGCCTCGGAACACTGAGACCGCAAGGTCAAACATGTATCATATAGTAGATATGATCAACATAGTGATGTTCACCATTGAAAGCTACTCCATCTCACGTGATGATCGGACATGGTTTAGTTGATATGGATCACGTGATCATTTAGATGACTAGAGGGATGTCTATATAAGTGGGAGTTCTTAAGTAATATGATTAATTGAACTTTAATTTATCATGAACTTAGTACCTGATAGTATTTTTCATGTCTATGCTGTTGTAGATCACTGGGCCGTGCTACCGTTCCCTTGAATTTTAATGCGTTCCTAGAGAAAGCTAAGTTGAAAGATGATGGTAGCAATTACACGGACTGGGTCCGTAACTTGAGGATTATCCTCATTGCTGCACAAAAGAATTACGTCCTGGAAGCACCATTAGGTGCAAGACCCGCTGCAGGAGCAACTCCGGACTTTGTGAACGTGTGGCAGAGAAAAGCTGATGACTACTCGATAGTTTAGTGTGCCATGCTATACGGCTTAGAATCGGGACTTCAATGACGTTTTGAATGTCATGGAGCATATGAGATGTTCCAGGAGTTGAAGTTAATATTTCAAGCAAATGCCCGGATTGAGAGATATGAAGTCTCCAATAAGTTCTACAACTGCAAAATGGAGGAGAATAGTTCTGTCAGTGAACATATACTCAGAATGTCTGGGTACCACAACCACTTGACTCAACTGGGAGTTAATCTTCCTGATTATAGTGTCATTGACATAGTTCTTCAATCACTGCCACCAAGCTACAAAAGCTTCATGATGAACTATAATATGCAAGGGATGGATAAGACAATTCCCGGGCTCTTCGCGATGCTGAAGGCTGCGGAGGTAGAAATCAAGAAGGAGCATCAAGTGTTGATGGTTAGCAAGACCACTAGTTTCAAGAAGAAGGGCAAAGGGAAGAAGGGGAACTTCAAGAAGAACGGCAAGCAAGTTGCTGCTCAAGTGAAGAAGCCCAAGTCTGGACCTAAGCTTGAGACTGAGTGCTTCTATTGCAAAGGGACTGGTCACTAGAAGCGGAACTGCCCCAAGTATTTGGCGGATAATAAGGATGGCAAAGTGAAAGGTATATTTGATATACATGTTATTGATGTGTACCTTACTAATGCTCGTAGTAGCGCCTGGGTATTTGATACTGGTTCTGTTGCTTTGCAACTCGAAGCAGGGGCTACAGATTAAATGAAGATTGGCTAAGGACGAGGTGACAATGCGCGTGGGAAATGGTTCCAAAGTCGATGTGATCGCCGTCGGCACGCTACCTCTACATCTACCGCTGGGATTAGTTTTAGACCTAAATAATTGTTATATGGTGCCAGTGTTGAGCATGCACATTATATTTGGATCTTGTTTGATGCGAGATGGTTATTCATTTAAATCAGAAAATAATGGTTGTTCTATTTATATGAGTAATATCTTTTATGGTCATGCACCCTTGATGAGTGGTCTATTTTTGTTAAGTCTTGATAGTAGTGATACACATATTCATAATATTGAATCCAAAAGATGCAAGGTTAATAATGATAGTGCAACTTATTTGTGGCACTGCCGTTTAGGTCATATTGGTGTAAAGCACATGAAGAAAATCCATGCTGATGGGCTTTTGGAATCACTTGATTATGAATCACTTGATGCTTGTGAACTATGCCTCATGGGCAAGATGACTAAGACTCCGTTCTCCGTAACAATGGAGCGAGCAACTGACTTGTTGGAAATAATACATACTGATGTATGCGGTCCGAAGAGTGTTGAGGCTCGCGGTGGGTATCGTTATTTTCTGACCTTCATAGATGATTTGAGCAGATATGGGTATATCTACTTGATGAAACGTAAGTCTGAAACATTTGAAAAGTTCAAAGAATTTCAGAGTGCAGTGGAAAATCATCGTAACAAGAAAATAAAGTTTCGACTATCTGATCGTGGAGGTGAATATTTGAGTTATGAGTTTGGTCTTCATTTGAAACAGTGAGGAATAGTTTCACAACTCACGACACCTGGAACACCACAGCATAATGGTGTGTCCGAACGTCATAACCGCACTTTATTATATATGGTGCGATCTATGATGTCTCTTACTGATTTACCGCTATCATTTTGGGGTTATGCTTTAGAGACGGCTGCATTCACGTTAAATAGGGCACCATCTAAATCCGTTGAGATGACACCATATGAACTGTGGTTTGGCAAGAAATCCAAGTTGTCGTTTCTTAAAGTTTGGGGCTGCGATGCTTATGTGAAAAACCTTCAACCTGATAAGCTCGAACCCAAATCGGAGAAATGTGTAGAAATGTGTCTTCAAAGGATACCCAAAGGAGACAGTTGGGTACACCTTCTATCACAGATCCGAAGGCAAGATATTCGTTGCTAAGAATGGATCCTTTCTAGAGAAGGAGTTTCTCTCGAAAGAAGTGAGTGGGAGGAAAGTAGAACTTGATGAGGTAATTGTACCTTCTCCCGAATTGGAAAGTAGTCCATCACAGAAATTAGTTTCAGTGATTCCTACACCAATTAGCGAGGAAGCTAATGATGATGATCATGAAACTTCTGATCAAGTTACTACCAAACCTCGTAGGTCAACCAGAGTAAGATCCGCACCAGAGTGGTACGGTAATCCTGTTCTGGAGGCCATGTTACTTGACCATAATGAACCTATGAAATATGAGGAAGCGATGATGAGCCCAGATTCCGTGAAATGGCTTGAGGCCATGAAATCTGAGATGGGATCCATGTATGAGAACAAAGTATGGACTTTGGTTGACTTGCCCGATGATCGGCAAGCCATAGAGAATAAATGGATCTTCAAGAAGAAGACTGACGCTGACGATAATGTTACTGTCTACAAAGCTCGACTTGTTGCGAAAGGTTTTCAACAAGTTCAAGGAGTTGACTACGATGAGACCTTCTCACCCGTAGCGATGCTTAAGTCTGTCTGAATCATGTTAGCAATTGCCGCATTTTATGATTATGAAATTTGGCAAATGGATGTCAAAACTGCATTCCTTAATGGATATCTTAAAGAAGAGTTGTATATTATGCAACCAGAAGGTTTTGTCGATCCTAAAGGTGCTAACAAAGTGTGCAAGCTCCAACGATCCATTTATGGACTGGTGCAAGCCTCTCGGAGTTGGAATGTATGCTTTGATAGTGTGATCAAAGCATATGGTTTTATACGGACTTTTGGAGAAGCCTGTATTTACAAGAAAGTGAGTGGGAGGTCTGTAGCATTTCTAATACTATATGTGGATGACATATTGTTGATTGGAAATAATACAGAATTTCTGGATAGCATAAAAGGATACTTGAATAAGAATTTTTCAATGAAAGACCTCGGTGAAGCTGCTTATATATTGGGCATCAAGATCTATAGAAATAGATCAAGACGCTTAATTGGAGTTTCACAAAGCACATACCTTGATAAAGTTTTGAAGAAGTTCAAAATGGATCAGTCAAAGAAAGGGTTCTTGGCTGTGTTACAAGGTGTGAAGTTGAGTCAGACTCAATGCCCGACCACTGCAGAAGATACAGAGAAAATGAAAGTCATTCCCTATGCCTCAGCCATAGGTTCTATCATGTATGCAATGCTGTGTACCAGACCTGATGTGTGCCTTGCTATTAGTTTAGCAGGGAGGTACCAAAGTAATCCAGGAGTGGATCACTGGACAGCGGTCAAGAACATCCTGAAATACCTGAAAAGGACTAAGGATATGTTTCTCATTTATGGAGATGACAAAGAGCTCGTCGTAAATGGTTACGTCGATGCAAGCTTTGACACTGATCCGGATGACTCTAAGTCACAAACCGGATACGTATTTATATTGAATGGTGGAGCTGTCAGTTGGTGCAGTTCCAAGCAGAGCGTCGTGGCGGGATCTAAGTGTGAAGTAGAGTACATAGCTGCTTCGGAAGCAGCAAATGAAGGAGTGTGGATGAAGGAGTTCATATTCGATCTAGGTGTAATACCTAGTGCATCGGGTCCAATGAAAATCTTTTGTGACAATACTGGTGCAATTGCCTTGGCAAAGGAATCCAGATTTCTCAAGAGAACCAAGCACATCAAGAGACGCTTCAATTCCATCCGCGATCAAGTCAAGGAGGGAGACATAGAGATTTGCAAGATACATACAGATCTGAATGTTGCAGACCCATTGACTAAGCCTCTCTCACGAGTAAAACATGATCAGCACCAAGACTCCATGGGTGTTAGAATCATTACTATGTAATCTAGATTATTGACTCTAGTGCAAGTGGGAGACTGAAGGAAATATGCCCTAGAGGAAATAATAAAGTTGTTATTTATATTTCTTTATATCATGATAAATGTTTATTATTCATGCTAGAATTGTATTAACAGGAAACTTAGTACATGTGTGAATACATAGACAAATAGAGTGTCCCTAGTATGCCTCTACTAGACTAGCTCATTAATCAAAGATGGTTAAGTTTCCTAACCATAGACATGTATTGTAATTTGATGAATAGGATCACATCATTAGAGAATGATGTGATGGACAAGACCCATCCGTTAGCTTAGCATAATGATTGTTTAGTTTTATTGATTTTGCTTTCTTCATGACTTATACATGTTCCTCTAACTATGAGATTATGCAACTCCCGAATACCGGAGGAACACCTTGTGTGCTATCAAATGTCACAACGTAACTGGGTGATTATAAAGATGCGCTACAGGTGTCTCCGGTGGCTTTTGTTGAGTTGGCATAGATCGAGATTAGGATTTGTCACTGCGTGTATCGGAGAGGTATCTCTGGGCCCTCTCGGTAATGCTCATCACTATAAGCCTTGCAAGCAAATGTGACTAATGAGTTAGTTACAAGATGATGCATTACAGAACGAGTAAAGAGACTTGCCGGTAACGAGATTGAACTAGGTATGATGATACCGACGATAAAATCTCGGGCAAGTAACATACCGATGACAAAGGGAAAAACGTATGTTGTTATGCGGTTTGACCGGTAAAGATCTTCGTAGAATACTAGTATTTATACACGTGCAATGCATGTCTTACAATTATGGAGTGATTAAAGAAAATGGTCATATACATGCTAATAGATTTAAGGTAAACAATATTGCTGATATAAGAATGCAGATTTTTTTCTGGACAAATATGTTGATGATAAGTATTGCTAAGGTAGCAATTAGTATGGAAACCCACTTTGATGACACGGAGAAGAATTCAAAAATTGTACTACTTTTATTTTATCTTTATTTCATTTGAGGCAAACTACTTTTATTTCTCTTCTTCCCTCCTAGTCTCGCTTGGGCTCTGCACGTCCTGCACTCTCAATGTGCAACGTGGCCCAAGATGTATGACATATGGGCCTTTTTTCTGGAAGGGCGAGGTGATGGTTCGAGAACATTGTGGAGGCTGTTGCGGTCTATTGTTCATTGCGAATCCCACTTCTCGCAACCGTTAGATCTAGTAGACCAATGGTTAGTATTGATGCTCCAGATCCAATTCAAAACTCATACTCTATATAGTAGTATAGATATAGGAGACAATATGAGCATCCAGATTGACCGGAGATGTGTCTCGGTCATGTCTACATAGTTCACGAACCCGTAGGGTCCGCACGCTTGATGTTCGATGACGATTTGTATTATGAGTTATGTGATTTGATGACCGAAGTTTGTTCGGAGTCTCGGATGAGATCACGGACGTGACGAGGAGTCTCGAAATGGTTGAGAGGTAAAGATTCATATATTGGAAGGTTGCATCCGGACATCGGGAATGGTTCCAAGTGATTCGGGCATTTTTCCGGAGTACCGGGAGGTTACCGGAACCCCCCGGGAGAAGTATTGGGCCTACTGGGCCTTATTGGAGGAGAGGAGAGAGGCCATGTGAGATGGACGCCCCCCCTTGCCCAAACCAAATTGGACTAGGGGAGGGGGCCGGCCCCCCTCTTTCCTTCTCCCTCTCTCTCCCTTCCCCTTTTCCCTCTCCGGAGGAAGGAAGGAGGGGGGGGGCCGAATCCTACTTGGACTAGGTGTCCAAGTAGGACTCCCCCCTTGGCGCGCCCCCTCTTGGGCCGGCCTCCTCCTCCTCCCCCTTTATATTCGCTGGAAGGGGGCAATCCAAAGGCACACCAAGCCTTCTCTGAGGTGCCCCCCTCCACAGTTACACACCTCAGTCATTTCGTCGTAGTGCTTAGGCGAAGCCCTGCACCGGTAACTTCATCATCACCGTCACCACGCCGTTGTGCTGACGAAACTCTCCCTCGTCCTCAACTGGATCAAGAGTTCGAGGGACGTCATTGAGCTGAACGTGTGCTGAACGCGGAGGTGCCGTACATTGGGTGATTGGATCGGTTGGACCGCGAAGACGTTCGACTACATCAACCACGTTACTAAACGCTTCCTCTTTCGGTCTATGAGGGTATGTGGACACACTCTCCTCGCTCGTTGCTATGCATCTCCTAGATAGATCTTGCGTGATCGTACGTAATTTTTTTGAAATACTGCGTTCCCCAACAGGTACATCAGTATGATTGTAAATTTGTATAGATGCTTGATAAGGAGGGCTTTGTTTTGTGTTCTTAGACTTAGAACACCAAGATCTCCTTGATTTTTAGGCTTGCATATCATATCCCAACTTTCCAGACGTTTTCCTCTTTTACTAATCTCATTTCCATACCATAGGAAATTTCTGCTTGATTTATCAACATGATCCAATATGGTGAGGTGAACTTTGAGTGAGCACATAGAAAATATGGGCATGGAGGCAACCACAGAGTTTATGTATGTGAGTCTGCCAGAATGGTTGATGAATCTAGCCACTCCAGACAGTCTCTTATCAATTCTGGGAATCACAAGAATAAGATCTTTAACAGAAGGTTTGGTGGTGCCCATGGGGAGACCCAAGTAAGTAAAAGGTAGGCTCTCAACCTTGCATCCAAAAGTATTTTCTAGCATAGAGACTGATTGTTGATCAATATTAATAGTGATCATGGAAGATTTGCTGAAGTTAACAAAAAGACCAGTAGATAAACTGAAAAGATGAGCAAATACTTCAGATGAATACGCTGATCTTCATTAGCTGGCATAATCATTAAAGTGTCATCTACATATTGAATGATTGGATAGTCTTGACCATATGCATGATTGATGGGCAGAGAAAGTTCACCATTGGCCCAAGCAGCATTCACCACTGATTGTAACACGTCAGCAACAATAATATATAGGAGTGGAGAGTGTGGATCACCTTGCCTGACTCCTCTTTTACATATAATTTATATAGGTTGGTCATGCTGCTCATTTTCAGGGTTCAGTGGAGGAGTGTGGACCATAGGTATATCCTCATTTCCATCTACAGAAGGATGATGGGCAGCAGGAGTAGCATGGTGGTTTTCATTGCCAGAAAACTCAGCATCATTCCAAATAGCACCAAAAGGAGCAAATGGCATGGGATGCATAACACCATTCGGGGGGATCGGGTCTTCATCACCACCCATGGCTCCAAGAAGGTCAGCCTGAAGGATGTATACAGCACAAGTCCAAGATTGTCCATGCCCAAAATCATCTAAGCTCTCACAAATGACATGACTAACAGGTATTTCAAGCAGATCAGGCACACAGACTTTGATAAGAATGCGAGCTCTATTTGATATATCTCGATTCCAGACAATTTTTTTACCAAATCCACTGACAGACTCCCTAACTTACTCCCTAACTTTGTCAGGCCTCCATGCCTCAAGTGGAAAATTGACCATCATAACCTATGCATCATGTGTAAAAGTGCAGTCCCTATGATTTATACCTCTGTCATGGCGGATGACGCATAGAATGGAGTCTCCAACAGAGTATGGACTATTGGCGATGGCAGTGTCGATGTCGCAGGTGTGCAAAAACCGGACGAACGCAGCTCCCATGCCGCAGTGCGAAATCTCAGCGATGCGAAAGCCACGCTCATGGTCAAGAAAATGACGAATGAGCATAGCATCCGTCTCGAACTGGTTGGGGTCTGGAGGTGGCATGAGGAAGATGATGGCCCAGTCCCCAGATTGGACCAAGGGTTCACCACCAAGGTAATGGTAGGTGCGGCGGCGCCGATTTCCGTCAGCCTCCATGATAGCAGTGCCAGGCGGGAGGAGAGGCAGAGGATCGCAAGGATAGGTGGCCATAGCATTGGCGGAGTTTGTGAGAGCGAGCGAGAATGATGGTGGAGCAGAGCAGGGCTTTGATGGAGAGCAGAGGGTTTGGCAGGGGGAGCGGACGAACAGAGGGGTGGTAGTGGGGTTTTGGGGAGACGAGTCGACGACCGGGCTATTGGATACGGGTGGGGGTTTGGTAGGTGGGTATGATTTGATCCGATAGACAGGGGGTTTGTTCCTGGCACCACAAAAAAAAGACACATCCGTGACATTTTGGGCTGAACGAAATTTTTTTCCGTCATACTTATGACACTTCTATGACGATAATTGTGACAAAACCCAGTATCATCATAGATGTGGTGGGCTCCTACTTCTATGACAAAAAATCATGACAGAAAATGGGCTTTTCGTCCTGGGCGGGCCAGAGACGCAGCTGCATGACATTCTTTGGGCCGTCCATGACGGAAAAAACCATGGTAGAAGCGAGGGCGAGGAAAATATCGGGGTGTTCCCAGTTACGGTGGGTGGTCGGGGCCGAGCGATGCAAGGAGGTTTGCACGTTTCTCTCGTACACGCACGCGCATGGGTGCGAGGCGTTGGGCTCTAACTGAACCCGAGCGAGGCGTTCGCCTACTGAACCCGAGCGATTGCACTGTAGGCTACGCGTTACTGAACCTGAGCGATCGATCGATGGCTGTTAACTGAACCCGATCGAGCGGTTCCTTCGCTACTGCTGCTAACTGAAGCCGATCGATGCTGCCCCTGGATGAACAGTGAGCGTTGCTGGGGGGGTTGGATGAACAGTTCCCGGTGGGGGTGGATGAACATGACCCCTTGGTGTTGCCTCTGGATGAACAGGACCTCGATCGATCGAGCCGGTTGGGGCTGGATGAACAGGACGACCCCGTGGAGGGCTGGATGAACAGGACGACCCCGTGGAGGGCTGGATGAACAGGACGACCCCATGGAGGGCTGGATGAACAGTAGATGGTGGAGGGCTGGATGAACAGTAGCCCGTGGAGGGGTGGTTGAACAGGAGCCCGTGGAGAGAGCTGGTTGAACAGTAGCCGGTGGAGTAGCGCGCGGTGGAGGCTGGGTGTACAGGAGCCTGTGGATGAACAGTCGCAGGTGGAGGCTGGAGGAGGTCGACGGTGGATGAACAGTAGCCCGTGGAGGCTGGAGGAGGTCGACGGTGGAGATGAACAGTATCCCGTGGAGTCCTGTTTTGCGGTACGCCACACCCCTCCCGATGAACACGACCCCCGTTCCGACCATAGCGCTCCAACACAAGTCCGTTTCCTCCGTTTTGTGGTACGCCACACCCCTCCCGATGAACATGACCCCCGTTTCGACCGTAGCATTCCAACACAAGTCCGTTTCCTCCGTTTTGCAGTACGCCAGACCCCTCCTGATGAACAGGATCCCGTTTCGAACGTGGCCGGTCGTACACAAGGCCGTTTCCTCCGTTCTGCGGTACCCCGGGCCTCGTTTCCATTGGCTGTTCCGTCCAAGCCCTCCCGATGAACACGATGACGCATTCCGTTTCGACCCAGCCAGTTGGCTCCCCATGAACACGACGACAACGCTGTTTATCCGTTCCGACCGAGCCATGTACACGAGCCCTGGCCGTATGGATGCGTGAGTAGGCGTTCGAGACCCCACCCGTATGTACGTACGTGGCCGTATTTACTTTCTTGCACCCTGGCTGCTGTACGTACGTGTACATGCTACGTGCGCGCCTCTACTACGACATGTGCGCGCCTCTACATCGACCAGTATGTAGGTACATGTTTGCGACTAGAATGACAACGCTACGTACGCTTCGACCAGGTGGGTCCCGGCTGTCAGGCACTTCCTTGCGTGCGAAGATGTAGCTGGTGGGTCCCAGCAGTCAGGGGGCGAATCATTTTTTTTTCGTACGCACTTCCTTGTGTGCGAAGATGTAGCTGGTGGGTCCCAGCAGTTAGGGGGAAATGTTTTTTTCGTGAAATACGATGGCCCGTCTGGTGGGTCCCCGCTGTCAGGTGGAGGAATAATTATTTTGCGCGTAATAAGGAGGCACTTCCTTGCGGCTGCTGTGGACCTAGCTGTCAGCCTCTCCACGTACAGTACTCTTCCGATGGAAGTCGGTCGTTCACCACATTGACCACGCTGCGCCGAGAGCACCACGGCGGTGGACGACGGCGAGGCCTAAGAAGGGGACGACACGGAGCCGGGGAAGACGCGGCAGCGGAAGCCCGCGCGGAGAGGAGTACGAGGGTTCACTGGTTCGGCTGCGGTGTGAGGATGCCGTTGCCGCAGAATAACAGGGGGTGTGGGTGAGTAGAGGGGATGGCCTGGCCAGCGGTGGGAGTAGTAGGGGGCGGTGAGGTCTTCGCGGCATCACAGCCGGCCACGGGTGCCAGGAGCACGTGGCACGATCGGCGCTGCTTTGGGCGGCTGGAGCAAGAAGACCAGAGGTTGAAGAAGCACTACGGCCGTCGGATGGACATCGTATGGTCAGTGCAGCTATAATAGTTTATATTAACTAAGTTGACAAAGCCCTTGGTACGCGTCAAATTAGTAGGCCCATAGGCCAGCCTCCGAAACGGTGCACCCTAGATGTCAGGGGGAGGAATCATTTTTTGGGCGGCTGAAGCAAGAATATCCGAGATTGAAGAAGAAGCACGACATCCGTTGGATGGACATCCAACGGCCACAGCTGCCAGAACCGTGTGTTGTTGACAAAGCCTTGCATATGCGTCAACTTAGTTTTTCTAGGGGACGCGTCAACTTAGAAGGCCCACAAGTGTGTGGCAGAGAACATATAGCCCATTTGCGATTTGTAAGAATGTACAGCCCATTTTTAATTCTAATGGAATTTACTACAACCCATTTACAGTTTGTTAAAAGTACAACCCATTTTCTAGCTAGGACAACGATTAATAATTTCAACGAACCGCTCAAAAGAGAATTCAAAAAAATTTCCCACACTTTTATGGGATCCGAAATATTTTTGTCCGAAATTTCTAGTCAGATTAAATATAATTTCAAAATAAAGTTGTACTACGTTAAAATCCAACGAAATATTGCGCGCGCAACAAGTAATGAAATTAAAATTTTCAAATTCCAATAATAATATATTTTTAAACTAATTACGCGTTTGGTGCATTTTTTATAGTTACTTCCGAGTTATTATAATTACATCCCATTTATTATTTCTTAAAGTCCATTTTCTTGTTAAGCCTAATGCATACCTCTTACGAAAGTTTGCAGCCCAGCGGGGCGGAGAATAATAAGTTGACCCAGATATTGTGTACAACTGTCTGCCCAGTTGCATTGCTGATGTTAAAAAAAAGCCTGTGTAGTACAGTACAACCTAACATGGCTACTCCAGCCCACATTCAGCGACGCCGGAAAGGCCCAAACAAGGCTTCTGTACAACTTTTTGAAGTCACTGAGCTCAATTAATAACTTAAGAAAAAAGTTAGATTAGAGTGGAACCTAATTAAAAGCTGTCACGAGCAAAGAAATAATTCAACAGGTCCCACTTGTGCGTGTGCGTGCGTGCGTGTGTGTGTGTGTGTGTGTGAGAGAGAGAGACCCATCGGTCGATGCTCGTAAATACATCTTTCAGCCATATGCATTGCTGATGCTCAGTAAAAACTTATGTAGTTGACACAATCATATAGAACATCATAGCACATTGAACTGGCATACAAAAATTTCACGCAGGCAGCACAATCAGGATGGAAGGAGTGGATCGCTACGGGTAGGGCTATGTTGAAACCAACGAACTCGTACATAACGGTTCATCGTCTTTATCAATGACGGGGAAATATCTTGAATGCTGTGCGAAGAAAACAGATAGACAACACAAAAAGTTCTGCTAGCACATTAAGTTGACGTACAACCCTTTCTAAAAAAAGTTCAGGTACAAAATTAGAACAGGTCACCATCAAATGTACTGGCACATCAGTTCTTCACACCCATAGCTCGGATTTAACTAGTATCTGACAAGATTCAGTTGTTACCTCAAATTAGAGCACATCCAGGCAGCCAGCCCTACCTCTTCTCCCAAAGAAGCAGTGGCCTCTGCCGCGCGATGGAGTAGGCCCTGTGCCATCCATCGTTCCGAGCAACATGGGGAAAGTCTGACGTTCACTCCTGTAATGGACGTCGTCGACGGACCCTGGCACCAGCGGCGGCGGCAGGACTTCGTTTGATGGATTGACCACTTCTTCGACATGCACGAACACTCGATACAGGTACATCCCTAACGTGGTCCGCGGCGGCCTTGGTGGCAACGAATAGTACAACCCCGGTTCCTGCACCGGTATCTCAACACCAATCACCTTCGGTATGGTGGACGTCTTCTTCATCCATGCCATAACCGCCAGAGCCCAGCTGTCTGGAGGAACAAACGTACTTATGAGCTCACCTCCAAGGTCGTTGATAAGCTCATTCATGGACTCGCTGTTCCAAGCACGTCGAGGCATGCCGTGGAAGGAAAGCTTTGTTAAAAACTCAAGCTCAGAGGGCACCGAGCCCCATCTTGGGTGCCACCGATCAAAGCTCACCAGCGAGCCATCGCAGAACAAACGCCGGGAAGATTCGAACACACGACTGCAGTCGAAAGTTGTCCGGAACCTGATGAAGAAATCAGCCGGTGGCGGACAGACTTCGACGAGCAAGTCACTTATTTGGATGCCGTGTGCAATGCCAAGAGCTTTGACAAGGTCGTCCGGCGAGACCGGAGGCCGGTCGCCGTTGATGGTTACCATCAGCACTTTGCCGGCAAACTGGCCGTCAAGCGCCGCCATGCCACTGTTGAGCGACAGCACGCAGCGACCGAAGGCAAGACGGACCTCAGGATCTCTGGCTCGGAGATCCGCGTTGACCGGCGACATGATAGTGCGCTTGAGTACAGGGAGAACAGGAGGGGGATTTGGGGGAACTGGAGTAGGAATCGAGATTCCAGAGCTGGGGGAGGGGCGGGAGATTGGGGATGAAAAGGTAGCATGAATTTCGAACATGCGCCAATATGCTCTCGGCGCGCAAGCGCACAAAAACACCGGTGGCGCCCACATGTCGGCCTAAGAGTCCTTATTCTTTCTTTTTTGGAGAGCCCGACCTTTTTTTTGAGGATCTTTTGAGAGCCCATCCTGAGAGTCATAATTGTCCTGTTTGGCATTGCGTTACTACTCGGCCCATATTCAACGACACCTCACTGGCCCAAAAAAGTGTACATCATCGAAAAGACATTGAGCTCAAATTATATAACTTGAAAAAAGGAGATACACTCTGAACACTTAAGAATGGTGATGCCCTCATTTAGCCCACCAGTAGTTCGAGACAATAAACAGTTCGGAACAACGATATATACAACATTCAAACACTGACTAGTGACTATTACTGACATAAACAGCAAGACATGATAGTACATAAGAAGTCTTGCTACACCACCAAAACGCACCCATCTGCAGCGCTCAGACTCTCGTGATCCAGACGAGAATGACATTCTAAACAGAGGCAACTATTACATAGTAAGAGTGACATAGACGAGGATGACCAAATGACAAGGAATATGCATAACAAAAGAAAGAACTACCCATCCAGAACAAGCAGCAAAGACAACAAAGTCATTTGAAGAGATGATCCAACACCATCATAATTTGCAGCCCCGCTTCAGCGACCAATGATCCGGAGACACCAGTACTCCACCCTTTCGACGCAATAGCCCAATTACCTATCAACCTGAAGGCTTGAACCACATCACTGCCTGTCGTAATTGAGACATCCAAGGACCAAAGTTAATCCGGATGCCTTTTTCATTCTCACCTTCTTTTGGCTGCAGGCTGTATAGTTGACAATCAGGGGAGTTTGCTCCCGAACTCCTAGGGCTCGCCATGTAGACACAGTTTTCCATAGCAAACAGAGCCTCTCTTCCATCAAGGTCCTTGGCAACGGTGATCTCCTGGTTAATCGGATAATTGAGTTCGAGAAACAGAGAGTGTGAACCAAGACTGTTTACCCGCCTCCAACTAAAAAATCCTGAAGGCCCCAACAAGCTGGTATCCTGCTCATAGACGTAAGAGCCACTATCCGGATACTCACGTATTTCACGGTGCTTGTATACAGTGGGGTTTTTGCAATATAACTTTTCCGGCTCATGTGTCCGAATGATCATCAGTCTTTTGCTGTCGTCTGATCGAGCGAGGAACCCGTTGTGCTTCCCTGTTTTTGGCAAAGGTGGTGTGATTACAAAGGGCGGTAACTGTAGGGACACTGCATCATATCAAAAAGGACAGGCATTGTTAATGTAAGATCAGCATTGTTCAGAGTATGAGTAGGATAATGCAAGAAACAGCATTGACATGTCCCTGTTGGAACTGGGAGGAAAATACAGGGAAATGTATACTGGGTTCGAAAATATAGAAGTGCCATGCATGGTTATACTCATGTTATCTCGCAATCGATTCTTCACAGGAAACTACCATGTCATGCATGTTATGTAATCATGTTCTATCCTCCCAAACAAATTCTTCAAGGTAGCTAACAGACCATGCATTGTTATATACTCATGTTCTGTGGGCAAATTTTTTGTGAGGATATTATTCTAGCCATTGATTGCTGAAGGGCGAATATAGGTATGTACACATGGTAAGCATTACAGGATTTCACTACTTCCAAATATAGAGTTCTCCATATGCACATTTACTTCCCTAATGTATTGTTAGATGAAACCAACAGTGTGGTGCATGTTTCTACATCATGAAAATGAGGAAACTAACATGGCCATTGATACACACTCATATTTAGTAGTAGTATATAGATTACTGTAAAATAAGGAGAATATCCATATATTCCTAACCGTTTGATTATTCAGGGGTACAAATTGGTTGTAATGACATGGCCACAATCGCATGAATTAACTCATTCCAAATATAGCTGATTTACGGTGTCTCTAATACATTGCCATAGTTCTACTCAAATTCTGCTCAAACAGGGATATGCCAATCATCACAAAAAGTTCAAACAGTGTCATGGCGTCATCTTTAACATGAGACGGAAACAACTTACACGCGCTGTCCCAGCAATACGTGGTGCCATCTGCTTTGTCGATTGCGTAGATGATGCCATTGTGTTCAATAGCATCATAAAAGTGTGTATCAGCTTTGACGATGATCCACTGCGAGCTGAGTTGTCTCCAGCTAAAGAAGGCACCGGCGTAAAGATAGGCGAGTCCATAGTCGAACAAGGCAATTAGCTTGAAGTCTGCGTAATTCGCATGTCGTGTGGGCACTTCGCAGATTACAATCTTCTGCAAAACAAGGTCCGTCCAACTGACGTGGTAATCTAGATGACTTGGACCGCGATGGTAAAACTCTATATAATCCAACGGAGGAAGGATAATCTCATGGGAGGTCTGGAAGTTCACGAGCACCAACTTTTTACCGTCTTCTTTGAAGGCAGCCATCCAGTGTGAGTTCATGCCGACCTAGTACATACCTGCCAAGATGTTTCGGGCTATGGTGATCAAATCGAAGTCGAGGGAAATGATGTACGGCGACCCACTACATACCTGCAAAGAAGTTTCGGCTAATGGAGATCGGATTGAAGTCGAGGGGAATCATGTACGCCTCCGTATCATGGTGAGCCAATCTCGCAAGACCAGATAGCAGCAAGCAGGGTGTCTTGAAAAGCTTAGGCCTCGCTTCGACAATGGCCGTGTGCATCTCCCTCAAGCATGCAGCCAGCCGCAGGGCGCTCAACATATCCATACACGAACAACAGAGGTCGAGGATGTCACTAGGGAGATTGCTCCAATCGCGGCTCATATGGATGCTGCGCGGTTCGCGTTCGGCCATGGTGGAGTTTGGAAGGTGGGGGTTTTTGGGGGCTTGATTTACGGGGGAGAAGGCTGTCGGTGCTTGAGCGGCTAGCGAGGGAATAGTGGTACTGGGGGAGGCGAGCGAGGTGACGGTACACGGGGGCGCAGTGAGATGGAGATGGAGATGGAGTGGTGCTATGGGAGGGGAGAGGGAGACGAGGCGAGGCATGCTATTACAGCGGCGGAGACAGACTGCACAGTGCATAGGGTGAGGCTGACTTTGGTAACCCGAACACGCCGCCTGGACTAGTGTTAGGCGCAGGGTGTTGCCACTTCACTGTGAGGACCGGATGAATAGTATTTTGACCATCAAGTCTACCACAGTTGTACTACTACTACTACTACTACTACTACTACTACTACTACTACTACTACTAGTAGTAGTAGTAGTAGTAGTAGTAGTAGTAGTAGGAACATGAGTACTCCAGTACTGTATAGCGGAAATAGGTCTCCCGTGGCTAGCATTCCTGTTCACTTCATCCTCCAGGTATCATCCATATTGCGAGCAGAACCAAATTCTCGTGCATGCGGAAGCGCGAAGATGGGCCTTTTATTTTTTGATGAGGATAACCGTGTATTCCTTAACCAGAGAATGTTGTGTCTCCCACGCACGCGCCAATATCCATCTGAACCAGCTACGACACATTTTTTTATCTGTTTGCATAGGTCCCACCTTCAGGAAGGATGGGCACGTACATGAACAGGTACGACTCCTCAGTCTACCCGCATAGCCTTTTCGTTTAGTCTACCTAGCCGTCTAATCAACTGCCTGCACGCCACTTCTCCCATTTACTTCTCCATCGTGAATCGATTTTCCTCGGCTTCTTCACCTCCCCTTTGTCTTCATTTGCATCCAAACCCCACTGCGTTCACATTGTTTTAACCTCTTTAAATAATAATCTACTACTTCAGTTAGACTAGCCATCTAATCCTAATTCTCCAAACCATAGCCCTCCGTTCCAGCAGTTCCAAATGGCGAAAGAGATCGAGATGCAGTTTTTTAGCGTCCAACATGTCCTCGTCGAAGGCTCGTTGAGCATAGTTGCCACCGTCACCGTCCACCCAAGGGTTGTTCAGAAGTGGATCAACAATGTATCCAACTCCCTCGAAAAGGTACAGACGAGGGTCATCAGTCTCGAGGCAGAGTACACGGAGCGTGCCACTGGGAAGATCCAACGCGCTGCCGTCCTTCAGCTGTGCCTCGAAGATGATGTTTTGGTGTACCACATCATACACGCACCCTCCATACCAGGTGAGCTTCACGATTTCTTGTTTCCGGAGGACATATACTTCTGTGGGGCAGCCATCGAAGGGGACAAACAGAAGCTGGAGCTGTACAACCTTGATTTGAAAAGCATCGCTGACCTACAAACCAGAATCAAAATTCCTGTAGAAGATTGTGATAACCAGACACCATCCCTATTCGACGTAGCAAATTTTGTGCTCGGTACAAATATTCAGAAGGGTGACGAGACGGTGGCATTAAGGTCGTCTGGATGGGAGAATTATCCCTTGACGTACGAGTGGATAAAATATGCTGCCCTCGATGCCCGTGTGAGTTTCGAGATACCTGCAAGGTCCAAAGAGCTTGTTGCGAAGCCGTATCCCATAGAAAATGAGAAGAAGAAGAAGAAGAAGAAGAAGAAGAAGAAGAAGAAGAAAAGGCTGCACCAGTAGCATGGCATTATGGATGGATGAACTATTTCCTCTCTTGTAAAAAAAATTATTCTCTCTCGGTGTATATTGATATAGATGGACTATTTCGATGGTGTGCATGTCTTTGGAACAAGTAGTAGCGTGGGTCCGCTTGACTATAAGGAACTACTTATCCGCCTAGCTTTCTCTACTACTCCTTCCAGTGATCGGTATGCAGTGCATGTATCCATAGACATGACAGCTTGTCCATGGAAGTTCAACTACGGCGACCATCACGTTTCATCCACTGCCACTCGCGATTCCCACGATGCCGCTCCAACCCACGGCACCACGTCCCCCGACGTGCGCCTCACCCCTATCGGCCGCACCGCCCCTCTGCCTTTGTGTGTGTTGACACACGAACACGTCACCGTGTACCCTCGACGCCGGGGGTGATGCACCACAGCTCACGTCGAAGGAGGTCCGACCGGCAGGGCGATACGCAGGACAGCCGGCAGACGCTTTTGTAGACCCGAAGCCCCGCTTACCCAGGAGGGACCCCGTTAGGGCTCGCGGCGGCTATGGGCTGCTCCAGGTCGATTCACTCGCCCCTAGAGCCTCGTGGATCCGCAGCCCTCCGGCATGAAGAACTAGCGAAGAACGAGAAGAAAGATACAAGGGAGAGATAAAAATTAGATGAAAAAGTAGTAGATGTGCTTGTTCGATTGTGTGTTGTTCAATCGGCCGTCACCCCTTAGGTATATAAGAGGCGGCTGGACTTCCCGTGCTAGGAAAAGTCTTGGATTCATGTCCAAAACCCTAGTCAAATTCGGATTGGTTTTATCTGAACTTTTCAAAACTGTTCGATCTAACTGGCTGCACCTTGCAGGTCTTCTTTGTGGTGGTAAACGACCTTGGATGGAAATAAGTCCAAAGGAAATCTTGACCGTTTCAACGAGACGAACAACTTTCATGTTGAACGTTTTTTCATCATAGGTCATCTCGAGTGTCAAATCGCTCACGCAAAACAGCTAATTATTCACGCAGCTCATCAGACATACCTACATATGTGTCTGGTTCCGGGCGTCATATTTTGCTCACTGGAGGGTCGCGCTGTGCAGGCTCTAACTTTTGCATACGACCTCGGATTGGTTCAATCTTTATATCAAAATCGATCGTTTCGACGAGACGCACAACTTTCATGTTGAATTTTTCTCCATTTAAAGCCATCTTAATTGGGTTTCTAGCCATTCATTAATCTGGTGTCGGCATGAGCATCTCTGAACTTGTCATAACTTTTACATCCGAGCTCCGCTTTAGACCATCTTCATATTCATCTTGATCTTCTCGAAGAGAGCCATCTCATAGTGACTTTCAATAGTAAGTTTGAATTAATCTTGACATAGCTTCAAGCCACTCTTTATAAACGTGCCACTTTTGAGCGTCAACACATGCCCCCCTGTTTTTCGGCAAAGCTAGCGTGCCGAAAAATAACTTGTACCAAGTTTGTTCTAAGGACGATGTCAACACTCCATAGGCCATTTATATGTTCTTAGGACGATAACTATATATTGGCCTTGTCTTGTGTGAACTTTCTGATGCAAACTTGGGTGAAACCTTCTCAGCTTCGTTAACAATCCGGTGATAAAGTTCCATAGATATGTATCTCAAGGTCATCCTCCGAACCATATTTCTCATCCTTTTGCTAGGTTTTGTAGATAATCGACAATAAACTTTCTCCAATCCTTACTTTCGCCTGCATACAAATTTCATTAGTGGCCGAAGCTGTGGACTTCGGTTCGGCCTTACCTATGTTGACGAGACTAAGCATCGGCTATTGACAGAAATGCAATACAACATGATTAACATAGTAGCCAGATGTTTTCTATGCCAATTCTTTCGAATTGTCATGTCTAAATGTATGAACAATTTTAAAGCAAACCAAGGTAAATTTTGCATCTAGACATACCCCAAGATAAACTATAAGTGATTCATCAAAACATTGATAACCCTTGGATATTTGTTGCACTACTCATAGAGAATCACCGAAAGCCTCAATATGATTAGCACCTATGGCACCAAAAAGCTCCAAACCGAATAACATTGCATATTCGGCTTTGATCATTTGTGCATAAATATTTTAAGCGGTATGAGGCTTCATAGAATAGCACCATAAGGGGATATATAAACAACACCAAGACCTTGGCCATTGCTACAAATTTAATCATCAATATATAATCACCATGGTACTAGAGAGATAAAGCTAGCATCAGCATTATGCATGATGTCAATATGATGCTCAATAATAAAATCAACCATGATTTGGCTTTACATAAATTCTGAAAACTAATAAGCCAAAGCACACCCAATCAAAACGTAAGTCCACTTTGCAGTTTTGGTGGATTGGTCTATGCATAATATCTTCAATGGCATCAATTTGACAGATTTCTATGCAAGCACTTATCTCAATCTCTGCTCAAACTAAGGACGATGTTAGAATACCACACCAGCCATTCTTAGATATATTCTTAGGGTGATAGATAAATATCGGCCATTACAATGAGGTCCATGTAGTAGTATTCACCCACCAAAGTATGTATAGCCGAAATAAACAAATGAAATAGCAATAAAATATTTCGGCCCCTTTGTGTTAGCAACAAAAATGTAACTAAACAAATGTATAGTGATTTGGTAATACCATGTCATCATATAGAAAATTATGTTGCATCCATGGATCAAAATAAAATCCATGGAGGGCAATTGATCATACCTATGGATGAATTCCATGGCAAAGGCATCAATGGCATAGTTGAAGAATATGGATAATGTGTAGACCAAAGATGTTGAAACCTTCGGCTTGGTCCTTCATAGTTTTCACTCTTTTCCTTCTTCACCTTTGCCGCACTTCTTGTAATGGAAGCTTGCACCACTACAAAAAAAGAAACATCCGTGACATTTTGGGCCGAACGAATTTTTTTTCTGTCATACATATGACACTTCTATGACAATAATTGTGACAAAACCCGGTATCATCATAGATGTGGTGGGCTCCTACTTCTATGACAAAAAATCATGACAGAAAATGGGCTTTTCGTCCTGGGCGGGCCGGAGACGCAGCTGCATGACATTCTTTGGGCCGTCCATGACGGAAAAAACCGTGGTAGAAGCGAGGGGGAGGAAAATTTCGGGGAATTCCCGGTTACGGTGGGAGGTCGGGGGCCGAGCGATGCGCGTTTCTCTCGTACACGTACACGCGTGTGTGCGAGGCGTTGGCTCTAACTGAACCCGAGCGAGGCATTGGGCTCTAAGTGAACCCGAGCGATTGCACTGCAGGCTACGCGTTACTGAACCCGAGCGATCGATCGATGGCTGTTAACTGAACCCGATCGAGCGATTCCTTCGCTACTGCTGCTAACTGAAGCCAATCGATTGG